>NC_040042.1:12863583-13176918 GCF_003713205.1 Coffea eugenioides | reverse complement strand
AAAGCTTTGCGGCTTCATGAAATAATTTCAGGAAATTGCACTTTGACCCTCAAATTTTGGCTTAATGCTACTATGGCCCAAAAATTGGAAACGTTATTCATTTCTACCCTTTAAATGTTAATTTTTCTTTGGCATGTTTTTATGTGATTTTTGGGTAGATTATTGGTGAATTTTAGGATGAATTTTGAAGTTTAACAATTTTTGATAGATTTATAGCTTTTGATTTCGATTTTTGTAAAAATGGTTTAGATTTGGTAAAAGTTTTGTTTGGGGTTTGGTGAGAGGATTTTGATTTATTATTGTAAATTTTAGTATTTGATTTTGGTAGGTTTAATCTTAATCCATTAATTTTATTTTATTTTAACCCTTGATATTTGTAATAATAATGATTTGACCCCTCAAACTTCTTTAATTCTTTCAATTGGGTCCTTATTTATTTTAATTTATTGAATATGGGTTGTTTACTTTTATTTGAATGCTTTGATTGATTCAATTTCGTGTTTATTTCCATTTCTTGTGATATTTGTTAATTAAAGTGATGCCTTGACCTTTTTCTTTATTTTAGAGGGTAAATAAAAAAAAATTTCATTTCATTGGACCACCGATTCAAGAGAGGTACACTCTACTCCTTTATTTTTTATTTTACTTGATCCTATGTACTCCTATGTGACTTTATGTGTGTAATTGCATGCTTTTTCTTGAATATTTTTTTACTATTATCATTTACTTATTTTATTTTATTTATTTTAATTTTTGCATATTTATTTTAATTTTTGTTATATGAGAGGCATTTAAATGCCAAGTTATAATAGTTAGGTTATTATTTTGTTTTATTTCATTTTTTCTCTTTAGATTGTAGTTAGAACCCCTAAATGTAATAGTTAGGTCTTTGTTTCGCTTTTATTTTATGTGTGTTTGAATGCTTGTGTGCCTATGTGTTTACTTGCTTTCTTAGGGTTACTGCATCTACATATCATATTTATGTGTTATGTGCTATATGTTATTTATGTGTTTACTTACTTTATTATGTTTTATATGATTTATCTGATTGTAATAAATGCATAACGTCACCACACTAGTCCAACGTTAGTTGTGGCTCTTTTTCCTACTCCACACTAGTCCAATACTAGTTGTGGCCTCTTTTTTCGATTTCTCACTGGTCCAACGCTAGTTAGAACTTGTAGATATGGGCTAGTCCAACGCTAGACCCTTAGGAACCATCCACGTGTTAGATCATGTTTTATGTGACAATCACTACATTTGCATGCATATTTTCTACCTTTTAGGATTTTTCTCATTTCGCATGGCATTTCCCTTATATGTGCGTCCCTTGTCCCATATTTTCCCTATATGTATATTCCTTACCCCTATGCGTGGAACATGACATTAGACTTGCATTCCATTTAAGAATTAGAACTAAGTTAGTATATTTGCATGATTAGATAGGAGAAATACCCTCGAATATGGGATATTGACGAGTTTGACTTTCTAGTCTTAATAAGCTCGTATTTCCTCTATTAAACGGAAAATTGAAGTCACAAATGATAGCCCCCCGTACCCGTTATGATGCATTCCTTTAGGTCATGTATATTTATAAATTATTATTCTCTCTTCTTTTCTTTTCTATGAGTCTCATATGTTGCACCTTTGTGACCACTTCAAGGAATCACTTTTTGGGCGTCGCAATTAATGCGATATGCACCAATCAAGATTTGAAGAGACATACTGACCCTTTCGATAACCATTAGGTCTACATTTGCATTCATATATTAACATCCAAATGTGATAAGTTTTTAGGTTAAAATAAGAAAATTTTGGACTAAATCACACAACTAGCTCTAGGCTAGGTTGAAAGGGTGTTTTGGATTTTATCCTTGCCTTCCCTTTCTTCAACCGTGACTCCCGAATACTTTTCTCTTATTTTTGAAGATTTGGAGTCGTTTAAAACGGATTTTTTTACTTTTAATTTAAAATTTATTTTAGGTGACTTGGTACATCTTAACTAAATACCAAATGGCGACTCCTATTTTTCATTAAAAATCCTTTTAAAACTATTATTTTGAATCAAAATCGTCCCATTTTTTAAGTCCCATTTAGGCCCATTTTCTTTATTTATTTTCTAAAAATCAAAAACTCATTTTTTACTCAAAAATTGACCAAAAATTATTTTTTCTAAACTCATTATTTTTCATTAAAAATGGGGCGCGACACCTTCGGAATAAATTATTTTGTTTGACAACCCCTGATGATCGCAAACCCCACATTAGGGCAAATTTGGATTTGAAAAAGAAAAGAGAAAAAACCCCGCACCGGGGGCAAATTTAATTTTTGAAGGAAGGCCGAAAGAAAAGAAAAATGAACAAAAGAAAACCTTAATTAAAAATAAATTGGGACAAAATTTAAAAAATTTCAAAAGATGAGTGGAATAACAGAAGGCAGAGAGAAAAAAAGGTAAAAAAGGGAAAGTGAAAGAAAAGAGAATCTCAGTTGAGAATAAACTGGGGGAAGTTTTGATTTAATCCTAAAATAGGATTGACGCAACAATGTGATCTTAGATCATTTAAATCACTTTTGAAAATTCGTCTTCAAACCTTAACTTTTTCTTAGCACCTTACTTGACCACATTACAAAAAATCGAAAGTCCTCACTTCTGTTCTTTGCATCACCTCTTTTGGAAAATTTTCTAAATCATGGTAAATGATGTCAAATACACCTTCACCAATTTTTGCAAAGGGGAGGATTGTCGTACTGATGTCATCATTTTTTAAAATACATTTCTGAGTTGATAAGGGCTATCAGCAAGATTTGTTTATCAGGTGAAAATTCGAAAGGGCACATTTGAAAAAAAAAAGAAAAAAGAAGAAAGAAAAAAAGAAAAAAAAGAAAAAAGAAAGGAAAAAAAATAAAAAGGTGGCGTGGTAGCCTTAGTAAAAACCCGAAAGGGCACTAAGGTAGGGTTTTATAAGGAAATGTGAGCTTGGAATGGAATGGCTGGAAACTCAGTTCATTGGAATTTCTCTTTATATTATGGTTCTGCTGCCAAACATTGAACTCCAGAAGAGCGATATCCAAAGGGTCAAATGTGGTATTTTGTTCGAGAATCAAAGTGTTTTAGTTCATCAAACATAAACTTTTGAGTGTACAGGTTCATTTCTCTAAAATCAATTTTTTACCAATAAGGTAAATCGTTGCTTTCGTGTTAGTTGAATTTTCATCATTTTTGTGTAAATAAAATATTTTTCTTGTGTTTCATGGTCCCATTTATCTCTTTGGATTTATCAAATGGCAATCCCTCTGATTTATTGAAAGTCCCTAGATACCAAATGTCATCCTTCTTTAGCGTTGGAAGTCAACGAAACGTGATATAGTTCACAAAGCAAAGTTGAGTTTTCACTACATCGGGGAAGAACGTTCAAATACTCGTGTTTACACATTTCTTGAAGGAGGAATTGATCGAATGGTGGTGGCATTATTTGTTCTTTCTCTTGCAGGTCCATACGTATTTCAAATAACAAAACTAGGGCAAATTTTTTATATAATTGTGGAATGTCGCCCAAGAATTGAATATTCATGATTCAGATCGAGAAAGAGGTGTGAATCGAAGTCTTAAAGAGTAGCAACAATGCTATAATGCAATGCGAATGATCGGTTGTACACTAATTGGCTGAAACTAGGACAAAATCAAATTTAATTTCTTGTTGATGAGTCTCAACGGCTGCCGCATACCCTTCTACTTCCTTTCTTGACAAATCAAATTTAATTTCGTGTTAGTGAAGTCTCAGCATCCGCCGCGCACCTTTCTACCCCCTTCTTGACAAATTAAATTTAATTTTCTTGTTGGTGAGTCTCAACGTCCACCGCGCATCCTTTTATCCCCTTCTTGATGAATCAAATTTAATTTTCTATTGGTGAGTCTCATCGTCCGCCGCGCACCCTTCTACCCTCTTCTTGACAAATCAAATTTAATTTTCTTGTTGGTGAAATCTCAGCGTCCGCCGGGCACCCTTCTACCTCTTTTCTTGACCGATGGTATGGTAGGATTGGGTTTTATCCCACTGACCAATTTGACAGCAGGATCGGATATTATTCCACTGACCGATGGTATGGCAGGATCGGATATTATTCCACTGACCGATGGTATGGCAGGATCGGATATTATTCCACTGACCAATTTTACGGTAGAATCGGGTATTATCCCACTGACCGATGGTATGGTAGGATCGGGTATTATCCCACTGATTAATTTGACGACAGGATCGGGTATCCCACTGACCGATGGTATGGCAGGATCGAGTATTATCCCACTAACCAAATTTGATGGCAGGCTCGGGTATTATCCCACTGACCGATTTTATCTTGGCAGACTTGGGTTTTATCCCACTGACCAATTTTATGGCAGGTTCGGGTTTTTATCCCACTGACTGATGTTATGCCAGACTCGGGTCTTATCCCACTAACTTTTTTTATATATATTTACGTGTTTCAACTCACAGCAGAATAAATACAGGTAAGTATTTGGTGTCTACATCTTTGTCTCAAATTTCTTCGAAACTCAGACAAAGAGTGGCAGGTGTAGACACCAAAATTTCAAATTTTTTTATTATTATTTATTCTTGTTTTATTTGATTTGATTTGATTTTATTTTATTTTATTTTATTAAATTCACAAAGTGATAGTTAGTTGTATTGTTATCATTTTCCTTTTTAAAACATTTTGCATTAAATTTCCGGAAAAAGAAAATTATCACAAAAATTAACCTTTTGATCTTTGCAAATTCGTTTATTTCAAATAAAATAAAAAAAGAATTTACCACTTTAGCTACTTTAACTTTTACCCTTGAAGAGTAAAAAGAAAGTAAAAAAAGGTAAGTAAAAAGTAAAAGCAAAAGAATAAAGTTAGGTGGAGGCCATGCAAGAGGGTTAAGTGTGATGGTTAGACATGAGACAAGTGTCTTTATTTTTCTTTTGACACCACAACATCTATAAGATAGGTGGTTAGGACACTTGGAAACCTAAAAAAATTTGAGGAAAAAAACAAAACAAAAGGAAAAGGAAAACAAAAGAGGAAAAGGGGTTTCGGGCAAAAAGGGGGAGAAGGAGGAAAACAGAAAAAGAAAGAAACGAAAGGGAGGTTTTCGGCTGGAAAAAGAAGAGAGTTGGAGAGAAAGAGGAAAACTGAGAAAGGAAGGAGGGGAGATTGAGGGAGGTGACTGAAACTGAAAAATCTGGAACCAAGAGAGGAGTTGGGGAAGAGAGCTTTGGGCAGTGGAAGAAAAGCAAGAAGGAAAGGAAGAAAGAAAAGCTACGGGGAAGGAAGAAAAAAAACCGAGAAGAAAAGAGGGTTGGAAGGGAGAGGGGCTGCGGGAAAAGGAAGGATAAAAAAAAAAAAGGAAAAACTGAACAAGAGAAGGAGGGAGCTTCGTGGGGGTTAGGTTGGGAGGAAAAGCAAGAAAACAGAAAGAAAAGGGCAAAGGAGGGTTTCGGCTGAGGAAGAAAGAAAAAGGGTTTCGGGAGAAAGAAAAGAAAAAAGAAGGCAGAGCTGCAGGCAACAAAGAGAAAGAGAGGGAAGAGTGATTGAGAAAGGGAAGAGAGATTGCGAGAAGGGATGGCTAAAGAACAAAGGAAGAAAGGGGGAAAATCTGGGAGAGAGCTTCGGGTAGAGGAGTAAACAGGTGGGAAAGGGAGGAAGACTTTCAGGAAAGAAAAGGAAAAGAAGAAAGAAAAGAGGGTTTTTGGAGCTGAGAAAGAAAGAAGGAAGAATCTGGAAAGGGTCAGAAAGGAAAGTCAGGAAAGAAAATGAGAGAAAAAGGAGAGAGAAAATTGCAGAAAAGTTTTCCAGAAACTGAGCCAGGGTTGGCGAAGAGGCCTTTTCTTGGCCAAATTCTGATCTTGTTCTTGCTCCTTTAGGATTTATTTCTATTTCTACATTTTATAAGTTGGTAAAGCTACAAATTTTGTTCAGAAAACATCTCAAAATAATGTCTCCAACACCTTCAAATTTTGGCTTCAAGTTTGCTCGTTGTCAGCCCTTAAACGTTCTTCATCAGAAATTTGCAGCTTCAAATTCGTCATTCGGACGCAATCTTTTCAACCACTCCTTGTTCAGTAGACTCCACAAGACATCAAAGGTAATCCCTTTTGCCTTCTACTTCTCATACAAGCCCAGATCTTCCCTAAATAGGCCAAAGATCTTGCTACATCTTGTTCATTATCCTACTTTGCTGTTTTCTTCCTAGAACAGCCCACTAGTTGGGTTTTGCCGCCTGATTCGTTACCTGATGTTGTATTTGGGAAATAACATTTGATGTTTGATATTTGGTGATATGGTTGCTTTGGTTCAAAGTGGGTTTGGTTGAGATGTTAGTGGTACATTTGGGATTGCGTCTGAGAACTCAGAATTGCAGATAAACAAATTAAAAGCCGTTCTTTTGGTATCCCTTGTGCATGGTCTGGGTAGGAAAATCGTTCGGGGATGCATAGTATATGGTTGGGTTTTGATGCTAAGATGCATAAAGTATTGTTTTGATTCGAAAGATTGCTGTTTGTTTGGATTTTGTTAGCCGCATATGACCTGAATGTTATAGTTACGAAGTTGCAGACGAATGAAGAAGAAAGTTTCTGCGAAGCATGCATGAAATATTTCCAAATATTGCACTTTAACCCTAGTTTTCTAAGTAATCCTGATATGGCCCACAAAATTGGAAAAATCAATCAATCTTGTCCTTTTAAAATGTTATTTTTCTTTGACATGCTTTAATATGATTTTTGGACAGATTATATGTGAGTTTTAGGAGGAAATTTGAAGTCTAATAATTTTTATAGATTTATAATTTTGATTTGGGTTTTAGCAAAAGATTTAGGTAATTCTTTTTGTTACTCCTCCCTCCGTCCCGTTTTGTTAGTCTTGGTTTTTTTTTCACACAGATTAAGAAAGTGTAATTAATTTGGTTGGAAACATAAATTTAGATTAATAATTTCCTAAAATACCCTTATGCTAATCACGAAGAGTGCCAATTAATATCAGTTACAGCTAATGGTGCCAATAAATATCAGTTACCGTCAATAGTGCACCCTGATTGTTTCAATTACCGCTAATAGTGCCAATAAATAACAAAGATAAACTTTTCATTTATCTATGTATTGGAAAAGCTCAATGTATTCAATATAGTGGGTTAGTATTTAATAACAATGTATTAATAACAAGATATTTAATAAGGGTATTTTAGACAATTTGAAAGATTACTACATTCCTTAATGGGAAAGTGGACTACAATTCGGGACAAACGAAAAAGGAAAACAAGACTAACAAAACGGGACGGAGGGAGTATTTAGTTTTAGCAAGTGGAACAAGTGAGTTTTGATTTATTTTTATGAATTTTAGCATTTAGTTTTGATAGACTTCATCTTAAGCCCTTAATTTTATTTTATTTTAATTTAGACCCATAATATTTATAATAATACTGATTTGACCCCTCAAACTTCTTTAATTCTTTCAATTGGGTCCTTATTTATTTTAATTTGTTGAATATGGGTTGTTTACTTTTATTTGAATGCTTTGATTGATTCAATTTCGTGTTTATTTCCATTTCTTGTGATATTTGTTAATTAAAGTGATGCTTTGACCTTTTTCTTTATTTTGGAGGGTAAATAAAAAAAATTTCATTTCATTGGACCACCGATTCAAGAGAGGTACACTCTACTCCTTTATTTTTTATTTTACTTGATCCTATGTACTCCTATGTGACTTTATGTGTCTAATTGCATATTTTTTAAATGTTTTTTATTTTATTTATTTTATTTATTCCTTTCATTTGTTTTAATTTTGTATATTCATTTTAATTTAATTTTTAGTTATTTGAAAGGCATTTAAATGCCAAATTGTAATAGTTAGGTTATTATTTCATTTCATTTCATTCTTTCCCCTTTTAGATTGTAGTTAGGGCCTCCAAATGTAATATTTAGGTCTTTATTTGCTTTATTTGCTTTGTGTGTTTACGTGTTACTCGCTTTTTTAGGATTTTGCATCTAGATATCATGTTTATGTGCTATGTGTTTATGTGATATTATGTGTTTACTTGCTTTTATTATGTTTTATATGAGTTGTTTAGTTATAATAAATGTATGTATGACGTCACCACACTAGTCCAACGCTAGTTGTGGCCCTTTTCTCATTTTCTCGCTAGTCCAACGCTAGTGGGAACTGATAGACATGGATTAATCCAACGCTAGACCCTTAGGGACCATCCACGCTCTAGATCATGTCTGTGTGACGATCACTACATTTTCATGCATATTTTCTACTTTTTAGGATCCTTACCATTTTGCATGATATTTCCCCCTATATTTATATCCCTTATCCCATATTTTCCCTATATATATATCCCACATCCCTATGTGTGAGACATGACATTAGACTTGCATTTCATTTAAGAAAATTAGAACTAGGTTATATCATTTGCTTGATTAAATAGGAGAAATACCCCTTGAATATGGGATATGGACGAGTATGACTTTCTAACTTTAGCATGCTCGTATTCCCTCGATTAAAGGGAAAATTAAAGTCACGAGTGTTAGTTCCCTGCACCCATTATGATGCATTCCCTTAGGTCATGTATATTTGTATATTATTATTTTCTTTCTTTTTTTTTAAGTCTCTTAAGTTGCATATTCGTGACCTCTTTAAAAAATCACTGTTGGGCGTCGCAATTAATGCGATTTGCACCAATCAAGCTATGAAGAGACATATTGACCCTTCCGATATACATTAGGTCTAGGTTTGCATTCATATAGAGACATCCAAAATATGATAAATTTTTAGTTTAAAATAAGAAAATTTTTTACTAAATCACGCAACTAGCCTTGGTTAGGTTGAAAGGGTGCATTGGATTTTATCCTTGCCTTCCCTTTCTTCAACCGTGACTCCCGAACTTTTTTCTCTGATTTGCGTAGACTTGGAGTCATTTAAAAAGGGTTTTCTCTACTTTTTTTTATTTAAAATTCATTTTAGATGATTTGGTACACCTTAACTCAATACCAAGTGGCGACTCCTATTTTGTTTAAAAACCCTTTTTAAACTATTATTTTTGGGTTAAAATCGTCGCATTTTTAAGTCCCATTTAAGCCCATTTTCTTCATTTACTTTCTAAAAATCAAAAACTCATTTTTCACTCAAAAATTAACCAAAAAACTCATTTTTATAAAACATGTATTTTTTGTTTAAAAATGGGGCGCGACACCTAACCCAATTCCAAATGACCCAAACAACTAACCAAATCCAATTCCCCTTTTATTTTACCAAAACCCAACAAACTAATAGGTGAACTAAAAATGTTAAATTCTAATTTCATCCCAAAATCCTGAATTAATTAACTAAAAAGCACACTTAAAACATAACAAAGAAGATTTAAGCTTAAAAGGGGTAAAAAAGATTTATTTACAGAAGTTTTTGGGCTGTAGTGGGATTATCTGGGAGTTGAGAGGTTAAAATGAAATTTTTAAAAAATTCATGCAACAACCCACGATGCATCTTCTTCATTCTTTCTACTGCAACTTTCCTTCGCAACTTTCTTTTCTTTTAGTTGACCAACTACCCGAAGCCAACAGGAGGCTAACAAGATCATGCAATTCATGGGCTTTTTCTCCATCATCCAACATCAAAGATTCACCAACAAAACAAGAAATATTTGGCAAGGAAATCATCCAAAACTCAGCATAGGAAAGGGAGAAGAATAGCTCATCAAACCAGCAACACAAATTTGATTGTTCATGTATCATGGGTTTAAATCTTTGTAAGAAACGTGTTAAATCAGCAAGGACATGAGTTATAGTTACATGACCACCTTATAGGGTTGAAATCGCAAACGGAAATCTGTAGGAAGATGAGCAAGTTCCACCAAATATGAAAACCCAGGTTGCAGCTTTCAAGAATGACGAGGACAACAGGTTTGGCCTCGAATTCGATGATGTTCTAGTGGTTTTTTCAATAAATGATCAGCACAAAACTTCCTCCCAAACACCGTAGATTATCCAGAAAAAAAATCTTCTCAAAATAAGTACTTATGAGTTCGGAAAATGGCCGGGAATGTCCCTGAATCTCCAACCCTGGCTCACCTTTTGCAGAAAATTTCTGCCCTCCCTTTTTTCTTGTTTTCCCTCTTTTTCTTTGTTGTTTTTCTCTCCCTTTGATCTCTCCACCGCCCATCTTCTCTATCCCCTCCCCTCTCTCTTTGGCTGCGTTTTTGGATCCCTTTTATAGGCACCAAATACCCAAAACCCTCACCTCAAAGGTGAGGATGAAGGTTGGTTTTTTTCCAAAATTTTGAGCCATTAGATGACATTTCTTCTAGAAAAATCTTGATAGAGATAAAAGGAATAAGCTGGCAAAGGATTGGGGAAGAGGAAAAAACAAAAACGAGTAGAAATGAAGGCCAAAAATGGCCTCTGCAATTTTGCTTCTATATTGTCCATGGCTTCTGGTACGAAGCCATGGTGGATGATTGAGCGCAATCTTTTTTTTTAAATTGATCTTTTCTTTCTTCCTCTTTTTTTTTTGTTTTTCTTTCTTTCTCTTTTCTTTTCTTTCCAATGAATTAATTAATAAAAAAATAATTTTCTTAATAAAATGGAAATAAAACAAAACAAATAAAAATTTAAACAAAATCAACTAAAATGAAATAAAAATGCCAAAATTTTGGTGTCTACAACCCTCCTTTTTAGTTCTTACTTGGAAGGAAACAAAATTTCCTCCTAATCCCTATGAAGATGATCCTATTTACCATTATATTCATTTATATATTTTCATGAGTAGAAATTTGTTATTGCGCAAGCTTAACACCTGTCATTACTTTTAAGAATTGGATAAAAAAAAAAGTTTAGGCGTATTGACACGAAGAAGTAAACGAAGATGATGCCCAGACCACAAAAGAACAATTTGAGGGTGGCAAAGGAGAAATCAAGGCTATGAAATAACATGGCTTGGACATGTACAAGGCTGTGAATGCCTACTTCAATGCAAATCTTGGGGCATACACAACTAAATAATCCTACCACCTATTCTTCAGATGGTCAATTCATTGTTGTTGCACAAGGACGCATGAAGAAACAAATTCTATTGCAACAACAAAATATACATCCTCCAAAATCTTTGAAGTAACTTTGTGATTTTTTTTAAATGTCCAATTTCCACATTGTGTGAATTTCTTTCAAGCATCAATTGGCCAGGTTGGTTTTTCTTTTGAGTTGAGATTGTGTTTCTTCAAGCAGTTTGTTCCTATAGCATAAATTTCTTCTTTTAGGAAATTTTCATATTCTTACAAGCTCATTTTTTTGGCTCCATCAGAAGAATAATTTTATGGGATAATTTCAGAACCTCTCTTGAGGTTTCTGACTATTACAGGTAGCTCCCTTTTAGTTTAAAAAATTATACCTACCTCCCCTATTATTAGCATTTAAGTAACAATATAACAATATAGATTCAGTATGCTAAACTTGTCCTTAAAAATCCTCAAATACCCTCTCACGAATTTCTTCCACGTTACAACTATTGCAAACAGCATGCATAACCACCATCATAACAACCATCATAACGAGATCAATAAGCCACTTCAATTTAGTCCCCATATTTTCACAATTTTAGCCCATCATTGCCGTCCCAAAGCTTTCCATGCAAATCAACTATGACAATTAAAGTTTACATTTAACCTAATTTTTAGCCTCAATTTTTTTTTTTTTGCCTAAATTCAGTGTTTGAATTGACTAATGTCACTATCCAAACTCAATCTAAAATGGCTGCAACCTTGATGATACTAAAATAATCTAACCCACTAAGAATACCAATACGAAGTAGTAACCAAAAGTAACATTAGAGACCACATCCCATGTCATTAGACAAATATGATTGCATTTTTTTATATCCCAAAATTTATTTGCACGGTTGGCATAATAGCGTAACCTTCTTCAATTCATGTTCCTTTTTTAGCTATCACTTTTATTTTCTTGTCTATACTCTATATCAACACCATCCTTTTCATTTCATTTAGTTTGACAATAAATCTTCCCTGGCAACTTGTCGTTTGGCCATTTCAATTTGACATCACCTACAAAAAAGGAAAATAAAAAAATTTTGATAATACTTACAAAAAAGGAAAACGAGAGAGAGAGAGAGAGAGAGAGAGAGAGAGAGAGGATCTATTTTCATAATAATGAGTATTCGGAATGTATTAGATGGTTGTATAAATGGCGGGCGTGAAAAAAGAGTGGATTATGAGATGCAGAAGAAAAAAAAAATAGGAGATAGAGTTGGATAAAGAAAATAAGAGTTTGTTTTGTGGCAGCCATTGCTTTAGAATGAAAGACTAGTTATAGTTGTAAGATCTTTTTTTAATTTGTAGGAATTATCTATAAGTGAAAGATATTATAATCATTTTACTGCATGAAGGGAGGTTAGTATAATTATTCAAACTTGAAGGGAGGTTAGTGAAATTGTCAGAAATCTCAAAGGAGGTTTCGAAAATTATTGCTAGATTTATTACAGATAATTATTTTGGATTGTTTACCTATTCAAGTATGGAAAAATGTATATAACAACAATTACTAGGAGCTCAAAGTTTTAGCATTAGAGTTGAAAATCCTGAATAAAGATCAAAGGCTTCACTGTAGAAAGTTTAATTTTGAGCATGTCTTATGTATTTCTCATTTTCAATCTTCAATAGGGGTGCCTTCTTGGGGACAAACAAACATATTTTATCAATGACAAATATATGTACCTTTGCAAAGAAATGTACACTTGAATCAATGGGCATGTATTTTATTGTTATCCTGTCTGCCCCTATATCATTGTGTTTGTATTTAGTTGTCATGTAAAATCTAATATGAAACTTACCAAAAGAAAGGAAGGAAAGAGTAGAGGACAAATTGTTGAACTAAAAAGTCCACGGGGTAGATTGCTTAATTATGTTTCATTGCACTAGCTATTTCATATGACTGTGACTACACGCTATAAAATTATAAACTCGTGTAAGCATATTTACATATAATTAATTTGACTCTTTTAAGATGGTTTAGAATGCAACAGCGACCTGTTTAAGTAAGAAATTTGACATTCTTGACTACCTAGACTCAATGTGGCTGACACTTAACTTTGTATCATTTTTAGTGATAGTACTATTTTACTTTGAATGCTTATTTTATTTGTTATGCTGGCTTGTTTATTTTTTTTTCTCGATTTCAATTACTAGAGAATACTTAACGTTTTGAATGGTTATGCTTAATTTGATGTATTTATAACATCCTAATTTTTTTCACTCAACAATGAAAGATTATGGTTATTTTGAAAGGTATCCTCCAAAAAAGCAAGAGAAATGCTATCACAAATATTCAAATATTGAGCACGATATTGTTGAAGGTACCACGTTTATTGTTATAGAGTAAGTTATGATAACCACGTTTTTTTTTCAAATCCATTATTGGTTTTAGTCGAAATAATATGTTCTTTAGTATGATTCAATAATTTCTCATTTTTTGGATTAATTGAGGTTTAATCAATACCACGTAGATACCGTTGTTAAGAGAAATAGAAACAGTGAAACATAGTAGCGTTGGCCTTTGCAAAAGAAACAGAAACCTGGTAGGGGTTGATTATTATAGGGATAATTTCAAAAACCTCCCTTGAGGTTTCTAACAATTTCACCCAACTCCCCTCAGGTTTAAAAAATTACACTTACCTCCCTTGATATAGTAAAATACCTATAATGCCCTCCATTTGGTAGACAATTTTAAATTTAAGACAATAAATTTACAAAATCCAAAAACAAAAATCTATTTTTCCATCTCTTGTCTATTTTCCCCCCTCCCTTTTTTTAGTTCATATAACCTCTTTTTATCATCTTCAATTTTATGGATATTAGCAAATTGAAATTAAAAAATTAACAGAGAGAGTAGATAATGTGCCAATTTAGAAGGAAATGAAGAAACTCGTAGTAATAGAGAAATAAATAATGAAATTGATGATTAAAATAGAAAAAAGAACTAAAGATGTGGAATTTGTCATATTTTGTTTGTTGACAAGAAAAACTTATATAAAATGTCAATAATTACATAAGGATTTTTTCCCATTGGATTAGAAATTTTTTTTTTTTATTTTATTGTGAAGGTTGAATTTATTCTCTACTTTTGAAATATTAATATTTTTAAGGTCATAGGAGGGTTGTAATGGTAGTTCTAAATCAAATTAACTGGTATTGAAAAGGTATTTGAACATTGATATTTAATTTTGGGGTATAAAATTGGTTGTCAATGGAGGTTGTGCGTGTTTTTTTCTTTTTCTTTTGTATGGCAAATATTGACATTGTATATGCAATTTGGGATCCTTTGGATGGTTATTTGATTTTAGAACTTATGTTTGGATAATTGTTAGGGATTAGACTTGTTGATTTGTACAAGGTGTGGAAGAAAATGATTGAGTATACTATATTTTTCTTTCTTAGTTTTGTACAAAAAGGCAATTTAGGATTTTTGTGAGAAAATCTTTCTTATTGGACCTATATTGTTACTAAATAGTAAAAGTAGGGGAGATATATGTAATTTTTAAAATTTGAGGGGAGCTCTCTGTAATTATTAAAAATCTCAGGGGAGGTTTGTGAAATTATCCCTATCTTATAATCAATTTAATTTTGCTTGAAAGTTGGTTCCAAAGCATAGACAAAGGGATGTTGTCATGTGGAGGCTCCATTTTTATGATGTATGAATGTGACATTATTAGATAGAGTATTCTTTCTCTCAAGGAATTGATGGAATATTCAAGGTACACAAAAATAGATTTCCATATAAATGAGAAATGTTAACCGCACTCCACTTTTGTTAGTCACAATCTCACCATTTATTTTAGCATATAGCCTAATACTAGGGGAGGAGTGCTCACGCATCGCACGGGTATTTAGTACCTGTGGTTAGAGAGGATTTTTTATTTGACAAATAATAGTACATTCTTGAAAGAAATAGTCATCAAATATAACAAAACTAATAATAGAACATTCTAATTGCAGCACACACTTGTACACTTTGTTTTATCAATGCTTTTACAATTTTATCATTTCAAAAAGACCCCCACAGATGTCAGTTGAAATCGCCCAAGAGCTGATATAAGTTATTTTAGACAAAGGAGTATCCTCCAACGGTTAGTTATAACAACGTGTTAATTGCACAACGTTTTAATATGTCTTTGTGTTAATTGCAAAATAAAAGCTACACTTCAATTAAATGTGTCTATAACACCATTTCAGTAATTATACCAACACATAAATTTATGTGAGTTGTACTCGATACAAAAATAATTGCAAAATAATTCCATATTTCAGAATTACCCAGATGTCTCCATAAATCAAAACTTTAAATGTACTAAAATGAGGGTATTTCGGTAAATATACATAAACACATGCTGCCCTCAGTTGTATCAAAAGTTTTTAAAAAAATTACACAACATTCCACATTTCCAAACAATTCTTATTCATGCGATTGAAATTCAAACCCCTTTTGACTACAACTCATTCTTATATAGTATAAGGAAATGAAAACCATATGATAAAAGTAATAGTGGAAGTGATTAAAAAAAAGGGAGTGCAATTAACAATCCCATTTTTTTAATTTCATTACAAGTGTAGAACGTGTAGTATACATATGTCAGCAAGGAATTCAGATAAACATTTTAGTGACTTTTTTTTTCTCAATTTTAGATCATGTAAGGGCAGCCAATCATGAGCTTATAGAGAAACATATTATTAGGATCTGTTAATGATTTTTCTTTTGATTGATATGGTTCCTAAACTAAAATTTAGAAGATTACCTTGATTTAGGTAATGTTGCATACTATCGAATAAACTAAAGAGTAGATAAATCCAAAACTTATAATATAAATGAAAAGATCTAAAATGAACCAAAAAGGCAAGTCATAAAGAAAAGATGAATAAAAATTAAAAACATGGCTTAAAGAAATAAAGTAAATCAGTGTCGCGCCCCATTTTTTATAAGAAAAATAAATAAATGGTTTAAAAAGTGAATTTTGATTTGGAAAATGAATAAAAAGCACGGGTTTAAATGGGACATGAAAATGCGACGATTTGACCCAAAATATAGTTTAAAAAGGGTTTATTTAAAAAAATGGAGTCGCCACTTGGTATAGAGTTAAGGTGTACCAAGTCACCTAAAAATGAATTTTCAAAGGAAAAAGTAGAAAAAACCCCTTTTAAACGACTCCTAGTTTACGAAAATCAAAGGAAAGGTTCGGGAGTCACATTTGACGAAGGGGAAGGCAAGGATAAAAATCCAAGGCACCACTTCGACCTAGCCAAGGCTAGTTGCGTGATTTAGTCGAGGATTTCCTTGTTTTAACCAAAGAATTTATCACATTTGGATGTACTACATGAATGCGGACCCTAAACCTAGGGGGGTATCGGGGGGCAAAATTTCTCTTCAAAGCTTGAGTGGTGCCAATCACATTAATTGTGATGCCCTATAATGACTCTTTGGAGAGGTCACGAATAATGCAAAGATATGAGACTCTAAGAAAAGGAAAAGAATAAAATAATTATAGAAATATACATGTCTTAAGGGAATGCATCATGTCGGGTACGGGAGACTAATGTTCGTGACTCAATTTTCCCTTTAATAGAGGGAATATGAGCGTGCTAAGGCTAGAAAGCCAAACTCGTCCATATCCCATATGCAAGGGGTTTTCCCTAATCTAATCAAGCAAATGCACTATCCTAATCCTATTTCTAGAATGAAATGCAATTCTAATGTCATGTATCATACATAGGGGTATATATATACATATAAGGGAAAATATAAGGGAAGGGATATACATATAAGGAAAGTGTCATGCGACATGGTGAAAAAGGCCCTAGAAAGTAAAGATATGCGTGAGTTGAAATGATCACACAATCATGTAATCATGATCTAACGCGCGAAGGGGTCCTAAGGGTCTAGCGTTGGACTAGCCCATATCTACGCTCTCTCACAAGCATTGGACTTGCAAGAGCTCGGGGGGACAACCATGACTAGCATTGGACTAGCCACGGTTACGTGCATTTGCATCCATCATACACACATATAAGTAATGTGCATGATTAAAGCAAGTAGACATGTGAGCACGTAATTCACATAACACATAAGCATGCATATCTAGATGCCAAAACCTAAGAGAGCGATTAAACACATAGCACATAGACATGCAAAACACACAAGGCAATTAATGCCCTAACTATTACATTTTTTGGGGGGAAGGCCTACTACAATCTAAAAGGGGAAATAGAAGGAATAAAACAATTAAATCCCTAACTATTACAATTTTGGCATTCGAGTGCCTCCCCAAATGACGAAATTGAACTAAAATTAAAGCAAAACTAAGCAACTGAAGAAATAAATAAGGTAAAAATGAAATAAACACTTAAAGTCATGCAATTGCACACATAAAACACATATATGCACGTAGGGTCAAATAAAGTCAAGAAATGAAGGATAGAGTGTACCTCCCTTGAGTTGGAGCTCTAATGGGGTGAAATGACTTATTTACCCTCCAAAAATAGAGAAAAGGTCAAGGCACCAATTTAATTTGAAACAATTAAAGAAAAATATGCAAATACAAACTCTCTTGATCATAAAACTCTTAAAATCATGAATTAAGTGCAATTTAAACAAAGTATGGTAGTTAATTGAAGCAAACAAGCAATGAAGTTGTAAAATTAAAACTACCAAGGACCAAATTGAGGAGATTATTCAATTGATTGGGTCATAGCAGCACTAGTTGGAAGCCAACGGGTCAAAGTGAAATTATTGAAATTTTCCATGCACACTCCATGCAAGTAACGTAGGAAAACATTTCACAATAAAGCTTCAGCAACTGATGAAGCTCTCGGCAAGGCTTTGTTGCATATTTTCATGCACAAGGTTCCGCAATTTCAGCAAAGCAGATTCATACAATAGCTTTAAATTACTCCAATTAAACATGGCTGGACATCCCTTAACAATGCCAAAAATTGAAAGAGTTTCATGTAAAATTTCATGCAAATTGTTTACGAAGATGGTTTCTGCAACACTTGCTGCATTTTATTTTCGGCACTTCAAACCCAAAAACCACAATTTCGATCCAAATCCTTTCAGCCAGGCAACAAAACTTTGGCTAAACAACAAGACTCATGACTTCAAATATCCAACACGAGCCAAAACACAGAAAGGAAATCACGCCAAAAGCTGGAGAAAATTGTGCAGAAATGATTCAGCCATCATGATTTGTGTCCCTTCGGCAAGCATTCGATCATGGCTTAAACATTTTTTTTTAGACCCCAAACACACAAACCCGACACCAAATCATTCCATTCCTTGCCCTTTACACCAGATTAGACATGCAACTTAAGTGTAAAGACTCGATGATCAGCCATGGAAAAGAAAACAGAACAGAAAATGCAATTTCTTTTGTTCTTGGCTGCGGAATTTTTGCAGCTATGAGTTTGTGTAGATTAAATGCAGAAACATTGCATAAGACTCACCATTCATCCACCAAACGCACACACATTTTCCAAACATCAAATTTAACAGTGAGGAAGCAAAAACAATGCAGTGAAGAAAGCATCGACGTTCACTCGAGATGTCGAATCAAAAACATCCGAGGAAACAATTCGATCTTCGGACCATGAAGCAAATAAAGAACTAGACATCTACACAGGGAGTTCCGAGATAAACAACATGCAACCATGAAGGGTCATGCTCATAATATGCCAATGGAACGACAGAGATCAATTCCAGACTTTGAGCAAGTCAAGAACCCCTCAGCGACAAAGGAAAAGGCCGCTGCTGCAACAAGATAAAGAACTTCAATTTGTTGCAGCAATTCTCGGCTCCTCATACCAGTTCTAATATATGTAACCCAAACTGACCCAAGTCAAACCCAACTCATTCAAACACGACATGCGAGGACTTGAAACCATGAAAAGAGTAAAATCCGGCAAGCTTTCGGTCACACCAATGCAACAAAATGACTTGAGTGTCTGCTAAACTTGGTCCCAAAAATCCTAGTCAAAACAGCACATACAACAAACGCCAAACAAAGCACAGCTTCAGTCATCATGGATCAAAACAATAAAGCCAGACTCAGAACAAAGGATAGCCAAGACCATCAGTTTCACGACCCTTTCGAATCCATATTTGCTACTCTTTCACACAAGCCCCAAGCCAATCAAAATTCGATTTTTGGGGCCATCAGGGATCAACGAAGTAGAAAAAAAAAAGCGGATGACATCCATTTCCCCCTTTTTTTAAAAAAAAAACTGATCTTCACAAATTCTCCATTACACTAGTTCAAAACACACGCAGCCACTTATAAACAGGAAAAAAAAATGAAATCTTTTGTGAACATGAAACGTAAAGGGAAGGAAAATAAGTAATGAAACTTCATAAGCAAAGGTCTTCAAGGGTCTGTGTTGAAAAAATTCTGGAATTTTAAAAGGAAGAGAAATACTTACAGTGATGGAACTTTCTCGGCGAAGACTGCAGCGGTCGTGAAGTTGCTCCAATGGCTCCTTTGCTCTTCAAGGAAAAGCACCCGACCAGATTTTTCTTCTCTCGCCATTGTTCTCTCGCTCACCCTCTCAATCTTTCCTGTTTTTGCTTCTTTCCCAGCTTTTCCTTTTTTAACCTAGCCCAAACTCTCTCTCAAAACCTAGCCTTTTCTTGCCCATCTGTTTTTCCTTTTTTTGATTCTCAGCCGTCACCCCCAAAAGTCTCTCTCTCCTCTCTTCTCACGGCCTTCCTCTGCTTAGCACTCCCCCTCTCTGGTTTCTTTTCCAATCTCTTTTCCCAGCCGTTCTCTCCTTTTTTTTCTTTTTTATGTCTTTGCTCAGCCTTTATATGAGACACTCACTCCCGAAACCTAGCATCTAAGGCTCGGAAGAACTCCCCTTTTTTTGTATTTTTTACAGCCTTAGATCTTCATAGTTTCTGATAAACCTTGGATCAAGCCAAGTGTTTTCTATTGAGATTATCAGACGGAGGAGAAAAAATGAAAACAAAGGAGCTTAACAAAATATTGCAAAGCCGAAGAAATTGCAGCACTGTCCGCTGTTTTTGTTTTTCGCCTGGAAATATAATATGAAGGAATGGGCTCGGATCCTGTGTGGCTCCTGGTGCATGAGCTTCTTTTTTTTTTTAGTTAAATAAACAATAAACTTGCATAAAATAAAATCTAACAGAGATAAGGCATATTTTTATGACCATTTTTTGGCAACTCTTAACACTGAAAAAAATCTTAAAATATAATTAAACGACTACATGATCAAAAAATGAATAAAAATAAAATAAAACACAAATAATAACAATCTAAAATGCTATAAAATGCTAAAAAGGTGCCTTAAAACAAAAATTATGAGATTAATAAATAAAATAGATAATACTAAAAAATAAAAATAAAATTAGTTAAAAATTTGGTGTCTACAGTTTGCCCCTCTTTGTCTGAGTTTTGAAAAAACTTGAGACAAAAAAGTAGACACCAAATACTTACCTGCAAACTAGTCGAACGACTGCCGTTTTTGAAATGAGAACTGACCCCTTTTAAGGAGACTGACTCAGACGAGAATTTTAAAACGGGACTGACCCGCACAAAAATTTAAACCATGGGACTGACCCGAATGAGAATTTAATCATGGGACTGACCCAAACAAAATTTAAATCATGGGACTGACTCGAATAAAATTTAAAAATCATGGGACTGACTCGAATAAAATTTAAAAATCATGGGATGCACACAGTGGGACAGACCCATGTTTAGTGCCAAAAAAGATGAAATGCACGCTAGTGGGACTGACCCATGTTTAGCGGCAATGCAAATGAAATGCACACTAGTGGGACTGACCCATGTTTAGTGGCAAAGAAAAATAAACTGCATGCTAGTGGGACTGACCCATATTTAACGGCAACGAAAATGAGATGCACACTAGTGGGACTGACCCATGTTAGTGGCAATAAAGATGAAATGCACGTTAGTGGGACTGACCCATGTTTAGCGGCAATGAAAATAAGATGCACACTAGTGGAATTGACCTATGTTTAGTGGCAATAAAGACGAAATGCACGCTAGTGGGACTGACCCATGTTTAGCAGCAATGAAAATAAGATGCACACTGGTGGGACTGACCCATGTTCAGTGGCGATGAAAATAAGATGCACACTAGTGGGACTGACCCATGTTTAGTGGCAATAAAGACGAAATGCACGCTAGTGGGACTGACCCATGTTTAGCGGCAATGAAAATGAAATGCTCACTGGTGGGACTGACCCATGTTCAGTGGCGATAAAATTGCACACTAGTGGGATTGACCCATGTTTAGTGGCAATGAAAATAAAAAACACGCTAGTGGGACTAACCGATGTTTAGCGGCGATAAAAATGCACACTGGTGGGACTGACCCATGTTTAGTGGCAATAAAAATAAGATGCACACTGGTGGGACTGACCCATGTTCAGTGTCGATGAAAATAAGATTCACACTAGTGGGACTGACCCATGTTTAGTAGCAATAAAGACGAAATGCACGCTAGTGGGACTGACCCATGTTTAGCGGCAATGAAAATAAGATGCACACTGGTGGGACTGACCCATGTTCAGCGGCAATGAAAATAAAATACTCACTGGTGGGGCTGACCCATGTTCAGTGGCAATGAAACATGAAATGCACACTAGTGGGACTGATCCAACGGCTAATTGTAAAATAAAAGAAATGCGCACTAGTGGGACTGACCCAACGGCTAGTGGCAGAGTAAAAGAAGCGCTCACTAGTGGGACTGACCCAACGGCTAGTGGCGATGCAAAAGAAATGCACACTAGTGGGACTAACCCAACGACTAGTAGCAGTGCAAATGAAATGCTCACTAGTGGGACTGACCCAACGGCTATTGGCAGAATAGAAGAAATGTGCGCTAGTAGGACTGACCCAACGGCTAGTGGCAGAGTAAAAGAAGCGCTCACTAGTGGGACTGACCCAACGGCTAGTGGCAGTGCAAATGAAATGCTCACTAGTGGGACTGACCCAACGGCTAGTGGCGATGCAAAAGAAATGCTCACTAGTGGGACTAACCCAACGGCTAGTGGCAGTGCAAATGAAATGCTCATTAGTGGGACTGACCTAACGGCTAGTGGCGATGCAAAAGAAATGCTCACTAGTGGGACTAACCCAACGGCTAGTGGCAGTGTAAAAGAAGCGCTCACTATTGGGACTGACCCAACGGCTAGTGGCGATACAAAAGAAATGCTCACTAGTGGGACTAACCCAACGGCTAGTGGCAGTGCAAATGAAATGCTCACTAATGGGACTGACCCAACGGTTAGTGACGATGCAAAAGAAATGCTCACTAGTGGGACTAACCCAACGGCTAGTGGCAGTGCAAATGAAATGCGCACTAGTGGGACTGACTCAACGGCTAGTGGCAGTATAAAGTAAAATACTGGTATGTGTGAAAAAACTGTATAAGACTTGCTCGAAAAATTATCCAAAGATTTGCCCATGTGTGATGAATTGGTCAGTGGGATTAAACCCAAGCTTGCCTTGAGAAATTTTCAAAAAGAATATGAATTTGATTTGTCAAGAAACAAGAAATTAAATTTGATTTTCCAAGAAACAATAACTTGAACTTGATTGTTGATTTTTGACTTTTTCTGATTTTTCGAGAGAATCTTTTCAAAAATAATTTGCCCCAGTGTAGGGCCCTTTTCTTCTCTTTCTTCGGCATCGATCCTCCACATCACCAGATGCTCTTTCGTCGATTTTAGCTATGAATACCTGTACAGGGGGTTTACCAAAATATAACATGCACTTTATTTTAAAATATTGCAACTATTACTCATGGAAAGAACAGCGTGATTGATTTGAAAGTCTTGCTTGATTCTTTGACGAAATTCCCAGGTGTATTAAAAATTTTGCCCCAGTGTGGGCTTATTTTGTGAAATCTTGCAGATAAAAATTTTGCCGCAGTGTGAGCCCATTTGATTGCAAAAATTGATTTGAATGCCTCTCCATTTATTTGAACAAAGTAAGAAACTGTGTTTCCTATATAATGTGAAGAAAATTGAATGTCTTGCTTAAACTCATACAGAAAATTTCATGATGAATTTCTCAAAATAATGCCAAATTACAAAAGATTTTTCCTCACTTTAGCACCGATGCTTTGGGTAATGGGTCACCATTTCCAGTTGGTGACTTTATTTCTGATTTTGAGGTGACTAAGAAAAATGAGAGGTCAAGATTTGTCTTATTCTTGTGCCCAAAATTGTATGTAATCACTTCAATATGACATTTTAATGAAAGCAAAGAGTTTATCACCCTTATTTCTTAAGAAAACCTGGTCAACATATGAGCTTTAAACTTGCAACGTATGGACAGAAACGATAGTTAAACATGTGAAAACTGGTTATATCCTTATGATCACAAATGATCGACGGATTTCTTACGAGCATAATCCTCACTTTGAATTGTCATGAAGGATAAGTCAGCGATGGACTTTATGAGCTGGTAATTTAGCTTGAAAACGATAGTTAAAGAATAAAACTTTCAAGGACATTGCACCGAAGATCGCATTTTTCCAAAATTGCCCCTATTTTGAATTCAAAGATCTCAGACTTTGTTTGCATTTTTCTCATCATTCACCAGGGACTTCAGCGTCGAATTTTCTGCATTTACTTTTCTTGCTATGCTTTTTTTTTTCGACCTTGTGGGTTTTCACATGGTGAGTAGCGTCAACCCCATACCCAAGCAATTCAGAAATACAGCTAAAATTTTCGGCATCAGAAATTTTCTTGACAGGGCCATTGCAAAAAACAGAAGTCAGGACTTTTGACTTTGTAATGGGGTCGGTGGGGTACTTAGAAAAGTTAAGGCTTGAAAGCGGACTTCAAAAGCGGTTTGAAGAATTCGAGATCGCATTGTTGCGCCAACCCTATTTGTAGGGTTAAATCAGAATTTGCCCCAATTTATGCTCAATTGAGGCTTTTTCTTTTCATTTTTCTCTTTTCTCTTTTCGGCCTTCTGCCATTTCTTTGAAATTTTTCAAAAACTTGACCCAGTCTATTTTTGAACTGAGGTTCTCTTTTCTTTTGATTTTGTTGCTTTATCACTTTTCACTTATTGAGGTTTTTCCCTTTTCAACTCAAACTTGCCCCAGTGTGGGGTTTGCGATTCTCAGGGGTTGCTAAACGAAATAATTTATTCTGAAGGTTCAAAAGAGATAACTAGGGATAGAATGTTTGATTGGAAAAGAAGAGGGTCTGACTTGTATTCCATTCCTTACATTAACTCTGAAAGAAAACTTTCATTAATGCGAAATTTCTTGCATGTATCTGAATTAACTGACTGAGGAAGACCCTTGTTCATCCATATCTGTGAAACATAGGTGATCCGTGCGAAAAAAACTCTTCTTTTTCTTTTTTCCTCTTCTTTTTAAAATTGAAACCCAGATATTAATGGTAAAACCAAAATTTCCCCAATTTGCAATTCCCTCTCTTCTTTTGTTCTTTTTTCTTTTTTTCAATCTCTTTCCCCAATGTGGGGTGCGATCATAGGTACTTTGAAAAGAACCACCCATTTTAGCTCAAACAAGGATGCAAGGGATAAATAGTGTTTAGGTTGTGAAAACGATAGCCAAAGTATCATTCTTACGCCTCATGACAACCAAGTAAACGAGTTGCTCGTTGAGAATCCATTCCCTTTTGAAAATCTTCCCAATGTAGGGTAGTGATCATTAAGGCTCTTATTTGAAACAAAATTATTCTTTTAAGGCTCAAATGAGAGAGCAAATGATAAAATCTGTATAGGTAGAGAAACGAATGCTCAAAGTATCATTCCAAATTTTCAAAATAAACAAGAATAATGCACATTTTTGCTTTCACTTAGATGTGATTAAATCTGGTTAGACCAGTGAGCATTTTCAAACAAAGATTGCCCCAATTTGCAATTTATCAATCAATGTGACTGATTTTATTTTGGGATTAATAGAAGTGGGCAAAATATGAATTGTACAGTAAAAGAGAAAAAGGTATCGTATTGGGTCTTTTGAGTGACCTCTTTTAATTCTGAGCACTCTTATTGCATAGCTCGGATCACCAATCTGGTGTATACATTTGTGAGTTTTCAGGTAAGAGGTTGAAAATTCTCAATTTGAACTTATTTCTTAAAATTCACCATGCAATCTCTTAATGAGCTCAATAAAGAATGAAATGTACACGAGTATTATACAAAACAAATAATTGTCTGAACAAAAGCTTCATTATTGCCAATGTTTGAAAAATTTTAAAAGCAATACATATGAAAAACATTCTAAAGAACTCTTTTACACATGTATACACACTTTTCTCTCTTAATAGCCCCCTTCTCCCTTTGAGCAATGAAATCTCTTAGATGTTTTACACGAACGCTTTCAGATGAATTTTCAAATTTACATTATAGGGCCTGTCCAAGAATCAAGTATTACCTTTCAAACTTTATCGGATCAAAATTATTATCAGATATAGAAAAAATATTTCCACCTTATTGAAACATTTTTATGAATGCAGGGGAAGGGAAAAAAATAAAAGAAAAATACCCTGAGTTAGTAAGTAAGAATAAAAGATCGGTATGCATGTCCTATGGGGGAGCCCTTTTATGCCAAGGGTAGGCCTAGCATGAAAATGCAATCCTCTGGGGGTAAGCACTGTACAATACCTGATGAATCCGACCAACTTATTGAGTGAAAAATAATTTTAACAAATTTGGTCAATTGAAGTAAGAAGAGACATTTGTCCTAAAAATGAGGACAAAGTCCGAATGGATGGCCTGCTTTGATCAACGCATGATGTGCCAAAAGGGGTAAAATGGTCAAATGCATTGAATGAAATTTGATTATTTATTGAAAATTGAATGGATAACCCTGAAAAATGAATTAAACTAATCAAATGAATTGAATGAAATCAATTGATCAAACAGACCGAGTGAAATGATGATTTATTCAAAATCGACCGAATCACCCTAAAAGGGGTAAATTGGTCAAATGAATTGAAATTGATGGTTTATTCAAAATTGACCGAATTGTTCTAAAAATTAATGAATTGACCAAATAGATTGGATGAATTTGATGGATAATTTGATCAAATGAATTGAATGGAAATGATGGTTTATTCAAAAATCGATGGAATTATCTCCCCTTTGGTAGTTTCAAAAATGCTTTGCGATGCATTAGCCTATGAGTCTCCTACAATCAAGATTTGGCCTCAATAAGTGTACTATCTCAATAATGAGGAATTATTTGCGAATTTCTTCAAGTTATTGTCCTTTAAGCAAGGGATTTTTACCAACTATATTAAAAATGACCAAAGAATGATTGCGAGATGCTCATATTCTAATGTACCAAAGATCGCCCCAGGGTTATGGAAAGGATCGGATCCTACCTTACCTTTTACACTACCCCTTTGGATGGTACAAAATGTAAACGTGCAAGTCTCCTTGGATTAAGTATCCGAGACACAAGGTGGCTTATTCCTAACACGGGATCCCCTAAATGGCATTCCCTTTCTATGGTTTATGCGTGATGCCATTTTATTAAAGTAGTAAAGTGTGCAATTCAAAATGAAATATTACCTAAGAGACCCTTTATTTGCCAGGATAGGCCTAAAATGATATGGCATTATTAATTTATTGAACGGAATATACCAAAATTTCTTAAACGTGGAATAGCCTATCTACAAGGGCAGGTCCTTAAAGAAGATCATGTCAGACCTCTTATTCCTAACGTTTGTGAATGCAAAAGACAAGAAGACAAAGAAACGTTAGTTGAACACATAATCACACAACACGTTGGGCAATTAAAAGTAAAAAGATAAATAAGGAAAGAGGGGTGGGATCCCTCCCCTCGTGAATGGTGTCCCTAATAGGGTAAGACAGACTCTATCCTGGGTAAAACTATCATGGATGCATGCGGTTGGGGCTCACTAATGCATCTAGACTCGATAGGTTTTAGGTCCCCGAGCCTTCAGACTTGAAAATCAAGGGTCATCAATCCCCAGGTTCTTTGTCGGTGGCTAGAGCGATTCTCCAAACACTGCTACGCACACGTCGTGTCACGGCCACATGTCTGAGCGAATCTATAAAAAATCCTCAACATTCGACTAAAAGCTAAAGGCTATTAACCCAAAGCTTAAAGTGGAAGATTGAGTGACCCCTCGGATCATGCTACGCACACGTCGTGTCACGGTCACATGTCCAAGCGGGTCGCCTAAAATCCTAAGAAGGTGGAGTGGCGTGACAAGCTACTAAAAGAAAAATAAATGAGGGGTACAAAATTAAAGCGTATGCACGTATGCTAGTGCTCGTTTAGAGGGGAGGGATCAAGAACCAACGCGAGACTCTAGGGTAATATCCCCCACCCAAATACAATACCAATCGCGGGATCACATACATAAACCATCCATCCATCAAAACAATCGTACGTGAATGAGTGAGGGAGTGAGTTGATGCAAAACCCTAAAAAAGAAAAAAAATGTAATCCTAGACATCCAAATGTAATATATAAGGAGGTTAAAAGAAGAAAAAGATTGACTAAATCAAATTTGCTCGGACTCTCTAAACTCCCAGTGGAGTCGCCAGCTGTCGCGCCCCATTTTTTATAAGAAAAATAAATAAATGGTTTAAAAAGTGAATTTTGATTTGAAAAATGAATAAAAAGTACGGGTTTAAATGGGACATGAAAATGCGACGATTTGACCCAAAATATAGTTTAAAAAGGGTTTATTTAAAAAAATGGAGTCGCCACTTGGTATAGAGTTAAGGTGTACCAAATCACCTAAAAATGAATTTTCAAAGGAAAAAGTAGAAAAAATCCCTTTTAAACGACTCCTAGTCAACGAAAATCAAAGGAAAGGTTCGGGAGTCACATTTGACGAAGGGGAAGGTAAGGATAAAAATCCAAGACACCCCTTCGACCTAGCCAAGGCTAGTTGCGTGATTTAGTCGAGGATTTCCTTGTTTTAACCAAAGAATTTATCACATTTGGATGTACTACATGAATGCGGACCCTAAACCTAGGGGGGTATCGGGGGGCAAAATTTCTCTTCAAAGCTTGAGTGGTGCCAATCACATTAATTGTGATGCCCTATAATGACTCTTTGGAGAGGTCACGAATAATGCAAAGATATGAGACTCTAAGAAAAGGAAAAGAATAAAATAATTATAGAAATATACATGTCTTAAGGGAATGCATCATGTCGGGTACGGGAGACTAATGTTCGTGACTCAATTTTCCCTTTAATAGAGGGAATATGAGCGTGCTAAGGCTAGAAAGCCAAACTCGTCCATATCCCATATGCAAGGGGTTTTCCCTAATCTAATCAAGCAAATGCACTATCCTAATCCTATTTCTAGAATGAAATGCAATTCTAATGTCATGTATCATACATAGGGGTATATATATACATATAAGGGAAAATATAAGGGAAGGGATATACATATAAGGAAAGTGTCATGCGACATGGTGAAAAAGGCCCTAGAAAGTAAAGATATGCGTGAGTTGAAATGATCACACAATCATGTAATCATGATCTAACGCGCGAAGGGGTCCTAAGGGTCTAGCGTTGGACTAGCCCATATCTACGCTCTCTCACAAGCATTGGACTTGCAAGAGCTCGGGGGGACAACCATGACTAGCATTGGACTAGCCACGGTTACGTGCATTTGCATCCATCATACACACATATAAGTAATGTGCATGATTAAAGCAAGTAGACATGTGAGCACGTAATTCACATAACACATAAGCATGCATATCTAGATGCCAAAACCTAAGAGAGCGATTAAACACATAGCACATAGACATGCAAAACACACAAGGCAATTAATGCCCTAACTATTACATTTTTTGGGGGGAAGGCCTACTACAATCTAAAAGGGGAAATAGAAGGAATAAAACAATTAAATCCCTAACTATTACAATTTTGGCATTCGAGTGCCTCCCCAAATGACGAAATTGAACTAAAATTAAAGCAAAACTAAGCAACTGAAGAAATAAATAAGGTAAAAATGAAATAAACACTTAAAGTCATGCAATTGCACACATAAAACACATATATGCACGTAGGGTCAAATAAAGTCAAGAAATGAAGGATAGAGTGTACCTCCCTTGAGTTGGAGCTCTAATGGGGTGAAATGACTTATTTACCCTCCAAAAATAGAGAAAAGGTCAAGGCACCAATTTAATTTGAAACAATTAAAGAAAAATATGCAAATACAAACTCTCTTGATCATAAAACTCTTAAAATCATGAATTAAGTGCAATTTAAACAAAGTATGGTAGTTAATTGAAGCAAACAAGCAATGAAGTTGTAAAATTAAAACTACCAAGGACCAAATTGAGGAGATTATTCAATTGATTGGGTCATAGCAGCACTAGTTGGAAGCCAACGGGTCAAAGTGAAATTATTGAAATTTTCCATGCACACTCCATGCAAGTAACGTAGGAAAACATTTCACAATAAAGCTTCAGCAACTGATGAAGCTCTCGGCAAGGCTTTGTTGCATATTTTCATGCACAAGGTTCCGCAATTTCAGCAAAGCAGATTCATACAATAGCTTTAAATTACTCCAATTAAACATGGCTGGACATCCCTTAACAATGCCAAAAATTGAAAGAGTTTCATGTAAAATTTCATGCAAATTGTTTACGAAGATGGTTTCTGCAACACTTGCTGCATTTTATTTTCGGCACTTCAAACCCAAAAACCACAATTTCGATCCAAATCCTTTCAGCCAGGCAACAAAACTTTGGCTAAACAACAAGACTCATGACTTCAAATATCCAACACGAGCCAAAACACAGAAAGGAAATCACGCCAAAAGCTGGAGAAAATTGTGCAGAAATGATTCAGCCATCATGATTTGTGTCCCTTCGGCAAGCATTCGATCATGGCTTAAACATTTTTTTTTAGACCCCAAACACACAAACCCGACACCAAATCATTCCATTCCTTGCCCTTTACACCAGATTAGACATGCAACTTAAGTGTAAAGACTCGATGATCAGCCATGGAAAAGAAAACAGAACAGAAAATGCAATTTCTTTTGTTCTTGGCTGCGGAATTTTTGCAGCTATGAGTTTGTGTAGATTAAATGCAGAAACATTGCATAAGACTCACCATTCATCCACCAAACGCACACACATTTTCCAAACATCAAATTTAACAGTGAGGAAGCAAAAACAATGCAGCGAAGAAAGCATCGACGTTCACTCGAGATGTCGAATCAAAAACATCCGAGGAAACAATTCGATCTTCGGACCATGAAGCAAATAAAGAACTAGACATCTACACAGGGAGTTCCGAGATAAACAACATGCAACCATGAAGGGTCATGCTCATAATATGCCAATGGAACGACAGAGATCAATTCCAGACTTTGAGCAAGTCAAGAACCCCTCAGCGACAAAGGAAAAGGCCGCTGCTGCAACAAGATAAAGAACTTCAATTTGTTGCAGTAATTCTCGGCTCCTCATACCAGTTCTAATATATGTAACCCAAACTGACCCAAGTCAAACCCAACTCATTCAAACACGACATGCGAGGACTTGAAACCATGAAAAGAGTAAAATCCGGCAAGCTTTCGGTCACACCAATGCAACAAAATGACTTGAGTGTCTGCTAAACTTGGTCCCAAAAATCCTAGTCAAAACAGCACATACAACAAACGCCAAACAAAGCACAGCTTCAGTCATCATGGATCAAAACAATAAAGCCAGACTCAGAACAAAGGATAGCCAAGACCATCAGTTTCACGACCCTTTCGAATCCATATTTGCTACTCTTTCACACAAGCCCCAAGCCAATCAAAATTCGATTTTTGGGGCCATCAGGGATCAACGAAGTAGAAAAAAAAAAGCGGATGACATCCATTTCCCCCTTTTTTTAAAAAAAAAACTGATCTTCACAAATTCTCCATTACACTAGTTCAAAACACACGCAGCCACTTATAAACAGGAAAAAAAAATGAAATCTTTTGTGAACATGAAACGTAAAGGGAAGGAAAATAAGTAATGAAACTTCATAAGCAAAGGTCTTCAAGGGTCTGTGTTGAAAAAATTCTGGAATTTTAAAAGGAAGAGAAATACTTACAGTGATGGAACTTTCTCGGCGAAGACTGCAGCGGTCGTGAAGTTGCTCCAATGGCTCCTTTGCTCTTCAAGGAAAAGCACCCGACCAGATTTTTCTTCTCTCGCCATTGTTCTCTCGCTCACCCTCTCAATCTTTCCTGTTTTTGCTTCTTTCCCAGCTTTTCCTTTTTTAACCTAGCCCAAACTCTCTCTCAAAACCTAGCCTTTTCTTGCCCATCTGTTTTTCCTTTTTTTGATTCTCAGCCGTCACCCCCAAAAGTCTCTCTCTCCTCTCTTCTCACGGCCTTCCTCTGCTTAGCACTCCCCCTCTCTGGTTTCTTTTCCAATCTCTTTTCCCAGCCGTTCTCTCCTTTTTTTTCTTTTTTATGTCTTTGCTCAGCCTTTATATGAGACACTCACTCCCGAAACCTAGCATCTAAGGCTCGGAAGAACTCCCCTTTTTTTGTATTTTTTACAGCCTTAGATCTTCATAGTTTCTGATAAACCTTGGATCAAGCCAAGTGTTTTCTATTGAGATTATCAGACGGAGGAGAAAAAATGAAAACAAAGGAGCTTAAAAAAATATTGCAAAGCCGAAGAAATTGCAGCACTGTCCGCTGTTTTTGTTTTTCGCCTGGAAATATAATATGAAGGAATGGGCTCGAATCCTGTGTGGCTCCTGGTGCATGAGCTTCTTTTTTTTTTTAAATTTTTCCTAAAAAAAATTCATTTTTAGGTGACTTGGTACACCTTAACTCTATACCAAGTGGCGACTCCATTTTTCATTCAATAAACCCTTTTTAAACTATATTTTGGGTCAAATCGTCGCATTTTCATGTCCCATTTAGACCCATATTTTTCTTCATTTTCTTTGTAAATCAAAAATTCATTTTCAAATCAAAAATTCACTTTTTAAACCATTTATTTATTTTTCTTATAAAAAATGGGGCGCGACAATCAGAAAATTGGTATTTATGCTAATCGTACATTAGATTTGATGAAATGTAATAATCAAAGAGTTTTTGTGAGATTTTTGCTTCTTATACACACCAGTTTTTTGTTAAACAACATGTAAATTTTGTTTTGAGTATTTAATTGTATTCTTGAGCAAATAAAATATAGTTATGTATCACTTTTCAACAAAACTTGAATCATGTTAGATGAAACGTATAATTTGGAGCTCTTATAAGAAAGACAGTAGCAGTGATGATTAAATTCTAAATCAGACTGAAAACTTGATAACCATTGAAAACTAGATCATGTAAGAACAAAAGAAATGCTGATTCTATAATGAAGAAAATAGAAAAATAATCTATCGAATCATTGAATGTTAAAGATAAAATAATTATGAACTGACTACTACATTTTTTAATGAGAAAATGAGTACAATTTCTTCTAAAAGTAATTAAATGAGAGTATATATTGTCTGTGGCCGAGAGGATAAGTATCACTTTACCTATTAATCACATAAAATTACTAAAAAAATTTCAACATCAGGTAAACCAAAGAAAGAACTCAAAAATTAAGGTTGGACAGATAAGGTTGGACAGTTTATTATTAAGATATCTTAAATAGCTTTTACTACTTAACAGACATGCCATACCAAAAAAAAAGAAGAGGTAATACAAAAAAGGCTATAAGAAAAAAAGTCTTTTCGATTTCGATCTTTCTTCTTCAATTCTATTTTTTAAGGCAAACATGACAAAAGGTTAAAGAATCCAGTATTTAGATTCAAGATAAACATATGCGCCATACGTGCATATTATTAGTATCTACATTAAAAAAAAGGTGTTTTAGTACTATAAATTGAAACGGACCCTGTAATATCTATGGTCAAATTTGAGGATCCCTTGAGTTGAAACCTTGCACACACCTAGAGCTAGAGGTACCACAACAAAATCAGTATTCAATAAGATATTAAACTCTTAAAATTTCAAAAAAAATTTTGAATCTAAATTCCTAAAATAGGTACCTTGTTTGGCACTTCAATTTTTTACCAAGTTTGTCTGTTACAAAATTTTTAAAAACTTTAGTTACGGTAACCTCAAAAAACTTTTCAAAAATTTTAAATTATACACTTCAAAATATTCAACATTTACACACTTCAAATTTTTTTTTAAAAAACTTCTACGGTAAATTACAGTAAAATTTTAGATAAACACCCAAAAAAACTCACTTGTCAAACGAGGTCCTATGCTTAGTCCAAGTTGCTTGATAGTATCTCGTGACAGCTCGAGCAAAACTTTGAAATTTGAAATTTGATGGGATATAAAGATAACATCCAATAATATCCTACTACATAGTAAGGGCCACTCATTAATGACTTAGGGGGCGTTTGGTAAGAGGGTATCGGATTCGGGGAATGGAATGAACCCCATAAATGGTGTTTGGTTCACTGGAATGGGAATTGAAATCTTGGAATGATTTCTAAAAATTTGGTGTTTCTCCATTCCCTAGTATTTTGGTGGGTTTTGTCCGATTCCCAAGTTTGATTCCAAGAAACAAATCCAATTACATATTATAATTATACAATGATATAATTAATATTTATATATATTATATTTATTATATATTATAATATATACATATATATATAATATATTATAATTATAATATTAGTACATTATATAAATATATATATAATATATATATAAATTTATTAATATTATGTAATAATATATTTATAATATATATATGTATATTTAATAAATGCATATTATATGTGCATATGATTATAATATACACATGTATATAATATTAATAAATTATATAATTATATTTATTATTTTAAATACAATAATATATAATAATTACTATATCTAATATTAATATGCATTATACTTATATAAAATATGAGTACAATTAATATTTATATATTATATAATTATAATTATGTACATATATATAATATATTATAATTATAATATTAGTACATTATATAAATATATATTATAATTATTCAGTTAAATATAATTATATTTATATAATATATATAAATTTATTAATATTATGTAATAATATATTTATAATATATATGTATATTTATAAATGCATATTATATGTGCATATGATTATAATATGCACATGTATATAACATTAATAAATTATATAATTATATTTATATTTATATTTATTATCTTAAATACAATAATATATAATAATTACTATATCTAATATTAATATGCATTATACTTATATAAAATATGAGTACAATTAATATTTATATATTATATAATTATAATTATGTATTTATTTTATAGCGTTTGTATAATTATAATTAATTATATATATAACATTTAATTTAATTAGTTACAAACTTATAATAATGATGTTATTGTATTATATAATTATATATTATAATTATTTAGTTAAATATAATTATACTTATATAATATATATTATAAATTTATTAATGTTATATAATATTATATTTATAATATATATGTATATTTATAAATGTATATTATATGTGCATATAATTATAATATATACATGTATGTAATATTAATAAGTTATATAATTATAATAATTATTATTTTAAATATAATAATATATAATAATAACTATATTTAATATGTAATATATATTATATTTATATAAAATATTTGTATAATTAATATTTGTATATATTATATAATTATATATTTATATATTTATATTTAATTATATATATAATATTTAATTGAATTAGTTACAAATTTATAATGATAATATTATTATCTAAATTTACTAATACATTTATACTAATATATTTACTAATACATTTATACTAATATATTTAATTAGTGAAAATTTCTTATATCTTATTTACAAAGAGCCAATAATTATCATTTACGATGTGGTTTATAATATATTTATTATATTCCATTCCGAAAGAGTCGACGAACCAAACATCAACTATAGTAATGATACACATTCCAGGTACTTGAACCAAACAAATATATTGGAATGAATGACCTCATTCCAAACCCAAGATATCCGATTCCGAATCCGAATCCGATTCCGACGTGCGAACCAAACGCCCCCTTAATCGTTCAAACAGCTTAGAGCTACCCGCTTGATTCAACTAAAGTTAACAGCATTTGAACATCTTTCACACATTCCTACTTTCTCATCCTGGTTTCAATTCCAATCACTTTTGTATGACAAATTTTGTATACCTGTATCAATCCCGACTTTCACCACATAATTTGTAATTGCATCTCAAAATTGTTATGAATTCTTCAAAATTATTGGTGCATTTTCAAATTCAACCGCTGAAATATGCTCTTTTCTATATTGGGAAACTATCAATCTCACTATATATTTACATGAAACTCTTTCATGAGTCATATTACACCGACATAGAATTCTTTTAATCTCACTCTGTAATAATTTTTTTTTTTTTTTGAAATGGCAGAAGTTTTCACTCTAATATATTCACATGAAACTCTTCCACAGACCATGAAACAACTACTAAAATTTTCAGCATTTAACCCAGCACTTCATTATAGAGGTCCTCATTCCTATTGCACGCCTCAGTTAGTTCTGTCCGGGCAAAAACTGAAGCTGTTCTAGGATGTAGCAGGCACACGACATGACTGCCTCCTCGGCCTGCCTATATTTCAGTTATCAAACCTGGCCTGCAAGTAAAGAATGGAAGTCAAGATACCCCATCTAACTCCAGCGCCTCAACAAAGAATTCTGACACCTCCCAAAAGAATCCGCTTTCCACCCAACAAACCAACCTTTAAAAAAATTGTCACAGTGCCGACTTCTTCTGCATCCAATTCCTCAATTCAAATTCATCTTCCTCTTCGACGACCCCAACACAAATCCACCCAGAAAACCGAAAAAAATTCGAATGATTGTAAACCCAGCAATTGTTCTACTGTGTCAGACGTTTTAGGCTTGTTGGACTGCCTTAAAATCCCCGTTTCTCTCGACCTTTATGCTTCATTTATCGATGAATGTACAAAGAGTGGTGACCCCTTACTAGCAATTGAACTCCATAACCATATTAAGACGAGTTGTCTACGCCCTTCGTTGTCGATATTTAATCGCCTGCTGCTGATGTATGTTTCGTGTAACTTGATTGGATATGCACGGGAACTGTTTGATAAAATGACTGTGAGAAGTTCTTGTACTTGGGCTGTAATGGTTGCTGGGTATTTCGAAAATGGTGATTATGGGGAGGTTATTGATCTGTTTTTGGAAATGCAGTGCTCGGAGCGAGCTAAAGTTGATGGTGATATGGATGACATAGTGGCTTCTGCTATAGTTGTGTGTGTTCTTAAGGCTTGTGCTAAAACAGTGAATATGGAACTTGGCAAACAGGTACACGCTTGGGTTGTGAAGATGGGTTATGGCGAGAATCTGGTTTTCAGTGGCTCTTTAATGCGCTTTTATGGGAAAGCAGGGTTTCTAGAAGGTTCTGACTGTGTTTTTTATCAGGTTCCAAATCGGAATAAGGTGATATGGACAACTAAGATTGTTAATCATTGCTACGAGGAGCAGTTTGATGAGGCATTTGATGTGTTTAAACAAATGGGGAGGGAGGGTGTAAAGAAGAATAGTTATACTTTTTCAAGTGTTCTTAAAGCATGTGCGAGTATGAGGGATGGCGGATGTTGTGGTCAGCAAGTACATGCAAATGTCGTCAAGTTAGGACTGGAGCTTAATGAGCATGTACAGTGTGGGTTGGTTAACATGTATGGTAAAGGTGGGTTAATAAAGGATGCGCAGAAAGTTTTCAAGATTTGTGGGAACAATAGAAGTGGTGCTTGCTGGAATGCAATGCTTACTGGTTATATACAACAAGGGCTTGGCATTGAAGCCTTTAGAATCATATGTGATATGAAGGCAGCCGGCTTGCAACCCCAAGAATCATTACTCAATGAAGTGAGGTTCATTTGTGGGAGTAGTTTGATTGAGAATACAAAATGATAGATATGATTACTAGAGTGATGATTGCTATTGGTTTTTGAAAGCAGATTAGAATCCTGCTTTGCACATATTTATATCAAGCTAATGACTTTATTGTAGCATATCATAGCCGGACTATTGATGGAAGATGTTTTCTGATTCCTACTGATATTCTCTGAAGAGGATTTGAATACTATCTCCCTGAAAGATATCCCATGCAACTAGCACAAACATGTGCAGAGTGTCTTGCCTAACTTTCATCGACTTTAGTGGGACGTGAATCCGCTTATTTACATGTAGATATATGGAAATTTCTGTTCAAGTACCATAGTCATTTCCTTTATGGGTTAGTTTACAGACACATCATCACTGTAGAGACTGACGTAGTGATTGGATCAAAGCAATGAACTGCTCAATTTTGACTGATGCAGGGTCTCGAAGCTTCTATGTCTGCCCGTAAAATGGTGTGGGCTGCCACACTTGGGTAGCTTTCTTCTTTTCCTTTAAGCACCTTTGATATATAGACTGGCAAAATTACTCGGTGTAAAATTTGTTTGTACATGGTTGTTGTAGTTGTGCTGCTAAAACATAATACTGATGCCAGAGTTTAGTTATCTTTGTTGTTTGTGCTCCTGTACCCCAATTCAACCACTTTCTATGTGTGAAGCAAGAGTCAGCAAATGCTCACTCAATGTGATTCCTCTACAAAAGTGCTCTCGAAGTGGCTATGCCGCTCTTCTTATTTGTCAAGAATTTTTTGTCTACAATTATCTAGATCAATTAGGATTAGGCCAAGGTAGTTGATCCAGATACTTGTAAAATTCCTCCATGACCATTTCCGCCCTTCAGATTGCTGCATAAGAACAGTTTACCAATGTTTAGATGTGGCAGGATCTACAAAACACCTTATTACTGAGAATAAAGATACAGTCTGGGTATTTGAATGTCTGTCCAGATCTATTGTGTAACTTTTTAAAGTAACATTTATACCTTCATTGATTTTCCCTTTCATTTCTACACATTGTACTGGTATGCTTTTTTCCTGAATTTGGAGATGAATTAAGCAGCCCAATCATTCAGCAACTTTGTTTCTGAGTGTTTCTGCATTCAGTAAGAATGATAAGAAAATTCACCAGAGCGCTACCAAGCTAGTTGAATCTTCCTTATTTTTTGAGCATGTTTGCACCATTCTGCATTTATTTAATGATGAGTGTAGCCTGTCTGTATTTGTTGGTCGATCTTTCTGCAAGGGAAGGCCTACAATTAAAAGGACAGTTCTAAGTACTTTGATATTGAAATCTGGTTGATTAGCCAAGGTACTGGCATTTGCATTTTAGTTGTTTTTTTCCCTGTAGCATATTGGTGAATTTACATTGGGACTTGAGGATCCAGTGCAAGTATATGCTATGCTATAGCCCATATCCTTACCATTCAACTGGAGAAAAAGAGGATAACCATCAGGAAAGCAGATAGAATTGCTAACTAAATTAAGGTGACTAATCTCTGGGTATTTTGAAAGGAAGTAAGGAACCAAGCAGAAAAGTTGTTTAAGAGTTCCTTGTGTTCTTTGTTGGAAGAGAACTCACTCTTGTGTTTTATTTGATCTTTTCACTATTAGATTTAGTGAAATATGAAATTACATCCTAGCAACTTGTATTTATTCCTGTGTTCTTCTTGGGAATATCTTATTTTCTCTAAATGGTATTTGGTCAAATATTGCGGACGGCTTTATGATCTGTACCAGTTATGATGGTAAAGTATTTCTGCGCTTAAACAATTAGCAGCTTCTGATGCTGGACTCTGTTGATAGCAGTGACTTTAGCAACTTTCATGAGTAGCATCTATCACTCTTGCTTTTAGAGAGCCTAGCTGCAGGAGCATATCGGGGCCTTGGCCACCTGGGAACCCATCAACACCATTGGTAAGCAACTTGTTGGCTGTTCAACAAGCTGCTGCAAGGAATACTGCAATTCCTGAACAAAATTCAACAGAGACTAAGACTTCCAACTTGGTAGGACTGCAAACTACTGCTCATGCTACCCTGAGAGCTGAAATATCTTCATCCAACTTGCCAGTGCCCACGCCACCATCTCAAACTTCTGCAATGCTGGTTATTGCCCATTCTTCAGTTATCTCGCGAACTGGGACCAACGCTGCATATTCCCCATCTTCGCGGAAACTAGCAATGACCGATTCCTCTGAGACCCTATCAGGACCATACCATCCATCAGTGCTTTCAACCAGTCATTGGAGGCCACTCTATCCCAAACATCTGTTTGTCAGAAAACTTCAATGTGGGACGTGGAGTAAGGGCACCTGCTGCACATCTACGACACAATAAATGCTTCAGTAGTTGTACATCCAGAGTCCAGCCCTAGATGACCATAACTTCAGTCATCAATAAGGTGTCACCATTCAGCGTGCAGGTGACATGATTTGTGCTCAATAGACCCCAGAATTGCTGAAATGCTATATCTGAATCACCTGGTAGGATTATCCATCGGTGAGACTGGGGGGTTGTCCAATGAATGATGAATCCTTGGTGGATTTAGGTTAAGATTTGTAGGGATTCTTTTATAAGATAATCACTGTTGCTTCTGTGCTTTCTTTTTGGGCACCGGATTAATTTTTTGCTTCTCTAGGTGGGTGGTCATTGATGTCTTGCTCACTAAAAAGAATACACGAGGAAGGAAGCGCAACGCAATTTACTTTTGTTGCTGCTTATCTAATTCCTTGTTTATCTGCATTGGTCGCCGATTGGAATATTCATGGCAAGACAAGTCAAAACAAGCATTCCAGACAAGAGTTGTCCATTGCCTGGAAACCTGATATTTTATGATGCTTAATCCTTAAGGTGCTTATTGGTTAAGGACTAATATTCCTGCTGATTGCCAACTTATGGCTTAAGCTCCTTGGCGACGTGGAGGCAACAACAATCAATTGTCATACAGAATATACTAGCAGAAATATACAGTGCTTAAGCACGGTGAAGAATTAATGTAATGCCCACCAGGAGCATTACAGAATATGAATTTAATAAAGTAGTATAATTTGTAATTGCAGTATGTTGTGTAAAAATTAGGGGAGATAATTATAAAGATGAAAAAAAGGATACACAAGCCATTAATTCAAACGATACCGCCGTTTGAATCAAGAAGGCAAAAGTTAGTAGAAATGTTTTTTTTACCATGTATAAATTAATGATATGGAGAACTTGGCATTAATTAAAAAGTGGATAATTAAGGTAGAATGTAATAAACGTAATTTTTTGTTCCACCCTCAGGGTAGCAGATTTTTAAAAAATTGTAGGGAATTAAAGTGGACAGATAACTGTCTGCATGCAAAATAATTTCCTGTAACTAATAGAATTAAAGAGAATTAATTTGGGTGAAATTTCCCAAATGGTTGAAATAAATGTGCGGCACGTTTTAGATAAATTGCTAAGGGAAATTTGGTATGGGAAAAAAAGGACAATAAAAGCTGGCATTCATATGCTTAGTGAACATATAAGAAGGACAACGTTTCTCCTAGAACAAATGTAAAAGAAGCTGGCTAAGTTCTACTGGTTGGTGCATCAGAGAAGATGCAGAACTTGTTGTACCAAGGGAATAGCTTTTCGACTCCACGCTTGTCGAAGATTAGGACAGTATAGCAGAACTCTGTTTCAGGGATAAATACTAAAGCGTCGCCAAATTGTAGCTGATGCTCAAAACAAAAAGTGTTCCAATTTGTTGTAAACTGTCTTTGACGCATTCCAAGAGTGATTGTCTTGTTTCCAGTTCTTAGGGTGATCAGAGGAGCTTTGTCACCATGTATGAAGAAGGATACAAATTTGGGCACTTTCTGTTGCTCAAGGAAAGGAAAAATTATCAGTGGGAAAGAAAGCAGTGAATGAAAAAATAGAACAGGAGATAACTGAAGCTCACAAAATGATGTTGGTTTTGCTCAGTGAAGATCTCACAGAATGATAGACCATTAGCGAGGTCTTGAACGAAATCTGGTTTCATTGCCGATGCTATTTTCTGACACTGCATTCTTTGTTCTGTGTATAATAAAAAAAGGTAAGTGTACAAAGCTGACAAATAAAACAAGAACGATGCTAAAAATCTGGAAGTGTTTAAGCATGAGAAAAACTAACTTTTTAGGATAACATGCTCTGGAGTATCTAACAGACTAGGTAGTGGATGAGTACAAGGTAAGTAGTCATGCGTTTTTGTTGCTGAGTAATGGAGCACGTCGAACATCAAGTTTCCAGAATGTCGAAGGAACATTGTGTCATCTTCTCGGATGATATTATTCTCGCAGAAGTCTTGCCAGCCTTCTCCAAACCAACTTTCTAAAATGCTGATAGTCCATGTTCTATAGCCTTCTCGAATAGTTATGGTACGTTGTTGGTGGTTTCTTAGAAGCAGCAGAAATTGAGCAGGGAAGATGTAATTATTTTGAAAATCTTTGGTTATAACCAAAGAAATCATATGGCACGAGGAAGCAAAACTATATAGAAGCAAAATTACCTGCTTAGAACTGCTACTCCTAAAGAAGAAGCAGCATTCCGTCCTGCCGGTAATATCTGGTGGAAGACTGGAGGATCCAACGCTTTCAGAGAACTCCATGTTTGTTTGTTATTATTATTATAACTATAATGGCCTTCTGAGGCTGTAGATTTTAGTAGGTTGTTCTTGTCATATATATACAGGTTCCATAACAAGAAAAGGCAGCAATAACTAGTTTGTAAAAGTATCTGGTAACCAGTGAATTCATTTAAAGTGGTTGAACTAATAGCTGTAAGATCATTAATGAATGCAGAAAGGCAATCTTGGAAAGGGTCAATGCGGTTTGATGTTTGGAGGCAACAGTTAATTCATGGTACATCATTTCACATTATTTCATGGCACATTATTTCAGAAGAAATGGACTGGAAAGTGAAAGCTTTGATAAAAATATTGAATGGGAAAAAGTGTTGCTGTTGGCAATAAATGTTAGTTTCAAACAGCATGAAGGCACGCAGAATATGCTACTTTGAAACTAAGTTGCAAAAGGCATTTAGATTAGTAGGCAATGCTTAACAGTGTGCATAGATACATACTTCAGCCGCATGGATATTTCGTAGCATTTCATAGGCACATTAGCAGCATGACAGTGCTCAAAAAATGTGCTAAAAAATGACAGATAACAGAGAGTCTTTAACGACCCCACTTCCCCCTAAGGCGAACCAAAGGGTTGGCAGGCCGTCTGCCCAGCTCTCGCCAGGACTCACGCAAGCATTCTAACCCAAAACCTTCCGACGATTAACCTAAGCTATTACAAAAATGATTCTTCCGAAATAAATCGATTTCTATCACCACATTAATTTCAAAAATAACAGCATATAACTTAGCCAATCGACGGCTCTTAAACACTTTGCGCGTCGCTCGCAAGGGTTAAGGACATACTATACCAATACAACATACATACCGAATATTAGAATTAGGGATTACACTTTTCCAGCTTCAAGTGGCAATCCAAAATGAAAGGTACAATACTTAGCTCAGAAGTCATTACAAACCGAAAATTAAATTCAAGTTGTTCAAGTACAACCATAGGAAATATAAGCTGCTCAAATACTTTCAAACTTCCCATCCTGTAAGGAAAACAAATAAACATGGGGTGAGCTAAAGCTCAGTGGTGCCCCAAAACATGCAATCACATAAGGCAAGTAACGAGTATTTAAATTTCACACTTAAGAAAAGCAGGTAACAGCACAAGGTAGGATACAGGGGCTCTCAGGAGCCATTTGCCTCGCTTGATCAAAAGTTATCGTAGCTGACCCTCCGTCAACTCTCACTACTTATAGTCCATGTAGATCCTCTCATTTTTACTCCCAACCCGTCACCGTACGTATCCCTGTCCCGGGCCCGAGCACCGACTAAGGAAGCAGTATATTCGAGATATACCCTTAGAAAATTGGGAGCAGTATACGTGAGTATACCCTCAGGAATTGGTCGAGGGATTCACCCAGCGACGTTATGTCCAACACGTGGTTACTAGGTCAGGATAAGAGGCCCTCCCACCTTTAAGGTGTGGTACATTCCCCTGCCTAGTGATTTAGTACTTGAGATAGGATAAGAGACCCTCCCACCCTCAGGTGTGGTACATTCCCCTACTCAGTACTTAGCACATGAGATAGGATAAGAGGCCCTCCCACCCTCAGGTGTGGTACATTCCCCTACTCAGTGCTTAGCAAGTATTCCAAGGTTTTAGCAATTGAGATAGGATAAGAGGCCCTCCCACCCTCAGGTGTGGTACATTCCCCTACTCAATGCTTAGCAAGTGCAAGCAGGATATTTCACGAAAACATTTCAAGCAAGTCACCACTCGAACGGCTAATGTGGTAAAGTACACGTAGCTCACTTCGATGGATCAAAACCATATTTCCAAATATCACGTATCAAGCCGAGAAAGCGCATTAATCAGGTAAGCATAGAACAGGCAGGGACACTCACCAAAAGTGAAGCTCACAAGTCAAGTTGGGAATCAAAGTCCGCGTCCTCGTTAAACCCTAGAAATCCAAGTTTTAAAAACTATAAGTTTTACTAAACAAACCCTTGTTTTATATATAAAAGGTTATCTTATATAAACTAATCTAATTTTTTTCGAAACAAGTCAATAAATTTCTAAAAATCAAAGCTAGAAAAGGAATAGAGTGTTTCGTGTAGTTTCTTTAAAAGTATTTCCCCTCTAGAGGCAAACTAGAACCAGATTGGTTCAAACGGGTTTTCTTGCTGAATAAGTTTTCTATGCCTTTTATTTGAAATTATTCAAATCTAATATTTTTTTTTTCAAATTTCCTTTAAAACAACTAGTCAAGAATAGTTTTATGGAACTTAAGTTTAAAAGTTAAATACAATTACTCCCTAAAGGTAATGAAACTAGCTTAAGCAAAATAAAAGAATTAACTAGTCGGTAAGGTTTTAAAAGTCCCAATATCTAACTTTTTAATAATACATACTAACCTCAAATTCTATCACTTGATATTAAAGCTGAGTATTCCCACGGAATTTGATTTTGAAAGTATTCAAGTTCAAGAAAACCAAAACGGTCTTTACAATTCTAGCTCATTTGCACAATGGATTCCCAAGTCACCAAGATTGAAACATTACGAACCAAATATCAATTTCACTAGGGCTTCATCAATCATTAGCCCTAGGTCTCAACAAATCCAGTACAATTAAAATTCAACAAAGGAAATCCAAGGTACTAAAGCAATCCCAAATCATAACCCATGGACCTTCCAAGTACATTCAAAACAAGAATAAAACTACAGCCAACTTGAGTTCCAAATGATTCTAAGAATTCAAAATATCCATTAAACCTTCCACTTTTACTTGCTAGAATCACTATACATATAGTTTATAATCTGCTCAACTTAAACTGAAGCAAACAATACACAATCCAGAAAATAACTTACTAAAATCTTGAACTAGCATGACTCGCAACTATATACAAATTTCCAGCAAAGATATACCAAAAGTTTCAACAAGAGTTCCATCCTTAGCTTGCTTTAATCATTAGGCACTTAACATGCATTTGTCCAACATGGAACGAGTTAAATGATCAATGATTTCAGCAAGTTATACCACCAATAAATTCCCCACAAATCTGTCATCAGCTAGGATAAAACTTTCCAGCAATTGATAGCTCGAATTTGAAACTTCCTCCATAATTCCTCTTTTTTTTTTTTCCTTTTCAGCTCAACATGCAAAGTGAAATTCTCACGCTAAGAAGCATCTTGTACAATAGTATAAGATTTACAGCCAAGGTTTTGAAGGAAGGGCTAGATAAAAATTCTTTCCCTCGGTTGAAATTGGAAACGAAAATTCCAGCGTGTCCCCTCATACGATCTCAACCCAAAATTCCATCCTTTACCCAAGTTTCCTTCAACTAAATGTCACTTAATACTTAAAGCTATCAAACTACAAGCATTTCATAACGTAATTTTCTATTTAACAGCAATCACGGTCTCAAACAAACATGAAGTCCCTCGACTACTAAAGAAAATTTCCAGCAGCCAAGCTAGCCGCAAATCTGTTTTCTTTTTTTTTTTTTTTTTATCAAAACTCCCTTCAACCAAGATTATTAACCACAACTTAAAACCAACATGCAACCCATAATTAGCTACATGCATGATCCAATAAACAGCTACCTATCAGATTTGATCCAAAAATCAAGTTCGGATGTAATACAAAAGAAACCACCTAACCAGATCTGGTCCAAACTCTCTCGGTTGACATATAGGTGACCAGAATTTATTTTCCTTCAGTTTTCTGGCTTATACATAGCTAATTAACCACATGCATAACTTAATCATCCCGTTTTTTTAACTAACTAAACCCACAATTAAACTCAGATCATCACAAAATAACAAACTAAAGCTGAAATTCCAGCTCAACCACTCGGCAACCTCAAATTTTTTTTCCAAATCAATTTTCTTGTGACTTGATTTTGTCATCCAACCGCACAACCCCACATGCATGCTTATGATCAACTTCATTAACCCATAAACAACCCATCTAAATCTAGAAATTACCTCGGTTTGAAGCTTAGCACACTCGGCCAGCAGCAGAAATGTTTTCCTCCTCACGGCAGCCCAGAAATTTCAGCCCGCTAGCTCCCTCTCTCTCCTGCTCAAGCTTGCAATCTAAGATGGAAGAAGTTTGGCACTCAATCTCCTCACCAGCTCACGGATGGAATAGATACAACACAGCAGGTCTCACTCTTTTTTTTTCTCAGCTCACGAACAGAAAAGAACGAAGCAAAGAGTTCGACTCTCACTCTTTCTCACTCTCGGATTGTGGCAGACAAGGGAAACAGAAGTGCTGTGGTAACTGTTGTAGTGAGTTGGGAGTGATATAGTAGTGTGCATTAGTGGATGTGAGTCGGCTTAGAGCTGGAAGGTGCTGGAATGTGAAGTGTAATTGAAACCGGCAGAAATAAAGATGTTTGTGAGTTGAAAGCTGGCCAATGCAGCTCGGATGAGTGTTGAGTTAGGGAAAGTTGTGCATTGGCCGAATGGAGAGGTGGAGCATGAGGTTGTCCGGCAATTTGGTTTTGGAATTGCATGGTTGTTTTGAGATTGTATGGAGGGCATTTTAGTCCTTTCACGTCTCTTCCTAATCTCCACTCAAAACCTTAGTTCTAACTTAATTCCAAAAATTATCCTCAAGTGTGATTTAATTGCCTAATTATACACTAGTCACGCAAAACTTTAATTATCGAAATACAACGTCCTAAAAATAATTATTAAGAGCTTTGACTTAAAACGACTCGCCTTGATTCTAATTTCGCCTTAACACCTATCGTTATTAATACTTAAAATTAATTATTGGAACCAAAGAATTAAAATAAAAACAATGGCACACTCAACATCAAGAAAAATTACCTTTACTTGGCAAAAATTCAAATAATCTAATATCTTGCACAATTGAATTATTTGTAATCTAAACAAATTATTTTTGCACACTTATTTAAGACCAGATAATAACAACGATTATTAATGATCTAAAATGTACCTACAACACCTACATATATGTATATTTAAAATTTCAAGGTTTTTTTTTTTTACGCTCTAGGCGAACTTAGTATACTTGTATCGATTTTATCTAGAATTTACCAAATTCATCTTATTGCTAAGGTTCCTATTAACACTTAACATTATTAACGATTAAAACTAGCTATCGGGATTCAAAGAAATTAATTGTTAAATCAATGAAATAATTTACCTTCGAAATATAAATTTAATGTAACTAAACTAGGAAATTTAATAGTTTAGCACAATTCTTTTATTTTGCACATAAAATTTATTTCTACACACTTATTTTAAAACAATTAGATTTAATGCTAAAATCTATTAAAGAATTATAAATGCAAATGAAATATGCACTAATATTTATATATATATTTTCAGGGTTCTCACAGAGTCCAGCAAAAACAATATGCCTTGTTTGGAAAAGGAACTACTCTAAGCTTGTCTGGGCTTTTTCCTGGGGCTGCTCTGAAGAGCTTCAGAGCTTAATTGCATATTTTCAGCAGACGCGTCAAGTTTTTGAAGGAGACAAACTTTAGCTTTGGAAGAAGACGTTTCGCCTGCTGAAAAGCAGTAACCATACCTGACTCAGTGAGGTGTCTCTTGCATAGAAAAACAAATATGTACATAGTACAGATGAAATGTAATACACTTCTTATTTGTAGAGTAATTCATTCACATGTTAGGCAAAGATGACCAAGCATAGGTTATAACCTGCTGAAGGAGAAATCAAGGTCTGTTCACTGGAGTCTATAATAGAAACTTGGTCATGAGAAACTTCTTTATAGTATACCATTGTGAAGCGTTGTTTTGCATCAGCCAAGGGAACTTGTACAGGTCTTATGCAGGCAAGGAATTTTTTTGATTTTATGTCCTCATGCAAAATTTCAAGCGGTAAGGCTGTATTCTGCAATTTACAAAATAAAATAATATATATATAAAGACATATATATACATATGTACTGATGCGGCATGGTAAGAGCAAACCTGAAAATAATGCTCCATTGCTTCTTTTGCTGTGAACGTTAGCAGTTTTTCAGCTAAATCACCAAATAGTGTGGCTGTGACTATTCCAGTGTCATCAGAGAGGTCAACATCAAATTTACACCTATTAAGTATGCAAGCTTTATATAAGGCACAGCAGAGGGAAAAAAATGATTATATAATGAGCAATAGCAGCAGCAATGACAAGTAACAAATAAATTAACGATCATTATACCTTGGTTCAGCCTTGTGCTTTTGTTTACAAGTATTACACATGAACTGAGCACCATAATCCGCAGACGTGGAGCCGAAGCATTTTTCGCACCCGATGTACCAAAATTTTTGGAAGATGTTTTCAAATGAAAACGATGCTTTGACCCACACATTCTAAAAATATAGTCAGTACATGAAGTAGTCAAAATATTTGTAGGCTGAAAGCTACTGATGAGGCTGCAATCAGGACAGTACCTTGTGTTTTGAGCTGATCTTTGATATATCAGTAGTTTTTTGATCTGCTTGGCAGGAGATATCAGGATTGTATCGATTGTAAGTTCGCTTTTCGACAATGTCTGCAAGGCATTTGGCATTTCTACTTGCCCTGTATATAGGATACTAAAACGGTCAGGCAAATAGGGAACATATCATTTCTTTGTATGCACCTGAGATCGAAAATTATAAGAGTGAAACCAGCTCTTAAGTCTTTCTGACTGTCAAACAAACAGATGAATTATAAACTCTATAAGCAGCAAATACTGAAAATTCTAAGAGCAAAACCAGTTCTTGAGCTCCATTGCTTCCTGAATAGGTGGATTCACAAGGACTGCTGAATCAAACCAAGTAGAAAGAGCTACGCCTATAAAAAAGAAAAGGAGAACCAATATGTGATTTGGAAAAATGCACAGATAGAAAAAGGTTATACATTCAGAACATGTAAGTGCCAACTGTTATACCGACCATTGTAATTTTGAACATTTAGCCTTCTTCCAATAAGAACAGGATAGTTCTGAATGTCCGAGATAATCTTGGAGCCTTCATTATCAATAAAAGCATTCCACATAGACAGCATAAGTGTCTGCAATCTGAAATATTTGAAACAGATCAAGTGTTTATGTTTTTGTTGAAAAATGCCTTAATCCGTAAAAGCAGATAGTGAGTGTATACAAAGATTAAGCCTTCTTACTCTTCATTAACAATGACAAGCTTCTGGACTCGTGCTTCTTTTGAATTAATTGTGACATTCCTTTCATCCAACGCAACAATAACAATTCCCATAATATCTAGTGAGAGGAACTGTAAAAGTAAGCCTAACAGCAAATAATAACTAAGATAGATCAGTTATGATTGCAAAGAAAGATACCCACCAACAGAAATGTCCTTTCGATCCATGTACTGTGCCAAGTCCCTAAATTTGGTATACGTAAACTTTGCAGCTATAACATCCTCATCGTCTACAATCTCTTCAATAATAGTGCGACTGGTGATTATCCATTGCTTTGTCAGCTCAGTGGTTCTAAAGTTATCTAGGATCCTTTTCACCTGAGCATTGGAGATGAGGTATTTTTTGTAAACCTCTATTCTGGGGCTCATTATAGCAATGTCAGAATTAAAGATGATTCCTTCAACCTTTGATCCCTGAAAAATAATCATCATATTGGTGGACAAATGAGCAGTATGTATACTACTAAGTTTAGCAGATAGCATTACGAGTATAAAAGGTAAATTGCAATAAATACCTCAAAATCAATAAAGATAAATTTTTGGTTCCTAGTTGGTGTGCTAATCGATGAGGTAACCTGCTGTTTCTCCTGGGCAGTAACCTTCGCTGTCCACTTCTCCATCCCGACCTCAACATCAGCGATAGATAATACAGTGGCCATCCTATAATCAGTAGCAATAATAAGAATAAATAAGCAAGGAATTGCTGCTTCGAAGGCAAGAGGAAATTATAAGTTCTGAAACCAACATATAACAACAATTAAATGTCAAGATACCTCTGAAGAGTGCAAATGATCAATTAGACAATTGCAATATTTCATCAAACACAATATTCCTTGTTTTACAGTCAGTTTACTTCAGCAAAATTCCCTGGAAGTATGAGAACTTTAACGACATCAGCAGTTTTTGCTCTAGAGAGTGCAATGTATAATTGGCCATGAGAAAATACGGGTTCCTTTAGATATACACCAACATAGTCAAGAGTTTGGCCTTGAGCCTTGTTAATTGTCATTGCAAAACAAAGGCAAACTGGAAATTGTGTTCTGATGAATGGAATGCCATTTTTTTCATTATCAGGTGTCTGCAATGGAATTCTGGGAATGAAAATCTGTTTCTCTTTATACTGACCAAAAGCAATCTCAGCACAGATAGTGTGCTGTTTTAGCTGTCGACAAATAAGTCTCGTGCCATTGCACAATCCTTCAGCTGGATTTAGATTCCTGAGCAAGATTAAGGGACAGCTTTCTTTCAGCATGAGTTTGTGTGGAGGAAGACCCTTTGGATTTTGAGAATTTAAAAAATCCTCATAATCTGCCTGAAATCTCTGATCAACAGTTTGGACAGAGCTTGTATAAGTAAAAAGTTGTCCAAGAAATCTCTGAATCATCACATCATTGATGTCTTCCACAGAGGTGTTTTTTGGGGTTAAAATACATGTACTGATCATTTCATAAGGATCAGATGAATAGAGGTTCAAATCTGGAAATGTGTAAGCTACCAACCTGGTCATAAAAGTTTCTGTTAACAGTTTGTCCAAGAATATGTAGTAATACTTACGAAAAAAGGTCAGGAGTATGCGCGAAATACAGGAAGTATAGAGGACCTGTCAAAAGACTCTTTCATGTTGTGGAATGGTATAACCATATGACTTGGCAAGCAAATCTGGTTATCTGCATCAACAGGTTTTGAACCTTCCCCAACTGCGAGCAAGAATTGTGAAAATGCAGGATCTAAGACAGCCCTCATGTTTTGTGTTAACTTTATTTTGTGCATCTTAGACCATAATGAAGAATGCAGGAGGCTAGCCTGAATTAACTGGTCCTTAGTAGCTCCTTAAATGACAGGAAGAGTTTGGCGAAAATCACCCCCAAAAACTACAACCTTGCCTCCAAAAGGATCGGCAGTCTCCATTAGATTTTTTAGTAATTCATCAAATGCTTCAATAGTCTTCTTTTTTGCCATTGACGCTTCATCCCACAAGAACAACTTGCATTGAATGATTAAATGAGCCATGCTGCTTTGCTTGCTCAACTGACAGGTTTTATTCCTGGAAAAGTCCAATGGAATCTTAAATCTGGAGTGAGCAGTTCTTCCTCTAGGAAGAATCGATGCTGCAACCCCTAAAGTTGCTACAGCTATTGCAATGTATCCCTGTGATCTAAGTGTTGCAAGAAGAGAGCGATATAAAAATATTTTTTTCGTCCCTCCCGGGCCATCAATGAAAAAGTTCTGCCTTTTGGACTAAAAAACAGTCTGCAATATCAAATCATAAGCATGTTTTTGTTCTGCATTTAACTTTGAAGATATCAAGAGATCTTTCGGCGACACCACAATACTCTTTTCACTGTCAACTACCTTAGTCATGCTCTCATGACAGCTAAGAGTAATATCGTCTGCTACTAACCTGTACTCACTGATATGCCTCCTGATATGTTGGAGCGATCTGTTAATATCAAACAAAACCTTCCGTCTTATCTCAACAGCCGAACAATGAGCCTATACTTGCGCTCGTTCAAAGTCCCTAGAAAGTTCCACTTCAAATTTTTCCCACAGAAGACTTGGATTTGTTGGAGCACAATGCAAAAGCAAAGTAGCAAATAAAAATCTCAGTGAAGAAGGCATTTGAAAACCAGCTGCTTCTTCAAGTGTCGCCTCAATGTAAGAATCAGAGTCTAAGAGGCCAAGTTCTAAAGCAGCAGCTCTAAATGAAGCTAGTTTACATCCATTAACAGTCAACAAGTCATCAAATGAGGTAGGAGCTCGAACATGTGAGAGAAGAAGCCTTAAATAATACCTATCACCTTCGCTTGGTTTAACAGTGACTAACCTGCCAATAACTTTCTGCTTACTTCTTTCGGTCCATTTTCTTTTAGCAGGTGTCCAAACAAAGTGCTGAGCAAAATCTTTATACAAACATTTGAGGTTTTGAGCTTTCTTGTTGACATGGTTCATTCTAAAGTACTCAGTTAACATAGTTTTTGAGAAATCAATTTTTTCTAAGAGCTGCGAAAGATCAGAATCTTGATTAAAGGAAACATATTGGTGACTAGGAAGATGCACCTGAAGACTGTAAACAGCAGGGGTCATTTCATTCAATCGAAATGCATAAATTCGCCACAAAGCTTCCGGAGGAGAAACCCATCGATCTCGCTGAAACTCCTTGGTCTCATCAACATCTTGAGGTGTTTCATCAGCTATGATGTGGAAGTTGACAAGGTCATGACCTTTAAATATGTATTTGTATAAGTACTTAACTAACTTGATAGTTGAACAGATTTCCACGTTAATGTGACAATCGATCAAGGCTAGCAAGTATGGAGTATATGGGATGATCCACCTATTATCCAAATCATAGCCTTTGACTCTAATTTTTTTTCATCCTTTCGCCTCCGATAATTTGGATAGCTATCCTCACAGTGAGTCGTATGTTCAGAATACCCCTTTGGATAATGATTTTTGCAAACACCGTTTTTCATACAAGAACTATTTTTGTTTATTTGTCCACAAGGTCCATGTATCATGTGCCTTACAACAAGAGAATAAAGATGAGGATGTTCTTTACGATCAGGCAGCTCAGCGGAAACAATTTTATCATATGCTTCTGGATTAAGAGGCTTAAACTGCGGTTTCAATATGAGCAATAGGTGAGCATGGGGAAAACCTCTTTTTTGAAATTCAATGACATAAGCATAGGCTGCTACGTCCCCAAATATTTTCTTTGTAATGATCTCTGCTTTCAGCATTTCAAACTTTGCCCTGAACACTCTAGCTAAAAGATCGGGTCTGTCCTGAGGTTTTTCCTTATATTTCAGATTTTCCTGAATTTCTGGCCATAGTGGATTGCATGTCATGGTCAAAAAAATGTCAGGCTTTCCATATTTTTGCACTAAAGCCATTGCATCAAGATATCTACGCCGCATATCCCGCGGCCCTCCGAGAAAGAAAGCTGGCAAATATATTCGTCGGCCAACTTTAGAACCCGAGGTTTGGCCTAAAGAGACACTATCCATTATTCCTTGGAGAGCTTCAGTCCGAATCGTATTTTGTTTTCTTCTGTGAAAATCAAGCCTAGATGTCTCTATCTTAACGTATATATCAACAACATACTACTGTAAAATCTCAAGGCATGTAACAACATGGACTCATCATCAGTTCTCATTTGAAACTTATAACAGTAGTATTCCCTAGCTGTGACATTAGTTTTCTGTTTCTTGCCACGATCAGCGGCTAAAATTAAATGGAAGTACGTATTAATGACATGAGGCAGAAAGACAATGAGTTAGGAAAAGATTAGAAACATGTTTCCAAGGTGTCTAGCTTATACTTGCCTCTTTGTTCCAGATTAATCAGATCAGATGGACCACTGATAGAAGCTGGATCAATAGGAATATCATTCTCACAAACATGACGTGATCGTTTCCTATTTTCAGACGTAATCCTCTGAATTCCATGATGCCATCCAGACTCACCACGAGGGAATAATAAAGGGTACTGCAAAGAGTCATAGCAAGCATAATAATGCTTAATCATATGACTTTGATCGGAATGACTATAAACCTGACTATGGACAGACTTATCTACTGATTCATCATCAGTTTCAGTCCATATAGCAGGAACTTGAGAAGCTGATGGAAGATTATATACACGCTGATCAAGAGATGGATTGCAATTAAGCACAATTCTATGGTGTTCGAGATCAGGAACATGACGCAAATCCTTAAAGAACCTGGCATAATGATTGCTAGCTAAAATGCGCATAAGCAATTTAAGGGTGTTTTCGCGCAGCCGAGAGGAAGCATCAAGCCTCATTGCAAGTTCCTCATCGGTATCAAAAAAGTACAATTGAATACCAGATGGATTGCGACGGTGTGACACCAAGCTATCAAGAAAGTGATATACTTGGCCCAGCACGCGAAACGTATAAACACCGTGCTTATTTTTCGTCAGTTCTGGATCATACTTTGCAGCAAAAGTAGTGAAAGAAACATTGTTATTGTATGTACGAGCATTCTTCCTGAAATGGTCACATTCTTCATCATCACCGATGAAGAGGCGGCGCAGATCATAAGGCACTGTTGAAGTGACAAGCGAAACTTCCCCTCCTGAACAGCAGAAATTGGGAAGTTCTAAATGGAACCTTATAGCTCCACAATACTGACAACTTGGAGATTCAGGGAGAAGCAAAGAACGGTCAGGAATCCTTTCTAAACGAGAGCGAATAGTTTTCCTAGAGTTTCGCTGATGACCTGGAAGAAAGGGTACTCGTTGACTTTTGCTGTTCTAGGGAAAAGTAGGACAAGAACTAAGCTTGAAAAGACAATGATAAAAGATTTAACTGGACACAATTAAAATGCAACCTGAGCTGGATGTTTTTCTGGTCAGCGAAGCACGTTTGACAGTGGTAAAGCAAGCTGCATTTCCTGTGAGTGAAAATGAGCTAAGCATTTTAAAAAAGAAAGAAGACAGAGAGAAGTTGTAGGTTGTAAGGAATGAGTAACATGGATGGATGGTGAAGGGAAAAGAGGCAGAGATAGATTGCAGGAGGTGTCTAAAAGACCAAAGTAGAAGGGAAAAAGATGAAGTGTAACAGATGAATTCGAAACAGCTAGATGCTAGGGGAAAAAATAGTAATTAGGATCAGTAAAGTGCACTTAAACGCAAAGGAAAAAAACTAAAGCTAAGGTCTACCTTGTTGACCATTAGAAGGAATGGAATTTGCATGAACAGAGGAGGAAGCATGTTTTTCACACTCCAATGAAGTATTTGTAGAGCTGATCAGGTGCGGTAATGGAGCACCGTCTAACACGTCTTTTGACTGAATGGCAAATGAATGTGAGGCTCTACTAGCTAGCTCATCACTGACCAGAGGATCAGCATTTTGAGTACTGGCTAACTCATCACTGACCAGAGGATCAGCATTTTGAGTAGGAGCAGGGTGTATAGAAGCATCAGGAGTACTAATGGCTGTCCCTACAGGAATTAACGGAGTTTTTTGAGTGTTACCTGGACGTTTTCTCCTAGAAGTGTCGGGTTTTGACACACAATCAGAGGCAGAAGGGGGTATTTTCTGCTTCTTTGAAGCATTAGCCTCCCTCACGGTGTAAAAGAGCATCCTTTTTATCCTGTGGCATTTGTGCGTAACGACGTGGGCTAGCTGCCCTTTGGCAGCGTAAAAGTTCATCCTTCCTTTCTTGGGGCATCTCTGCATAACGTTTGCAGCGTTTTGCATTTCTATCCATGGTATGGTATGGTACGAGATTTGCGAGAGGACTACATAAACGGACCACAGGTATTTCCAACGGAAAAAGAGGCACATCAGACAGGCAGTAAAAGCAGAAGAAGCTAACGTGGCATATAAACAGAAATGGAGAACAAAGCAGCTAATAAATGTTTGCTAAAAAGAGACACAGTTCGACGGAGCAGTAAACATAACAACTCAAGCATTCTTGGGAAAAGAAAACATTAAGTACCTTCTGCTGAAGCAAGGAAAGTAAGCAGCAACTTCCAGCTACCAGAACCTGGAGGTAATGAAGATGGGCACGAAAAAAAATAGCAATAAATGTCAGAAAGAGAAAGTGTAGAAGCAATAGTAGCATACAAATGAAGCTGAGCAAGAAAGCAGGTGAAACATACAGAACAGAGGCAATGGTTTAGCAGGAAAGAGGATAAAAAGGAACAGAAGCAACAAAAATCAATAAACGCAGCGGTTCAAATACAATATAAAACTCAGCGGCTCAAGTACAACAAAAAGATGAACAAGAAAGCATACAAAACATATAGAACAGAGGCAATGTTTTAGCAGGAAAGCAAAATAAAGGAATAAAGACAACAAAAAGCAGCAGACACAGCGGCTCAATTACAATTACAAAATGTTAAGTACCCCTACCTGAAGCAAGGAAAATAAGCAGCAACCTGCAGCTATCAGAACATGGAGGAAATGAAGAGGGCCACGAAAAATAGCAATTAACGACAGAAAGCTAAAAAGTGTAAACAATAATAGCATGCAAACGAAGATGACCAACAAAGCACGCGAATCATATAGAACAGAGACAATGTTTAAGCATGAAAGCCGACGAAAAGGAACAGAGGCAACAAAAAACTGGGTACAACCGAAAGTAAAAACGAAAAACAAAACAGCAAGAGATAACAATGGAATGAAAATGGAAACGGTAGAACAAACAAAATCGAAAAAAAAATGCAAGATGAATAATAATAGCATCGTCATGTAGAACAAAGCAGCAAGCATGATAAGTGCAAGAATAGGGGGGAAAATACAAATAGTACTACAAGAACAAGGATAGCGAAATTGCAGCAGCACTTACAGCAGATGTAATAGCAGGAAAGCAGCAAGAACACTGATTGAACAAAGACGCACAAGGAAACAGAGGCAAGGAAAAGCTGGAGGAAGAAGAAGTGCAAGCAATGCATGTAAGGAAGCAAAAGAAGAAGGAAAGGAGGCCGAAATGCAAGCGGAAGAAACTCAAATGATTACCTGGAAGCTCTTGGATGCATGAGAACCTGGGAAAGCATGTCTAGAGACGTGCAAATGTTGCATGGAGACACCAAAAAATAATGAAGTGCAGGTTGCGTACGCTGAGAGGTGACTGCCGACCAATAGAAGAAACGGGCAAGACGTCTGCTTATGCTGGCTCGACTACTAATGTCTTGTGTTCAGCGTGATCAGACTAATCTATCATTAGTATTAGACTTATAATAATAAGTACTGTTATCATTATGATTAGTAATATATTCATGATAATATAGATAAGGTATTATACTAATGTATCATTAGTACCAGGCTTATAATAATAAGCAGTATTATCATGTTGACTAATAATTTTTGTATTACAACATAGGTAAGACAGATCACATAAGAAAATGTGTTATAGAAATTGGGAAAAGAAAATATACGAAAAATTATTACGCAGAAGGGAAAAAATAGTCAGCCAGTAACAACAAAAGAATAAATATAACAGTAAAGATGGAAAAACGGGAGAAAGGAAAAAATAATAATTAAAAGTATAAAAAAGTCATACAAATACAAAAAAATTATTTTAAAGGAGGAGAGGAAAAAAAAACAGCATGGGTACCATATTTAAAAAGAAGCAAATACCGAATAGTGAAAAATATATAAAAAAATTATAACAAATATAAAAAGTATAGACTAAATAATAAATATAATAGAAGATAAGTATATATAATAATATGTAAAATAATATAATATATAATACATTAAGAAAAGCAAAGAAGGAGCGGAAAAAAAACAGCATGGGTATATAATAAAAAAAAGAACCAAATAATGGATAGTGAGCAAGCTGAATTCAGGGGGGGGGGGGAAATAGAAGCAGGGATGCAAAAAATGACGATGGATGACGATGGAGGAGCAAAAAGGCAGCAAGCCACTCAGGACCAGCAACATGATTTCGACGCCACGTGATTTGCACAGTAGTAGAGGACGAAAGATCACCAACAATTCAAGTGGCATTCTCACTTTATATAAAGTTCTTTATATATAATACTTCCAAAGTTAAAAAGTTCTTTATATACAATACTTCCAAAGTTAAAGAAGGTTCAGATAGAAGCTTAGAATCCCACTTCTGGTATTTATAAGTAGTGGTATAATTCCCTTCAAATGGGTTAACCTACAATGCAGCCATTCTGTGCCTTTTGAATAAAATTCACAGGTCGAAAGCAAGGAACCCATCTAACCCAAAACAATATGGAACAAGATTTAGATTTCTATAAATCTATAAAGATGAATGTGTGGGATTCGCGAATTATCATTGTCAGGAAAGCACTTGGGGTTGTCAGAAAAGCATTTGGGTGAACATCCTCGAGTGAGAGGACGAAACTACATTGTGACAGGTTTCACTTGATTCGTTCCCATCCTACCCATTTACTTTAAGGCCAGAACAATGAAAGGGAAAAACGCACTACATTCAACAAACCAGATGTTAATCATTTTCAAGAAACAGCTCATACAGTTCACTATAATAAACCCTAGCAATAATCCACCAATATAGTGTTTCATTATAACAGAGCTGGTTCCATTACTATGGCCATCAATAATAAACATAAAATTTGTGCAGGCAGAATAAACACATAGCGCCTTGGAGGGCAAATTTCTCGAAATATTGGTAAAATAAAAAAAATATCACAAAAGTGGTGCAAGTTGAGAGAGGTTTCTACATTAAGGGTTGCCACAAATCGGGTTAGTGATTTCATCAAAAAATTGTTTTAAATTTCATTTTTTTTTCGGGAACAAAATTAAGGTAGCGCAATTTTTTATTTTTTATTTTTTTGGAAAAAGCTTCACCGCTTCTCAAATGAGCGGTGAAGGCGAAATTTTTACAGGCAGAATAAAAACATAGGGCCTTGGAGCCCTCCTTTTGACAGAAAAGAAATATAAAAGAAGTATAACCAAAACACGAAAAAAAAAGGACATTAAACAACAGATATTTACTTACCATAGACCGTACATACCAATAGTAAGTGTCAAATTAAACTTCATTGTCACAAGATTAGCATGACAGTTGAATTTAACCTCAATTTCTCCTTTTAATAGGCCATACATACCATTGCAAAAGATCGTGAAAGAACCATATCAAGAATTTTTGTTTCAGAGGTAAATAATAACCAGCGATAGCCCGGGAATACAGATTGTAGAAGCTGTTCTCTCTGATGCAGTCCATTTGAACATACTCTTGCCACCCATTGTGAAGTTTTACAAGGAACTAAATGCCTATTATGACAGACACAGCCATGTATTTCCCCATTCAACTGAGCTTCTGTGCATGGAAATACATAACTGGACAACCAATCTTCTTTAATGTGGTCTGGTTCTTCAAAAAGTAATAGCCGTTAATCATCCCTCTTTAACAAAAATACACCACAAGGAATAACAATTTGTTGGATTAGGGCAAAAATCAAATACAAATGTGAAGCCACTGTTTAGAGATGGTCACATATTGCTTTGGTAAAATCGGTTGTCGACGAGCTACCACCAAGGTCAACAGTTCAGTACTTGCCTCTGCAATAGTATTCAGGAAGGCGTCCTGGATACGCTCTGCTTTATCATGTAGCTTCAGATGTCACAGCATTGTGACAGCACTTAAAAGCAAAGCAGTTGGATTCGCAAAATTCTACAAATGATGAATCAAGAAAAAATGGCAGTAAGCAGCTAAGATACAATAGACTAATTATGTTTATCAGAACCAGACAGATACGTCAGTTAATAGTCAAGGAAATGAAAGAATTAGATATATCCTCTAAATGTCCAAAAGAAATGCTTAAATTAAGAAGCTAAAGAACCAGTTCCAAAAATACAGGCTTCAGAATCTTGAACATGATAGCAATTGCAACTTAAATCGGATAACAACAGTGCTAATACATATCACGGGAAAAAAAAAAAGCAAAGAAAGAATTCAAAGTTGGATCAGAACTTGTTCAAGTTTGTCACGTCATTGATCAATGGACCGCAGAGAAGCAAAAAATCAAGCAATTTTTCATGCTAGTTGTGGTGAATGATGCTACCACAAGGTCGCTGTAAAATATTTCTGTTAGTAATACAGAAATGTCAAAGTAGGAGATCCAACGTCAGGCGATCCCACTGCTGGAAGTGGTCAAACCTTACCGCAGCATGTAAGACAAGTTCATTCTTTCAAGCCACAATAGATCAATCTTGCATCAAATTAAGCACCATCAGTCTAGACAAATTTGGAAGACTAAAAAGAAAAAGATTAAATAGAAACCAAAAATCAGAAACAAGCTGCATTATCAAATTTAACTATCAAGCACAAAAGAATATGGAGAAAATTTAGGAACCTTTCCAGCAATATCTGGCGCTGAACCATGTACAGCCTCAGCAAGAGCAATACCTCCCTCACCGATATTACAGCTGTATAGGACATCAAATTTCAAATGGTATTGTTGTGTAAACTTCTTGTCTAAAGCAACAGAAGAATAATATGAAAATCTTAGCATGCCAGATTTATTAACTCACAAATAAAAAATGTACCTTGGTGTTAAGCCCAAGCCTCCAATCAAAGCAGCACAAAGGTCACTAATTATGTCTCCATAAAGATTAGGCAATGTACCTTGGTGTTAAGCCCAAGCCCCCAATCAAAGCAGCACAAAGGTCACTAATTATGTCTCCATAAAGATTAGGCATCACCCAGACATCAAAAAGTGCTGGATTCTTCACAAGCTGAGCAAGAAAGAAACAGTTGGTTAGTCCGCATATTAACAACTTCCTTATTCAAGACGACTTCAGTGCAGTTGTAACACTCTCCAATGCGTGATGATAAAAAAGAAAAAAGAAAAAATAAAGTATTGCTGCATGTTAAGATCATATGAATGTCCTTCACACAACCATCCGATTGCACAAGGAGACAATCTAGATTGACAGAAGTAATTTGCACCATCATAAAGCAATTTTCAATAATAACAACTACCTCATATGCAATCTCAGGTTACTTCTCTCCAACCTCGTGACAACACTGGAAGGCAAAGAGAAAACATCAGCACAAGGGTGCATTAGTAAGTAAACTGTGACAAGAATCGAGCATAACACTTGCTTAAGGAAGTGGCCGTCAGTTTTCTGCATGATATTGGCTTTGTGAATGGCAGATACTCTCTGCCTTCCATGGTTCTTGGCATAGAGGAAAGCATACTCAGCTACCCTCAAACTCGCTTGCCGTGTGACAATTTTGAGGCTTTCAACAACACCCCTTACCACCTAACACCCACCAGATGCAAAAGACTCACATCAGCAGTCACAAATATTATAATGTAAACTAATTTTTTGTAGGCATGCAAAGAGAGTGGTGAAACAAACTCACTTGATGCACCAGACCACTGCACCCGCCTTTGGTGTTTTCCTGGATGGTAATGACTCATTACCATCCAGGAAAACTTGACAAAGCAGCTGAGAATTTGAAACTATTTAAGGCTGATTTGCTGGATTACAACTCCATTTCGGCGGCCAGCAGGGGCTGTGATGGCGTATTTCATGTAGCTAGTCCTGTTCCTTCAGGCTCTGTTCCCAATCCTGAGGCAAGACCATTTTCAATCTTTTCAATTGCTATGATATTTCTTCCTTTGGTTTCCCCAGAATAACATTTTTAACATATCTTTTGTTTATGGGAGACAAGTGTCCTTCAGATTTGATACAGCCAGTATTTGCCGCTGCTCTGTCAGCTGCCTATTGTTATTAAACAAAAAGAACCAGATGGTAAAAGACCTCTGGGTAGGGACGATAGAGAAAAACAATTCAATTCCTTAATCAAACCACAAAAAAAGGAAGCAAAGAGCCAAATTACTGCAGAAATTTCTCAATGAGACAAATTACTAGCAACTATGAATACTTTGAAAGAAAAATATTGTCCCTAAAAGTATAAGATACCCTATAACATGATATTCCATTCCTGTATCCTGTCCAAAGAGGGCATTTTTGTTTCACCAAAAAGGGGTAAAGGAAAAAGAGTTTCCTTTAAATTGGTTTGGCGTTGGTCTGCCAAAAACATTTGTAAACAGAGATGATGTGTATCTATTAGGAATAACATCAAAAAGCGGATTATGTTGGATCACCACAATTCCCTAGTGTAAAAGTACTACAGAGCATCTAGTGTTTAAGACAAACCATAATGATTTGGCCAAAACAAACAACTCAACCCATAGTGAGAACTGAGATCCCCAGTCTGGTCATTTGTGCAACCAATTAGCAATGCGACACATCCAGCAATGTGACAAATCTAACAGATAAACATCCTGAACATCTCTTTGCAAGGATCAGCATTTTCATTCTTTGAACTGCCATCATACAAACACACACATAGATTCACACGAACAAATAGCATGGATTCATTTACGCTCAGCTAATGTTAGATTATTTACCTTTTCGGAGAGGTACTTAAAAGTCACCTTTTTCATAAGCAGTCATGAGTCTTTAACTTTGTACTTTATAATACTACCATGGAACTTTTCATGCACAACAAACATAGATCAGATTGCAAAATTGAAATTGCAATCTAGATAATTTGTAGTACTGTGGCTGATGTAGTGTTGTGCTTCATGAGCTGATGCAGCATAAGTTTCTGATTCTAATCGTATTGCTCTAGGTGGTTGTAATTTTTTGGGTTGTGTTCATGCTATTTAATAGGTTCTAATGGATCAACAAGGTAGTTTAGAACCTGAAGATGACTATAGTCAAGCAAGCCATGCAAGTTCTTCTAAGCGAGGAAGATATTCTAAAGTTTGGGATATTTTTTAAAAAAAGGAGGTTGATCCTGATGGAAGACAAAGAGCTGAATGTATGTTATGTGGTGCTGTATTACTGGCAGACAGAATATCAGGTACATCAGGAATGAACCGTCACATATCTAGAGGATGTTCAAATAGCAAGGAACAAGTAGGACAATACTTGATGGTTAACCATGACATGTATCGAGAGCATATATCTTTGGCAATAGCACGGCATAACTATCCTTTTAGCTTTGTAGAACATCAAGTTATAAGGGACTTGCACAAATTTTTGAATCCAACTGTCCAAACTCTCTCAAGAAATACAGCAAAGTCTGATCTATTAAAAGTATACAATAGGGAAAAGGAAAAATTAAAAAGGGCATTAGAGATGATTCCTGGTAGGATTTGTTTAACTTCAGATTTATGGAGTTCCTGTGACAGGGCACTATATTGATGAGAGTTGGACTTTGAGAAAAAAAGTATTGATTTTTCGCCACATACCTCCCCCACATAATGGTCCACTTTTAGGTGATCAGTTGATTCAATTTTTGAAGGAATGGGGTATTGAGCGAAAAATTTTTAGTGTCACATTAGATAATGCAAGTTACCAAAGTGGGATAATAGAAGCACTAAAGGATCATTTTTTGGTGATGGATTCTTTAATATGTAATGGTGACCATCTTCATGTGCGTTGTGGTGCACATATTTTGAATTTGATAGTTCAGCATGGTCTTAAAGCTATTGATTCTTTTGTGGTCAAGATTAGAGAGAGTGTCAAATTTGTTAGAGGTTCGGAGATGAGAGGCATGAAATTTGCTGAATGTGTGAAATATGTTTCCTTGGATGCTAGCAAGAAATTACAACAACATGTGCCAACAAGGTGGAATTCCACTTATTTGATGTTGGATAGTGCGTTGCCTTATCGAGCAGCATTTCATCGTTTGCAAAGAGTAGATGGACTGTATGAACACTGCCCATCAGATTATGAGTGGATGAAGATTAAGAAGGTTGCTGAATTTTTACAACCTTTTTATGAAATGACATTACTCTTTTCTGGGACATATTATCCTACTGCAAATTTGTATTTTCTCAAGGTGTGGAGAATAGAATTGTTGATTGAAAAAATCTTCACAGTTCTGATGATTTTATACATGGTATGGCTGAGTTTATGAATGAGAAGTTTAAAAAGTATTGGGACTGCTACAGCGTCATTCTATCTTTGGCTTTTATTTTGGACCCGAGTTATAAATTACGCTACTTGCAATTTTGTTTTGAAAAGCTTGATCCTTTGACTGCTGAGGCAAAGGTTAAAAATCTTAAAGACAAGTTAGAAGCATTGTTTGAGGAATATTTACAAGGTCAGTCTCTTGCTTGTTCACAATCCCAAGATAGGATTGCTAATGCTGAAAATGATGGTGAAATAAGGGATGAGTTAGATTTGGAGTTTGATTCCTATAATAGCCAACATGAGGCATCTATTTCCAAGTCCCAATTAGATATTTACTTGGAGGAGAAATTACTTCCAAGAGATAAGAAATTTAATATTCTTGATTTTTGGAAAGGAAATATGCTGAGATGTCCTGAACTTTCCTTATTAGCAAGAGACATTTTGAGCATTCCCATTACAACGGTTGCATCTGAATCTGCGTTCAGTCATGGAGGTCGAATCCTTGAAAAGTTTCGAAATGCACTTTTGCCAAGCAATGTTGAAGCATTGCTATGTTCTCGGGACTGGATTTATGCTGGTGAAGGTAATATTGATTTGAAATTTCAAATGTCAAATATGTTTATTTTCTTTTCTATTAATTTTGGTTCTTTTTAAATAATGGCAGGTTACGATGCTTCTGAGATAGAAGAGGATGCAGAAATGAGTGTGGATGTTCAAAGATTGGTGGCTAAACTTGGTAGTGGAGTATAAGGTACAACATGACAGTTTGTAATCTCAGAAGTTTATATTGCATGTTCTGATCCTCTTTTAGTTTTGCATTGCGCATCAGTTTCTTCAACTAAATCATGACAGTTAGCTTTGTGTTTACCTCTTATTGAAAGACTTCTTTTAGCCATATCCTTTGATAGGGCAAATGGTCATTTTTACCAATCCAGCTGAGTTCCTTGTCTTTCCCTTCCTCAAATCTGTTGCATGTTTCTTGGTTATTTATCTCTCTCTAGTTTTGGATGACCTGAAAGTTAATCTTGTCTCTATCAAACTGTTAGCATGTTTACTGGCTCTTCTGAACGCATGTACACCTCTTCCTGGTGACTTTTCCACTTCCCTTGCATGCCATAGTAACCCTTGATGTTTTACATGCAGGATTTGTGTGCATTCTTCACAGATTTCATTGTGTCTGAATTATGGATTCAAACCTCTTAGCATATCAGGTTTAAGATTTCTGGTCATGATCTCTATCTTTTCATCATCAACGTGTGCTTATTTGATACTATTAACTTGGACTTCTCAACTAGGTATTTGCAGAGAGCCAAGATTATGGTATATATGGAGAACGAGTTAGGAAAGCTTGTTGGGGTTACCTATGTCAAAGTGGTGCCATAGGACTTGAGGAGGTGACAACTGCAAATGCCTGTAACACCGTGACATATGATGTTTAGAGAATTTTTTTCTTGAACTACCTTTTGAACATGCAGCTTAATTCCCTAACTGATGTATATTATTGGATTGTTGAACTATCTACATAGATTTCTATATGCAACCCTGTTATCAATTTTTAATAAAAATAAAAAATGAATTAAAGAAAAAAAATATGTAGAAAATAGATTTGGGTATTGGGCGGGATCAATCTAAACCCGTCCAAAGTGATCCCGTCCAAGTTAGTCCCAAAGCACATGTGTGTAAAGTTGAGTCCAAACCCATATGACTCGGTTCCCTCTCAAACTCAAGCAAATCCGCCCATTTTGCCAGCTCTAGTAATGAGGTCAACATCATCATACCGGGTCTTTTAGTGAGGCAAAATGTAACAAGGTCTGCTAACATTGGCATTTAAATTCAGCTCTTTCCTCAACGTAAGGTTGAGGGAACAATGACCTTTTCCAATGGGAGTTGCCATTGGCCCTTTCAAACCAACCTTATTTCGACACACAGATTCAAGACTTTCCCACGTCAGAAAACTCTGAGTTCTAGCTACATAATGTTCTTCCCATTCAATTGGTACTTCAGCAGCTCTAAATACCTACATAAACAACCATATTCAACATTCCAACAATCAAACCAAAAGATCATAGAGCAAGAAACTCGCGTCAAACTTTGTTCATACCAAGGACATTATAGTCAAATAAATGAAAGAAATAAAAAAATCCAACAATGGCAGCAAATTGTTATAGTTGATAGGTTATCAAGAAAATCCAATTACGCAAACAATTAATTCAACGAAAAAATTGAGAAAAAAAGGGTGCAAATACCCGCAGGAAATAAGAAGATATAAATACAGGGGAAGAAATGCAGAGAGACGGATGAGGTGAGGGAAAGGAAGCTTACCTCTTTGACGGAATCTGCAATCTCAGGGGGCCGATGCCATCGCCGGGGAAGAGAGTTGCACGAATGAGATTGGACTCTGAGGCAGACTCGCCGGAGAAATTGGGATAAAAAAACTCTACAGAAGGAGTTGTCCGGACGATCTGCGAAGCCATTCATCCTACGGTGTTTCCCGCGTTTTCTTTTCTTTTCTTTTTTTTTTACGACCATAGATTAATTATATATCAACCACTAGCGTTCTAACACGTGCTAATGCAAGGAATTTTCTTATTAGTTATTTAACTTAAGTTCCGTTTGATAAAACTGAATCTGAATTTTGAAGTCTGAATTTTGAAATTTAAATATTGAAACAATTAATTTGCTAAATTTCAAGCATTGAAAAAAATATATGAATGTCTGAATTTTAATGCTAAACTTATATATACTGTTTGATAAACATTTATAACTGAATGTTTAATAAGTTAAATTTGACAATTGTGCCCTCATATCTTTCATCCAAAAAAGAAATAGAATCTATGATTTAATTTGCTTAAAATTGTTTGGTATGAAAATCACAATATTTATTTTTAAATCAAATTAATATAAAAAGATGAAATATATTATATGAGAAGTATGGAGAAAATATGAAAGCCATTAAAAAGGAAGAAAAGAGTAATAGAAAACCGTTAGATAGAGAATATCAAATTGCTTGGTTAGATAAGAATTTTGAACATAATTAACAAAGAATGGTAGATTTGGTAGATAAGATAAGGTAGTTGAAGTAATTTTATTGATTCTTATCAGAATTAAGCATTCGGTTAGGATTCTTGAACTGAAAAAAATGCACACAAGTTCAGCACTACTTAACAACTTCAGCAGATGAATTTTCATTTATCAAACACTCAAAACATCTGAATGTCTGAAAAAATTCAGTTTCAACACTTTGTTATGTTATCAAACGGACCCTTGGACGAACATGAATAATTCATTAAAAATATATTAAAAAAAGGTATTCCTACTTTTTAATTAACATATATTTTAGAAAATTAATACGCATTCTAGGTGTTAACTTATCATAGCAATATTTAGAAACTTCTACAAATACATTTATTATAATGAAATAAAATTCAATAAATACTCCAAGGTACAACAAAAGATTAATGGAATTTTTAAAGATAATTATTAAATTTTTACAATGATTATAAAACTAGAATTATATATTTATGTTCAATCAAGAATGCATTTTATCATGAACCAATATTCAATTTCAGGCAACGATAATGAATTTATGATGTGACAATTAAAATTCACTAAGTAAAATTACTCCATTTGAAAATTTCATAATTATTAAAAAAAGATAAAATTTTTCAAAAGAGAGAGAAACCATTTAAAATTGATTAAAGAACAGTTGAATACAAAATGAGCAAAACCCAAATATCCAAATAACATACTAATTCTTTTAATTAGATATGCTACCTAAAAAAGCAAAAATGAGTAGTTGAATCAAATGCTTTCACACAAACACCCACACACATATGCACACATGTGTATTTCTCAAAATTCTTTTTTTGGGTTTTCTTTTTCTGGGGAGGGGTATTGGAATTTATTTACAAAATTTGACACTAACATTTTACTTGTTTCTATATTTTTATTGTTATGATTCTTAGTATTTACATCTAACGCAATTTCGATTTATTTCGCAACTCATTTCATTTTAAAACCTTCAATATCACTATTTGAAACTAAAAAGGATTATGATGGCACAAACTCCGAACATTGGGAACCAAAAATGTGAAGTCAAAATTATAGACTACCAACCATTAATATTAGTTTGGTTTATTAGGCATTGTAGGATTCTTGTCAATTGTCCTCAACTTACGTCAATATAATCCAATTATCCTAAATTTATCTAACACCAAAATTTTAGACATTACATTTGTTTTGGTCGAAAGTCGAAAATATTAAGAACCACTTTAACACAAATGTGAAGCAATGGCACGTAAAACTGCATATCACCCTTCCCAAGTCCAAATGCAATTGGACTCAAAAGTACTTTTGTCATTTCAACCGAAAAGTTGATTTGGAAATGATAATATATTATTTGCACAAATTTATTTATTTATATTATCAACATATTTTTTAATTATTTTTTTATCTTATATATATTATATAAAAAAAGCATTGGAAAATTTTTTTAAAAAAATTTATTCCAGGTAATCTACCGGCCAAACACACTCATTGCCATTAGTTACACAAAAGAATATAATGCAGAACTGGAATGCTCAGTCCGTCATATGATTCTTGGTTTTGTAAATTTTCTTTCATTTCGCAGTGTTCTTCTACACCAAAACACACACTACACACACTCATCGTCTTTTTAAAGCCTCGAGTATAAGGTAAGATCCTCTTTCTTTTTCTCCATCTTCCAAAGCTAGAATTTTTCGAATTTTTTCTCTCTCTCTCTCTCTCTAAAGCTACATGTTTACTGTTTAAATTTACCCTTTTTAACCCAATAAACCCCCTTAGTGGTAGGGTCAAGCATAGACACATTTTACCACACAGTACTATAAATTTGTGATCCATTTTTTTGGAATGAAATAATCCATAGGGCAAATTTATGGAGAATTGTGTCATACTATGACCCAGTAATTTTGCATTTTGACTCAATGGTTTTTTTTTTGGGTGGGGTTTGGATATTATTGGATGGAAGATCAGTTCTTAACCTTTTTTTTTTTAACTTTTGGATTTAGGAATTGATCTTTCTGGGCTCATTCTACAACCAGTTTCAGGAGCAAAGAGGTAATATTTCAGTGTATTTTTTGCCCCCTCAATATCATTTTGCTATTATAGCATTTTTTTCTTCTCTGTCTTTTACTACAAAAGTTTTTTTAGGCAAATGCCTGGCACTTCGGTTCAACCACTTCATGGCATTGTCAAGGAAGAGGTACTCTAGACTTTTCCATCCTTGATTTGTTATGCACTTTTGTTAACTTTAAATGAAGAAAAAAAAAAAAGACATTGGATTTCTTTTGTCTCTCTCTCTCTCTCTCTTTTTGCGGGGTATTGGGTATTTATTAAAGGGTTTTTTTAATGGGCGTTTAATGGGCATTCATTAACACACTTAAATTTCACACGAATAATTAATAACTTCGATTGCATTCATATACTTTATCAAATTAACTTTACCTTCCAAAAAAAAATCTAAGGTACATTTTAACAAATACTTAATGGATATCCGTTAGATGGATCCTTATTAAAGATGTGGATGACTTAAAGTACATACATCAAATATATGGTCATTAATATTTATATTTCATGTTGGTTTCCAAAAACAATGGTTAAGCAAAATTGAATACGGAAAGGAGAATTTATGGGGCCAAATAACTATATTAAGGAACAAAATTTGTTAATAAATTATACTACTAGATATCTCAAATCATTTGATGTAAGAATGATAACCATATAGTTATTTGTTGTTGGATGCTTCAAGGTCAGGGAAAAAGAAAATATAGCTCTTGTTATTAGGTGCAAAGAAAACAGGTGAGGTCAAGTTGAACAGTGAAAGGAGGCCAAAGGAATTGAGAGTAAAAGAAAACATTGTTTGATGGACTCAAAACATAGTAGAACACTGTGTCATCAGAAATGTAATATAGATCAATTATCCCACTAGCAATCTTGTCATATATACTCAATCTATCTTCTCTACTGAATTGATTTCTGTAACTAATTTAAAAATGGTCTTATTTCTATCAGCCCTTTAGCATACTTCCGTATATTGATGAGAAGCCATGTTTGGACGCGATGAACACAAACTTTGTTTCCAATAGACAAAGATCAAAGTTTCAACCTGGATCCAGCAATGGAACAGCTGAAGTGGATGATATTGAATATTACACAATCTCTGGGATGAAGCCGTATTTTGATCTGATTCTAGCAAAGACACATGTCAATCATCCATTTCGAGTGGTAATGGCTTTCTTAGTTTATGTTGCTTTTAGTTAGATGATTACAGAAATTGGTTAGCAAACTATCTATTCATCCATGGGGAGATGACTAGATGATTAGATGAAGTTTTGATGATTTCTCAGTTTCCTGTGGTGTTAGTGGCTGAATGATAGTTGACATCTTGTAAATAGTCAATCAGGCAACGCAAAAGTAAGATAGTTTTTCATCAAAAGCGTATCCAGTAATTGTAAAGAAGACTGATCAAGAATTTGTAATTTCTTGCTTTCAGAACCTCCCAGGCAGGATGGTGCCTGAGCTTCCTTTTGAATTGGTCCCTATGGTTCTCATTTCTTGTGGCAAGAGATGGGAGACGTTTTACCATGGAGACGGCTCAGCAAAAAGATTTGGCTGGAAAAGATTTGTAATGGATAATGATCTGAAAAAAGGAGACTGCTGTTTCTTTGAGCTCATGGAATGCAGCAAAACGAACATCGTATTTAAGGTTATTATCCTTAGAGGTTCCCTGCCTTTTGGTGGAGGACCTGAAGATGGTGACACTCCAGAGACAGCAATCTTTATTGAATAGATCAATTCATTGGATTATACTTGGAGTTTCTATTTACTGATTAGCATCCTATCTTGATGCCAAACATTTCAGGCATAACTTTGTAGAAGGACTTGATGAATTTACTTGTTTTTGTTGTCTGTTTATACTAAATCATCTGAGAACAGTTTAACACTTGCTAAGTCATGATATGATGGTTTGCTAAATCAGTGGTTCTAACTTCTTATATTGCAAGTGCCTTAGGTTGCTAATTATTCAGCAAAAGAATTCCCAACTCATGATTTAAAGGGCTCTATGTCTGATGACTTTGTTTTAGCTCCTTGGAGCTTCATAACAGGGGAAACAAAAGGGCACATGCAATTGTGCTAACAAGATGATGACTGCTATTCTACATTGGCATGTTTTCTGAAATAGACTACGAATGTGCCTTGAATGTTGCCTTCGGAAATACATGTGTGAAGAAGTTGTTCTGAATGTATCAAGTATGCAATTTTCAGGAAAATGGAGGTTATCTACTTATCTACGGATTAGGGACCTCTCAAGTTGAATTTTATTATGTTGGATGGGAATGATGTAATTTTTGCAACTTTTGGTGCAAATTTGAATAATTTTAGTGTAATCATGAGGTCTGCACTAGTTAAGTTGTATGAGTGAAAAAATTCACATGTATACCAAAATTGTACCGATTTACTCCAAATGTTACATGGATTTCATAACTAGACAGAACTGGAGGAACTGGAGAGGCCTCAATTTAGTTTATCTACACTAATTGGGAAACATTTTTGCAGATAGGTTCCTCTCTTCTTCCCCTTCAAATACTTATTTACTACTCAATTCTTCGACTTTTTGGTTGTTATGTATGATTAAAATCTTCATCATTCTGAATATTTTCATCATTCCTGCAATGGATAGATGCTTATGTGACGTTTGGATGCAAGCCATATGATTTTTGAAATCCTGGAAACACCACCATTAATTGCTCACGATTATTGCATCAAATTGCTCCTGAAAATTGAAAAGGATCCTTCGAGTTAGCAATGATACCATCAGTGTTGCAGCTTCAATAATTTATATGCAAGTAAGAATGTCATATAATATAACTCAGGTACAAATTGCGATCACCTTTCAAATACTTTGAACTTAATGAATTCTATGTCCAATACTTTACTCTATTTTTATTTAACAGAATTACTTGGTTGATCTAATACTATTTGTTACCTCATCCCTAAATTTGAAGAAAATATACCCTGTTGTTGGCAATCATCTAAAATTTCATTTGGGACAGTGAAAATTAAAGGCACCTAGATTAATTTCTGTGGGGGCTGCGGCTTTTCAATTGCAAGATTTTGATACTACTCTCATTGAAACTTAGAAACGCTGACAAAGTGGGTTTATTTATCTATGGCCAGACAAGGGCTCTAAGAGTCTTTCCTATTATTAGATTTAGGATTCGAATCTTATGCTTGATAATTCAAGATGGGAAGAGTATGGGGAGGGATAAGAAGGTGAAAAAAAAAGTTATTTATCTGCATATTAAAATTTTTATCTTTCTCAGGAAGCATTGCTTTTTTTTTTTTTCTTGCATGCAAAATGTGGACTTCGTTTTGTGCTTTGGAGTAAGGGTAGAGTTGGCCATATGAAAGCTTTTTAATGTTTGAGTTAGTATTTCCTGAACATTTCAAGACAAAATTTTAACCACTTTCAACTTCCGAGGTGGTGGTAGAGTAATCTAACTACATTGATGCAACAAAAGTTTGCAATTTTATAATATCAGAATAATTGCATGTGCACGTAGAGAAATAAAAAAAATGTTTAACCTTTTCTTATTTTAAACTTTGTGCACATCCAAATGAATGCGTATAAACATCTTTGTTATTGATGTATACTTATTTTTTAAATTTTTTAATATTTTTTTAATATAAATGCAATGACTCAAACTTGGGATCTCTCATTTATACACTTTCCTCCCGAACCATCCACTCTATCCCTCCCCTCGATGTACATTTATTTATTTATACGTAGGTGTGCATGTGAATTTAACAAATTGACTTAAATAATTTTGTGTGGCCACACACCCAATCTCGCATAATATGGCATTTCATACCTTTCAAGCTCCAAACTCTCTTTCACATTAATTAGAAGAGCATCAAAATCTAGATTCCCAAGTCTTATCTGAAAAAAATATTAGATGTTCAGAGTGTGCCATATTATTATATAGTATATCAAAATAAATCACTATTTCATCAAATCAATAGTATAAGTAAGAGTTTCTCTAAACTTTGTTTTTTTTAAAAAAAAAAAATTGCTTTTGACCTGACGTGCACAGTCAGTACGACAAGCATAGACATAGAAAAGCCCCAATTAGACCCGTATTTGCACCATTTTTTTTTACTGGTTTCTTCTTAAACGAAGAAACAAATGTATTCTACTAATGTTGAAAACCAACGTAAAGGTGACAAATAGATAGTGGTGGGCCAGATGAGTCAACCAAGCAAACTTTTTAACCGGTTGAGACAGGGGTATGTTACCGGCAAAATAATTCGTTGTGGGACCTCTCGGAATTAATAATATCTTTAGTAAGACCTTCTGTTGGCGCCAAAGAAATTCAATGGCGTGAAAAGTAAGACCATCTGACAATTAAGATCTTTCCAAATTTCCCGCATGCCAATGGTTAGGAGGGAGATTTGTTATCAAAACTTGGGCGTTATTTGATAGCTTTTGGATGCCTAAAAGGCGTGCTCTGCCATTTTGACAGATGGCGTGCTTTAACTTTTGTCATAACTACACGCTTTTAAGTTATTACGATTAATTGATGTATATGAGATCATATTAGTAACTTTAATCAACTATGTTCAACTTAGTTGACCATGAACAATCATATAAATAGTCCTAATTAACAGTTGTATAAATAGGCTTGAGTAGTTATAATCATTGGAATCCACTATCCGATTAATCGCTATTATGAGTTATTATCATCTTAATCCAACAACAAATTGAGAGATTACAAAACGAGATGATCCATATCTACCACCATCTTATGAGCTAGCACCAAGGAATCGACAATTAGATTAAACCCTTAATTAGTTATAATAGTCGGAATTGACTATCCAATATAATTGTTATAATGAGTTGTTATCATCTTAGTTCAACAACGAATTGGGAAATTCATAACAAGATGATCCATATCTACAACCGTCTACTTATGAGTTAGCACCAAGGAATGTACAATCAAATTAGACACTTAATTAGTTATAATCATCGGAATCGACTATCTGATTAATCGCTATAATTAGCTATTATTGTCATAGTCTTACAACACATTGGAAAATTCATAATGAAATGATCCATATCTACTACCGTTTACTTATGAGCTAGCACCAAAGAATCGACTATCGGATTAAACGTACATAAGATGGATTAATTATAATCGTCAGAATCGACTATCCAATTAAGTACTATAATGACTTGTTATGATCTTAGTGCAATGATGAATTGGGGAATTCATAAGGAGATGGATTATCATCTTAGGATGTTTAATCTTTATTACCTTATTTTCTTTCATTTTAGGAGTTTTAATCTTTATTACCTTATTTTCTTTACATGTACAATAGAACCGGTATTCGTTTCATTGAATGTGAATTAGCACTAGTACTAGTACTAGTTTTCATTACACGTGTACCATGTACTAGATTTAGCATTGTTACAAACTAGTATATGTGACAGCCCCACCTTCCCCTAAGACGGACCAAAGGGGTTAGCGGACTGTCTGCCCAATTCTCGCCAAGACTACTAAGACGGTTAAACACAAACTCAAGTCGTTCCGGAATCTATTGGCGCGCTTAACCAAACCACAAATCCATGAAACAGAAAACGAAAACGAAACGAAAAACGAATAGTGACTACCACGTCACAATCTGACCAAGACCCAATCGAAGACAAGTAACTTCATATAATCCTTGAAATGGATTTATACAAACCAAATATAACACATGAACATGAGTACACACTTTTACAAAACCACATTCGTATATTTACACATCAAAAGGCAACATTTGAATCCAAACACAATTAGGGTTTCCAACCATGGAGGAGCTATACAAAATCTCTAAACTAGCTCAACTCATTCTTCAAAAGCAAAAGTCCAAAAGATAGTTCCCTGTAAGGAAAACAAAATTTAACGGAGTGAGCTTTCGCCCAATGAGGTACTATCACGTAAATATACCAGAATCACATAAACTCAAGAATATTCAATCCAAATAAGTTCATCAAGTGAGCAAAAATAACACCACACAACTATAGAGAATAAAAGGATACGGACGGCTCTCAAGAGTCCTTTTCCTCTTTTGCCATACTTGATCTCATCTCATTGACTCTTAGTCAATGTATACAGTGTAATCATAACCGTAGACTCCTCTTTACTCCAATATTCCGTCCACCACACATTCCCCTTAGCGGGCCCGAACACCAAGCAGTATAGAATTGGTAATACTCGAGTATACCGGAATCAAGGGTCTCATGCCCAAAGACTCCCAAATACAGTCCCCATGGCTTGTCAAATTTCCTCGACCAAGTCCTTACCGGCTCGAATCAATCGACTTCCAATGAGGTAGAGCTCAGAGTTAACAGTAAATGTCCAGAGTTAACAGTAAAGGTCGTTGGATACACGTCCAAACGACACCAAATCAAGTACAATCAAGAGTATTTCAAGTGATATAGTAAACAGTCAAGTAGGCCAGAGAGTACGAGAGTGGTAAAGTACACCCTCGTCTCACCTAACCTAAACAATAATCACAACTAGTCCAATCACGGAATTCAAGTACAAGAAAGCCACGGAATAACAAACATGTGAGTTGTACACTCACCAAGTCAAACAAAGCAATTTCACAAGTTTTCGCCCGACGTGAGTCTCAGATCACCGGCACGCCCTATAATAATCAAGAAAATACAATTAAGACTCGAACACGAGTCGAATACCTTTTTAAATAAACTATCAAGGCAAAAACCAAAAATAGCTTGGAGATGAAAAACACATAACTTCTAGGGCTAAAAGTAGAAACAAACCCCAAAACCTTTCATTTCTATCCAACCTCAACCCAAACTCACAAAAATCTAATACCCTAGACATTTGGACAGCATTTCCCCTAAAATTTCAGCTTTTCCATCCTACAAACCAACAATTAAAATGCATCCAACACAACCACAAGCACCCAAACAATTCATAGGTCATTCAATACACGTCATTAAGGTCACAATACCCCTTAATCATAGCCAATTAAAGGCTCAACAACCAACCATCGAAAACCCCCAATTAGAAACCCTAAATCTGAAATTTTTCGCACAAGCGGAAATTTTCCGCAATTAACCGCAATTAACGCACAAGAGAGCTATTTAACACCATTTAGAACCATCAATTCAAGCCCAACCATATCCATCATAGGAAAACAGAAAAATTCTCACAAAAATCAGAAAATTAGCTAATTTCACTCTAATCCATAAAATCTTCCATAAAATCCACTAGTTAGCTACCATAAGGCACCAATTGGCCATTATTAGGAACAAAGAGTGAGTTCCAAGCAAAATACCTTAACTCGTCAAGAAAGGTAGTAGCTTAGGGGTTTTTCTTTCAAACCAACTCCACCAAATCCTTCAAACTCCCTTAGCAAGTCGATTTTGTGGACTAATTCACGAAGTAATCGGTTGATTTCAAGATTTGTGCAAGAATAGAAGATGAAAGGTTGAAGCTTTCTTTTCTTTTCTTCCTAGAGAGGTTTGGCCAAGGAGAGCATGAAGTGAGGATGATTTGGGTCAAAATTGGTCTTTTAGTAAAGTTAAAGAAAGTTAGGCAAGTCAACTCCAATAAGAAATGGACACTTGGCACTTTGTTGTTGTTTGAAGTTATTTTCTTGTCTCCCCATGGTTAATCCATTTAGGTAACCTCTAATTACCTCCTAACACCTAGGAATTAAATCCCTTTATGCAAAATTTAACCTAATTGGCCGACTTTCTCTCACTTAATGCACTAGCGGGTCTCACGTCCAATATACACTCCTAATTTCTCATGAACTAACTTATACTAGGAAAATGACTTAAAACCTATATTTACTGATAAAATGTTGATAAAAGTAATATAATAAAGAAAATAAAAGAAAACGGGTGCACATGAATACAATAATACCTAAATTAAAATTTTTTTTTCTGGGTTCTCACACCCTCTCCCCCTTAAAGAATTTCACCCTCGAAATTGCTCACCTGGGTTACTAAACAGCTCAGGGTATTTCTTTTGCATCTCCTCCTCCACCTCCCAAGTTGCCACTTCTATTCCATGATTCCTCCACAAGACCTTCACTAATGGAATTTGTTTACTCCTCAATTCCTTATTCCTTCGATCGAGTAATTGTACAGGTCTCTCTTCGTAGGTAAGTGCTTCATCTATCTCAATCTCCTCTGGTCGCACAATGTGGGTTGGATCAGGATAGTACTTCTTAAGCATCGAGACATGGAAGACGTCATGAATTCGAGATAAACTTGGCGGTAACTCGAGTCGGTACGCTACTTTCCCAACTCGTTGAAGAATCGTGTAAGGTCCTATGAACCGTGGTTGAAGTTTCTTTCCTCTACCCGCGGTGACGCTTCGTAGTGGCGTGATCTTAAGAAAAACACGGTCTCCAACTTCAAACTCCAAATCTTTCCGTCGGTTATCCGCGTAGTTCTTTTGTCGGTTTTGAGCTGTTTGGAGTCGTTGACGGATCAACTTAACCTTTTCTTGTGCATCCTCCATCCAGGGAATGGTTGTTGGATCTAGAACTTTCTTTCCCCTACTTCATCCCAATATATGGGCGAACGACACTTCCGTCCGTAGAGAGCTTGATACGGTGCCATTTGAATGGATGAATGGTAACTATTATTATAGGCGAACTCTACTAAAGTCATATGTTGGCCCAAATTACCCCCAAAATCCAGAATACAAGTCCGTAACATATCCTCGAGGGTTTGAATTGTTCGCTCCGACTGTCCATCCGTTTGGGGGTGATAAGTGGTACTAAGGTTGCGTTTGGTCCCCAAGTTCTCCTGAAACTTTTGCCAAAACCTCGATACAAAACGAGGATCTCGGTCCGAAACTATACTCTCTGGGACCCCATGTAACCTCACAATTTCATCCATGTACAACCGAGCCAACTTATCCATGGAATACTTCATATTCACAGGTAAGAAATGAGCCGATTTGGTTAACCGATCAACAATCACCCAAACGGCATCATGTCCTTTTTGAGTTTTTTGGCAATCCAGAAACAAAGTCCATCATGATATTTTTCCACTTCCATTCAGGTATCTCAAGAGATTGTAAAAGTCCAAAGGGTTTTTGGTGTTCAGCCTTGACTTGCTGGCAAATCAGGCAGGTTTGAGTATATTGAGCAATCTCCCTCTTCATCTTATCCCACCAGTACAACCGTCGCAAGTCTTGATACATCTTATTACTAGCAGGATGGATCGTGTATTTCGATCGATGGATTTCCTCCAAAAGTTCTCTTTTCAGGTTTTCATCATTGGCCACCACTACTCGGTTCCTATACTTTAAAATCCCCTCAGGACTCAAATTGAAATAAGGTAATACTCCCTTTTCTACCTTTTCCTTCCACTTTTGTACCATCGGATCCTTCTCTTGGGCTTCTTTAATTCAATAGTAGATGTTACCCGGATATTCCCAAAGATCACCCTTTGACGTTCCAAATTAGGGTTCCATTCACTAACTGTTCCTAACAACTCCCACTTCTTGACCATCAACCCCGCTACTTGAGCCTTTCGACTTAGGGCGTCAGCTACTACATTAGCCTTACCCGGATAATAGTTGATCGTGCAGTCATAATCTTCTAAGAGTTCCATCCACCGGCGTTGCCTCATATTCGACTCCTTTTTGGGAAAAGAGGTACTTAAAGCTCTTATGGTCTGAATAAACCTCAAAGGTAACCCCGTAAAGATAGTGCCTCCACTTTTTCAGAGCAAAGACCACAGCAGCTAGCTCCAAGCCATGGGTAGGATAGTTTTGTTCATGGATTTTCAGTTTCCTAGAGGCAAAAGCAATCACGTTCGTGTTTACATAACACACATCCAACCCTTCCCTCGAAGCATCAGTATAAACAGCGAAATTGTCCTTCCCATTAGGCAAGGCTAGAATAGGAGCCATGGTTAACCTTCGCTTCAATTCCTGAAAACTGGTTTCACACCTAGTATCCCACACAAAACGACCATTTTTCTTCGTCAGGTCGGTTAAAGGGCAGGCCAGTTTGAAAAAATCTTTAATAAAGCATCTATAGTACCCATCCAATCCTAAGAAACTGCGAATCTCAGTGGGATTTTCTGGCCTCTTCCATTCAGCCACTGCCTCTACTTTCGCGGGGTCTACCGTGATACCTTCTTTAGAAATTACATGTTCCAAGAAAGAGATTTTCTCCAACCAAAATTCACACTTACTAAATTTGGCATACAGTTGGTGATCTCTTAGGGTTTGCAAAACTAACTTCAAATGCTGCTCATGTTCCTCACGGATTTTGGAATAGACCAAAATGTCATCAATAAACACTACAACAAATCAGTCCAGGTAGGGTTTGAAAACTCGATGCATCAAATCCATAAAGGCGGCAGGGGCATTGGTCAACCCAAAGGGCATGACCGCAAACTCAAAATGCCATATCTAGAATTGAATGCAGTCTTGGGTACATCTTCTTTCTTAATTAGCAACTGATAATACCCCTGTCGGAGATCTAACTTTGAAAAGACCACTGCACCTTGCAACTGGTCAAACAGTTCATCGATATGGGGTAATCGGTATTTATTCTTAATGGTCATATTGTTTAATTCCAGATAGTCGATACACAATCTTAAAGTTCCATCCTTCTTCTTAACAAATAATACAGGTGCCCCCCAAGAAGATCCACTCTCACGAATAAACCCACGCTCCAACAGGTCTTGCAACTGTAATTTCAACTCCTTGAATTCAGCAGGTGTCATTCGATAGGGGGTCTTAGAGATAAATGACGTCCCTGGTAATAGGTCAATCTTAAACTCTATCTCTCTTTCCGGAGGTAAAATTACTAATTCATCAGGAAATACATCCGGATAGTCACTCACTACAGACACATCTTCAACCCTCAACTTATCAGTGGGAGTTTTTATAAGAAAAACTAGGAATCCTTGTGCCCCTCTATGCAGTAGTTTCCTAATCCGAATACCCGAAATCAATACAGATGAGGCTAAACTACCCCTTACATCTAGCCTTAAGGTCGCTTCCCCCGGTATACGAAATTTCACTATTTTTCTCTTACAGTCAAGTTGTGCATCGTATTTAGCTAACCAATCCATACCCAATATAACGTCGTACCCCTTAATAGCTGAACTTATAAGATTTTCCAAAAGTTTCCTCTCTCCTACCCAAATTTCACAATTAGCATATATCATACCAGTAATCAAACGATGATTCCCCGTAGGAGTACTAACTTCTAAGTCATAAGGCAAGCTCACATAAAATCTGGGTTAACAAAGGAATGGGTAGCACCGGGGTCTATCAAAATCCTGGCTAGATGATGGAAAACAAGGATCGTACCTTCTACGATTCCAGAGGAATCAGGGACTTGATGTTGCTCAAGGGAGTATACCCGAGTTGGCACCTTCGGCTTTGTCCCTTCCACCTTGGACTGGTTTGAGTTGGCCTTCGACGATTGGGTGGTTACTCTCGCCTCCCGAGGTAACACCGGGCAGTTGGCTATTTGATGCTCTGCACTCCCACAGCGTAAGTATTTTCTTTCTTTCCTCCAGCAGTTGTCCTCGGTGTAGTTTGGTTTCCCACAAAATCCATAAGGTCCACGAGAAATCGAGGCTGAACTTCCCTGTGAGGCGCTTCTCTGTGGGCCCCGTCCATTGTGACCACCCCTTGGCGGAGTCCCTCGTGCCATTCCCGGTAGTCTTCCTCCTCCGGCTCCCCTTCCAAATTTGGAAGGGGTACTTTTATCCCCTTGCGTCGAACTACTCGCAGAGAATCCCCATTTTTTCACCTGAAAATTTCTCACTTGAAGCCTTGCATTTTCAACTCGCAAAATTTTCTCCACGGCGTCACTAAAGGTACTGATCTGGGCCACCGCCAGATCCTTTTGAATTTTCACATTTAGCCCCTGAATAAAACACCGAACTCTCCTTTGCTCTGTCAAAATGAGTTCAGGGGCGAACTTAGATAATCGCGTAAACTGGCTCTCATACTCAGCCATCGATTGAGCTCCCTGATGGAGTCTAATAAATTCGTCCTTCTTCTTTTCCTGGACTAGAGGGGGAAAGTATTTCGCGTTGAAGTCCCTCATGAAATTCACCCAGGTTCTTGGTGTTTGTTCTCGGTCCCACTTCATTCGTATCACGTTCCACCAAGAACGTGCTGCCCCTTCCAATTGGAAGACAGCGAAAGTAACCTGTCTCTCCTCTGAATAGTGTAGGGCGGCAAAAATATCTATTATTTTCTCTAACCACTTTTCGGCCACGTCCGGATCTGGCCCGCCCAGAAACTTTGGTGGAGAGAATTTCTAAAATCTCTCTAGGGCCCGATCTTCACCCTCTACTAAATGACCAGGGTTTCCAGGTTGCTGGACAGGAGGTTGGCCCTGGTGTTGCACTACGTGGGCTAACAAGTCAGTCATTTGCTGCAAAGCAACAGCTATTTGGACATTGGGATCAACCCTAAGTTCAGGGTTTGGTTCAGACGTGGTTTTCCTAGTACCCCCGTTAGTTGTGGGTTACCTAGTACCGCGCCCACGGCCTCGTCCACTACGAATACCCTCCATAGATCTAAGTCAATCTAAGGTCGAGGCACAAAGAAAATATTAAAAGTGCATATAAACATAGTCATGTAAGCATGAACAAAGAACCAAAAGTAAACACCACATAAGGTACGTATACACATAGAGCATTTATACATAGAACATATAACTGTGTCAAACAGTCATACAAGAGCGGTCAAGCAAATATATACAAAAGTAATCCCAAAGAGGGTCTGCCAAAATACAATGTACAACCTAGGTCCCAAAAGTGCAAAACAACTAACCACAAGCTTTTCCTAGGTATCCCTCACACGGGATCAAAATATGGCCCAAAGAACTCTAGCCTAATTCTCAACTGAGCCAACCGACTCCTCCTCAGAGCTAGAGCTAGAGGCGGCTCCCTCACCTGGAGCTCCGTCACCCGAAACTCCCTCTGGCACGTTGGCGCCAATCACTCCCAGGATTAGCACCTCACACTCGTTAATAATGCCACCAGATCGGTCTCTAACCTCCCGGACCACCATAGTGAGACGGCCGTTGACTACCTGCAACTGCTCCCTCAGAGTGTTCGTCCGCTCCTGCTCCATAGCCACGTCCCCCTGGAGCTCCCGAATGCGATTCGCCTACATCCTCATGATACCCCTCACACGCTGCAGCTCGGTGTGATCCCTAGTAGCGGCACGCCTGAACCTCCTCCTCTCATCTAACACGGCTACGACCACATGGTCAGCGTAGGAGTAGTGCTGGCAACGACCACAACGCCTAGTTCGACTGGCCGTGCTCCAGCGCCGAATCGGTCCTCCGGGCCTCTCCTCGTAGTCGATGACACGAAAACGTCTCTGAGGCGGCCCACCTCTGCTCCCACCAGCTCCGTCCATGACCTATAAGAATATCCATAGTTTACAACTTAGACGGAGTAATCATACTTAAACATATCCTAACACAATCTCCAAAAGTTCTAAGAATCAAGTTTCAGGTTCGTCCAGGTTATTTCTAACCTAAGCTCTGATACCACCTGTGATAGCCCCACCTTCCCTTAAAACGGACCAAAGGGGTTAGCGGACTGCCTGCCCAACTCTCGCCAAGACTACTAAAACGGTTAAACACAAACTCAAGTCTTTCCGGAATCTATTGGCGCGCTTAACCAAACCACAAATCCATGAAACGGAAAACGAAAATGAAACGAAAAATGAATAGTGACTACAACGTCACAATCTGACCAAGACCCAATCGAAGATAAGTAACTTCATATAATCCTTGAAATGGATTTATACAAACCAAATATAATACATGAACATGAGTACACACTTTTACAAAATCACATTCGTATATTTACACATCAAAAGGCAATATTTGAATCCAAACACAATTAGGGTTTCCAACCATGGAGGAGCTATACAAAATCTCTAAACTAACTCAACTTATTCTTCAAAAGCAAAAGTCCAAAAGATAGTTCCCTGTAAGGAAAATAAAATTTAACGAAGTGAGCTTTCGCCCAATGAGGTACTATCACGTAAATATACCAGGATCACATAAACACAAGAATATTCAATCCAAATAAGTTCATCAAGTAAGCAAAAATAACACCACACAACTATAGAGAATAAAAGGATACGGACGGCTCTCAAGAGCTCTTTTCCTCTTTTGCCATACTTGATCTCATCTCATTGACTCTCCGTCAATGTATACAGTGTAATCATAACCGTAGACTTCTCTTTACTCCAATATTCCGTCCACCACACATTCCCCTTATCGGGCCCGAACACCAAGCAGTACAGAATTGGTAATACCCGAGTATACCGGAATCAAGGGTCTCATATCCAAAGACTCCCAAATACAGTCCCCATGGCTTGTCAAATTTCCTCGGCCAAGTCCTTACCGACTCGAGTCAATCGACTTCCAATGAGGTAGAGCTCAGAGTTAACAGTAAAAGTCCATAATTAACAGTAGAGGTCGTTGAATACACGTGCAAACGACACCAAATCAAGTACAATCAAGAGTATTTCAAGTGATATAGTAAACCGTCAAATAGGCCAGAGAGTACGAGAGTGGTAAAGTACACCCTCGTCTCACCTAACCTAAACAATAATCACAACTAGTCCAATCACGGAATTCAAGTACAAGAAAGCCACGGAATAACAAACATGTGAGTTGTACACTCACCAAGTCAAACAAAGCAATTTCACAAGTTTTCGCCCGACGTGAGTCTCAGATCACCGGCACGCCCTATAATAATCAAGAAAATACAATTAAGACTCGAACACGAGTCGAATACCTTTTTAAATAAACTATCAAGGCAAAAACCAAATATAGCTTGGAAATGAAAAACACATAACTTCTAGGGCTAAAAGTAGAAACAAACCCCAAAACCTTTCATTTCTATCCAACCTCAACCCAAACTCATAAAAATCCAATACCCTAGACATTTGAACAGCATTTTCCCTAAAATTTCAGCTTTTTCATCCTACAAATCAACAATTAAAATGCATCCAACACAACCACAAGCACCCAAACAATTCATAGGTCATTCAATACACGTCATTAAGGTCACAATACCCATTAATCATAGCCAATTAAAGGCTCAACAACCAACCATAGAAAACCCCCAATTAGAAACCCTAAATCTGAAATTTTCCGCACAAGTGGAAATTTTTCGCAATTAACCGCAATTAACGCACAAGAGAGCTATTTAACACCATTTAGAACCATCAATTCAAGCCCAACCATATCCTTCATAGGAAAACAGAAAAATTCTCACAAAAATCAGAAAATTAGCTAACTTCACTCTAATCCATAAAATCTTCCATAAAATCCACTAGTTAGCTACCATAAGGCACCAATTGGCCATTATTAGGAACAAAAAATGAGTTCCAAGCAAAATACCTTAACTCTTCAAGAAAGGTAGTAGCTTAGGGGTTTTTCTTTCAAACCAACTCCACCAAATCTTTCAAACTCCCTTAGCAAGTCGATTTTGTGGACTAATTCACGAAGTAATCGGTTGGTTTTCAAGATTTGTGCAAGAATAGAAGATAAAAGGTTGAAGTTTTCTTTTCTTTTCTTCCTAGAGAGGTTCGGCCAAGGAGAGCATGAAGTGAGGATGATTTGGGTCAAAATTGGTCTTTTAGTAAAGTTAAAGAAAGTTAGGCAAAAGTTAGGCAAGTCAACTCCAATAAGAAATGGACACTTGGCACTTTGTTGTTGTTTGAAGTTATTTTCTTGTCTCCCCATGGTTAATCCATCTAAGTAACCTCTAATTACCTCCTAACACCTAGGAATTAAATCCCTTTATGCAAAATTTAACCTAATTGGCCGACTTTCTCTCACTTAATGCACTAGCGGATCCCACGTCTAATATACACTCCTAATTTCTCATGAACTAACTTATACTAGGAAAATGACTTAAAACCTATATTTAATGATAAAATGTTGATAAAAGTAATATAATAAAGAAAATAAAAGAAAACGGGTGCACAGGAATACAATAATGCCTAAATTAAAAAAAATTTTCTGGGTTCTCACAGTATATCATTACACGTGTATTATATATTAACTTTAGTTTACACGTGTATAAAAGCAACTACTTATATTCATATATTGGTATCTCAAGACCAATCATTAAACACGAATTACAGAGCATGTTTGAACAAAAAATACATATTAAAAGTCAGTGTTAATGACGATAATTACTCTGCATGCATGCAAAAATTGCAAATTAAATGAGTTTTAGTAACAATGCATAACTGTCACGATGGCATAACACATTATCTTTGTTTAAACATGGCACGTGGCGATAGATCCTTTTCAAGGACCACACAAATTGGCATGCAAGACAATCTTCTACCACCATAACTAGCATTCTTTGGCCCACAAACATGAATTTATGTGTAGCAACATATTCTGGATAGAGGTTCGGTTTACCAGCTTTGATCACTTATCTACTCCAGTCGTAGTTGCCATAATCACTGCCAAAGCTCCATGCATAAGGAATTGCAGTGCTGCTACCCACCTATACACAATGTTATCCACTCCATTATTAGTGTTTTTGTACATTCTTTTGGAATGCGCAGAATATTATTCACAGTAGTGCAATGGGGTCAACGAGGAGGTAATTCATGTACCTTAGATGAAAACCGTGGAGTAAGGGAATGAGCACCAGCATCATAGAAAGTTGGTATTTCTGAGCTAGAATCACCAGTCATTGGCTACAATGACAGCACAATGTGTTCATAGAATAAACTTACAGCAGTAGGCAACAACACATCAGAAATTGAAGTTAAATAAGGATTGATTCTACCTGCATTTCCACATTCATCCTGCCACCATCTGTAGAAGTAGACAGATGAGTGGACAGCTGCATAGACCATCCACGCATTGATGATTGATTATAATCACTTGTGTGTATATTCCATCACAAGCTTGCAGTCTAGATACATCATTTAAACTTGTCTATCTACTGCTGTTGCTTTCTCCAAATGTTGATTGGTGGTAATGCACTTCATCAAATTCTTCATTATTACCAGGTTCATCTGCTTCCTCATAAGAGCAGTTATCATCTAAATTGTTGGTGTTCAAAGGACACTTCCTTTTGTTATGGCCATCATGTTTCCTACCAAAAATAAGAGTTTATACAAGAATTTGGTAGGAGTAAAAAATAATATTTCATGACTGATGTCCATTGTAGTTCACTCACACACATTTTCCACACGAATAGCAATTGACCTTCTCCTAGGTTCTTGTCTTCGGCTGCCTTTTGATCTTGCTCGTTCTGGGTCTTTAACTCCATAGTTATGTTGGGATTGACCTGATGTAGGTTCAGCAAGCCTTCTATTTTCGCTCAATTGACTCACTTCAGGTGTTTCTCTTTCAATAAAGCTCAATATGCGCTCGTATCCAACATACGTCTTGGAGGCATAGAAACACATTGGCTTGCAACCAGCCATCAATCTCCCATACCTAGCAAGCTCAGTCACATTATCTACTATATTTTGCACTACTGTAGCCCCTCGCTGAAATTTTTCCCTTGCCTTTCGTGTCCACCTCTTCATTATAAGGCAATCTGGGATTCTTTCTATCCGTTCAAGTAGCATAATTCTAAACATATGTGTGCATGGAAGGCCAAGGGTTTCAAACATCATACAGGAGCATACAAGCATCCCATTTAGGAAGGTTTGCTGGACCCTGAACCTGCCGTTCTCCCGTGAGTGTTCAACAAAATGTATTTTTGTGTACCGATCATCAATGAAGTCAAATCTATTATACATGCCTTGACTTTTAATAGTATTCTGGACCATCAAAAATATACTTCTAGTGTATATTTTTGTTGCATGCTCTTCTATCCAAGGCATATCAGTGGTCGGAAGGAGGCTTGTTTGTTCAGTCTCGGCAATTAGCCTATTTTTCTCATGTCGTATAGCGACAACTCCCAAATCGAATACCTGCATGAACTCAAATAATTTCAGCTTCGCTGTCAAATGAATCTTCAGAACGTCATTCATCTTCTCACATCTTTGGGTACTTTTCATCTCTGCAAAGAAATAATCTCGGAGATATGACACAACCCATTTATCACGTTTTTTGTAAATTGATTTCACCCGGTCACTATCTTTCATGTCACAGTCAATAACGGCTTTTTCCCATTCTCGCTCAAATCTCTGGGGGAAACCAATTATTATGCATGCATGAGGAGAAACGCTTCATGAAAGCTTTATTTGCATTGTACTTTGCATTTTGTTGAAGATGCCAGCAACAAAGCCTATGTCTAGCTTCAGGTATTATATTTTTTATGGCTTTTTTCATAGCTGGGTCTCCATCTATGACAACAGAAATTGGCTTTTTCCACCATTTGCATCGACTAATGTTTGAAGGACCCAGTCAAATGCACCCTCATCTTCATTGGATACTAAACAACACGCAAATATACACATTAAGAAATGATTATTTGCTCCACATAACACCACCAAGGGTTGGTTGGAGTCATTTGTTCTGTATGTAGAGTCAAAGACTAGGACATCACCAAAGCAATTGTAACCGTATAAGGACTGTGAATCTGCCCAGAAGAGCCGCATTAGTCTATTTTCTGAATCTGTATGATACTTGTAATAGAAATCATTATCCAAGTCCTTTTTCCCTTGTAGGTATGCAATTGCACCCTCAGCATCACCATGTATAATCTCATTCTTACGCTCCCTTTCTATTTTATTATATAGATCTTTATTCTGAAAATTAACTTTGTCATAGCCGCCTGCCTCCAGTGCAAAGAGTTTCATAATCTAGCTTGTTCTTGTCTCGAGCCTTCGCAATGCATATGCATAAGCATAGTCTGCATCAGAAACATTTCGATGTGCTCTCAGAAAAATGGCAGTTGAGGGCGTTGCTAATAGAGGATTGTGCTCCCGTAAAAATTCAGTGACTACAAATTTTTTGTTGGGAATGCCATACTTGATTTGAAAGCAACCTTTGCATTTCACCCTGGTCACAACTTTTGGTTCTCTCACTCGATTTTCCATCGTTTTTCACCTTTCCTCACGTTCACCCTCCCTACAGCATAGCCATTTTCTATAACGTGTTTTTCCATCATCGTAATATTTCCGATCACTTCTTCTTATGCTAAAACCAATTGCTCTAGCATACACGAAATAAAATAGCTCTGCATCTTCTACTGAGTCAAATGTCATGTTCATGACTTGATCATATTCCAAGTCATCTACGCAACGAGTTTGAAAATTATTGGACATCACAATTTCTTGCATTCCTCCTTCTCCAGCTTCTTCTAGCATTCCTCTTCATTCTCCAGTTCCCTCTTTGGAGATTGTCATCCGTTCTCCTTCTAATTCTTCATTTTCATACTCCATCCAAGATAGTTCATGCCTACTCATTTTGCCTCCTTGACTGGTTTCTACTCCTCGCCTTTTGAACACTAGACAATCTGTTGCGTATGAATATTTTATTCCTGAATGTTTTACTATACTTGATCTATTTCTATTTTGCATCTTACTTCAGAAATTAATTCTCAAAAAGTGGCCATTACATTTTTTAAGCCAATAATAATAATATTTTGTATGAATAATTTCTCAAGGGATTTCTATTCAAATAATAATTCATTGTTTTCTTTCATACAATAGGCTTTTCATTATCTGTCCATTTCTGGACCACTAAAAACATCTACCATTTCAAAAGACAAATTTAGAGACAAAACCCAATTTATTTATTCGTTGTCTTCATTATATGACACATATAAATCTCAATAAAAAATTTATCGGCCATTCATAGATCTAAAATATATATTTATTTTAGATAGGATAAGATAATTACCTGTTACAGTAGAAACCTTGTTCTCCTATTCTTGGCTTGTTCTTGTTCAAATTCCCCTTTGTGAATATATCTGAGGCCAACTTTTCCATGTGCTATTTGACGTTATTTAAGGGCCTTTGTAATTTTTTTGTCCAATTTTTTATTTAATTTCATTTGCATTGGTTGTTGGCAGTAATAACCACCCCTATTTAGTTTTCACACCAAATCTCTAACCATATATCTGGTTTGGCATTCAACTCTAATTTTTTGTCCCACGTCCGAGGTTTTATTTGATTTGATTTGGTTGCCAACTACCTCATTGCATAATTTAAGATTGTGTCAGTTGAAATGCAGGCTATGTAGTTCATGTTTAATGAGTTCGTCAGAGATACAAGTTGCTACTTTTACACAATGTTTTGAAACTCGGACTGTTGATTGAATAGGTGAAGTGTTCGGGTCGAGATTCAATTAGTCGGATTGGTCCAACCCTGGTTTTATAACTAATTAAGTTCTATTAGTTATGGTTATAACTAATTAAGTTCTATTAGCAAATAATCAGATAATCGGTTCCTATGATTATAACTAATTAAGTATCTAATCTGATAGGCGACTCTTTGGTGCTAGCTAATCAGTAGACGGTGATAGATATGAATCATCTCGTTACGAATTTCTCAATGCATTGTAAGATATGATAATAATAGCTAATTATAATAATTAATCGGATAATCGATTTTGACGATTATAACTAATTAAGGCTATTTATAAGATTAAGTTAGACATATTCGATTAAAACTACTAATGTGATCTCATATGCTTCAATCAATAGTAATTACTTAAAAACATGTAATTATGACAAAAGTAAAAGGACACCATTGCTCTAAGTGGTAAAGCACGCCTTAAGACATCCATTAACTGTCAAATAACGCCTAAATTCCAATGTCAAACCTCCCATCTAAACATTGGCACACAATTCATTTAGAAATCATTCTACCCGCTCCTACTTTTGGCTTCTATTTCGAATTCGTGGACAAAATATAAATCTCCAGCCTATATTTTCATTCTGATGATTCCAATTTGTAGGATTTGTATATAAATTCAAAATTTCCTTCCAATATTAAGTAATGAAATTAGACTACAATTCAAGAACACTGGCTATTATTTCATCTCCCACCCATATCTAGAATATATTTCAAGATTACTTCCATGCATTATATAAGTCCCGCCCATGAGTGGGTCTTATATCTCTTGAATGTATTTCTGTTTATTCTCATTGTATCTATGGATGGGCTGTGAGTGACTGAACTCCTTAGTAGCAGATGATACTTTTCCAGGTGTTTTGGCTTATAAGTTGCTTACAAAACGAAGAAGAAGAAAAATAAAGCAGGAATATCAGCTCAGCCTCAAACATAAGTCTTTTTTCCTGACATTCTGATGATTCCAATTTGTAGGAGGTGTGTATAAATTCCAGAATTCATGAGTCATGTCCGCTAGCAAATAACTTTGTTTCGTGTATTTGTCTACAAGCTTATTCTTATATGCAGAAGCTAGTTAAGAGCAATGGCAGTGGTGAAACATTTAACTGGAGAATATATCTTGGAAGTTCAGAGAAAATGCTTGCAATTCAACAAATATATGCAAGTCTCAATTTCCAATTCAATTGCTGATATTTTGTCCCTTCGATGAAGACTAATGGGGGTCTATACATAGCCAACATTATTTTCTAACAGTCAGCAGTTGAGCAATTAATGATACAATGGAATAGAACTAATTATTGCCAGCTATGAATGTTATTCATATGTCTACTAATGGTCGGTAATTCTTTTGTAAATCAACTTCAAACCTTTTAAGCAGTACAACAAACCCAAGATAAAATATTAAAATCAAGGCAAAGCATCCCATACTTTCTAAGCATTACAGGAAAAGCTAATAAAAGATGGTCTTATAGCAGATCAACAACACAAAGTGTAAACAAAGAACCAGAAACATCGATAATAGCTAATTTTTGCTTCTCTACCAAAAAAATACCCAAAAACTGGTCTTACACATAATCGGACTCCATATCCTAGACCTTAGCTAACAAAATAAGGCATAGACACATAACCAAAAATACATAATATTTCACCATAGTTTGTGCAGCAACTACTTCCTTCATCATTGCCCTAATCTTCACGATTTCAACTCTTGTTCGCATGACCTCATCCCGAATTTGGCCTTGCAATTCGTTAATCGTTGGTGCAGTAAGGTGACCACCGGATTTCACTGTGTCCAGGGCATTTGCATATTTATCACACCATCCTATCCATGGTCGGCAACGCTAGATAGCTAAACTTAGTCAGTATGACCAAAAAGGTGGATGATTTTTTAACATTAATTTTCTATAAACTCTTTTTCTTAATAGATTGACCTTACCATTTCACCCGAGCATACATAGTAGTGCCTCCCTCAATTTGACTTTCCCACCACCATAATTCGGCAGAAGCCAATCTTGCACTCGCATAAGCGGTCTGGATATTTTGCAAATGATAATGCTGAATTTGAATAGCTATTGGCCATTATTTTTTTCGAGCTACACTATGCAAGTTGGAATGGTGTGAGAGAGTTAGGCGCAACAACACTATTTATAGACATTAATGGTGTCTAGTAATTTTTTTTAATTCATCATAAGGATTGCAGGTGCACTTGCATTTATGCCATTGTGGGCAGCCAACACTTCATCCAATTCGGTCTTATCGAAGTCACTAGAGTATGTCAGACTTAATAGATGGTAGTTGCAGTCCATGTGGAATATGAAAATAAACAAATTATGATAACCAATTACATAAACACGTAGTACTTGGAGTCATAGTCTTCCATTTCGTCTAACCTATACTGGGATTAATTTGAATCTTTTCACAATTGTTTTCACATAAAAACACATTATTTGTAGTCATTTATTCTTCCATTTTGTCTAACTTGTACTGTGATTAATTTGAATGTTGTCACAATTATTTTCCATTTTTTTTGCCATGACCAGTTAAATAGACATTAATGTTGTCACAAAACATAATGTCAAATTTCATTTTGGGTTTCAAAAACATCACTAGACTTACTACATTGCTAATAACCCCTATCATTAACCTGCTTACAATGTTTCGGGGTTCAAAAGGAAAACACATGACAAACCCATACTAGAAAATCACATCATTGTTTCTAATGATAACTCCTAACTAATTCAACTTCACAAAAGTAGGAGATGACTCTCAACCAATTGAGCTTCACAAAAATTCCTACTTCCACTAAAGTTACCACATATTCATGCCCGTCAAAGCTCTTGACTTTCAATTACATCACCAAAAAGAAAACTATCAGAAGGAAGCCAATTTGGATGCACTATGGCCGAAATATCTCTTGAAGGCCTTCAAATTCATCAATGCAAGTTTGTCTAGCTTCATTGGATGCATCCATAAATAGTTCAATTGCTCAGCTTCTCCTAGCTTGATTGGATATTATCTGAGTCAAGGCAAAGGTAAAAATCTCATTTAAACAAAAAATCAAATGCACACACATGAAAATTCGACATAGTTAATGAATGAGTGAACTACCTACCTCAATCTTGATCCCCTCCTTCACTTCATCGCATACTTCCATGTATTTCATCATGAACATAGCAGAGTCCCACCTACCAATGTTCGTGTGCAGCCAAAAAAGGTTATATAACAATTCACAGATTGAAAAACCAGGTCTTAAACTATTCAGCCAAACATAAACATAAACAAATTACTTGTTGATTTGCCTTGGGCACCAGCTGGGACTTGAGTACTCAAAGTCATTAAAGTCATATTTGAATTTTTCCCCATATCCCGCATATAGTGCACCACTAATCTTTGAACACTACAAAAGATGACAATACCAGTAGCTTTGAATCAATTCAAACTCTTCATTTGACGCACATCAAATATCATACATTGATGAAATATGTCATGTAAGAGTTTTCATTTCTTATCACCACCTTTGCATTCATCAACCGCAATTCATTGAAATCTTCGTCAGGGTATGGGTCGATTATCATAACCTTATTCTCCTTCAAGTAAATGACTGCCAAATTCCAATGTTTTCCATCCCAATTCAATGGTATACAAATTTGCAGATATCAACAATGAATGAAATTACTAATCCCATATTTTTTAATACATCCCATTCATTAATAACTAATGAGACTTGTTACCTTCTCATACTCTATAATCAAGCCACCAAATTTGTCCTCAGTTAGGTAATAGATATATAGCTTATCCAGTGTCATCTCATTTTTTGTCACCATTTCCTTCAACAAACAATTGCAAATATCAGCCCAAATCCAAAATCACATGAGGTGCTGACTCCTTCTACCAAGCAATGAACCCTATAGAAATGATCGTTGAGTTCAATTTATGTTCTTAAGAGACTTACCGCTGACCAACTCGGTATGTACCACACGCAATATGATGCATTCCCAGAATTTCTCCTTGCATGTGTCGTGAGCAAAGCAGAGTAACAATTAACAATCTAGAGGAACACATTGTCAGTATACTAATTTTTCACAATTAATGTTTTGTGATAAAAATACTTAATTATGTGAGATTTACCTTAGTTTCGACACACATATAAGGCAACAGACAAAGGATATGCTCTCGGTTAGCTATTTGGCCTCTAATTGTAACGACGACCTGCCTGCATGTGTTTTTTTAGTCAGATATCTATGTATGCATATCAACACCATAAGGGCAATGTATTTCTAAATATAATTTTAGGCAACTTTCACTTACTCCAGCGGCAATGTCATATTCATGAGAAAATCATGAACCACAGCACTAGCAGTTTTGCAATTATCAACTCTCTCTCCCCTTATTGTCTAGAAAGCTCAAAACAGAGGTTAAAGTTTGCATATTAGTGCCTCGTTTTACTATTATGGATGAGCTCACATTATTCAATATCAAGTTTCTTACCTCTAAAGCTCCTTCTGCTCTTTTCCGTGCTTCATTCCTTCTTTGGATAAATACTGATACCCTTCCTGCTAGTTCTTTCGGTTTTCTTTCATGTTCCCTGCTTGGTGTTTGTTTCTTGACCGTGTATTCATTTGTCAAGTTTGATGACATCTCCGAATCTGGCTCACCAATTTCAGGTGATTTTTTTGAGATCTTTCTTCTGGGTTCATTCTCTTGGACACAACAGCCCCCACTTTGTCTTTCGAGAGTTGTACTCTTTAGTTGAGGAGGCCATAAGGTCACCAAAGTTGTTACCTTTTTCAATGCCGATAACCATATGACTCTCTCTTCTTCCCCTATTCTTAACCATCATTTGCTTCATCGATTGTACTGGTGTGCTAGGAATGTGATTGTTGTTTTCAACATAGTGAAATCATATCCCATTTTTTATTTCCTGCTCACTTTCCGCTCAGCATCCTCTGCTTTACAGCGAATAGGCTTCATATGACAACCATCACAGCAGCCCGCACTAATTCTTCGCAGCTCCTTCATTATCCCAGACTCTAGATGATTCAGGGACTTGGATAAACCCACCACAATGTCCATAAGTTATTTCTGACTTTCCTTTATCTCAAATGTGCATCTTTCAAAATAATTGAGTCGATCCTCCATCTCCTCATAATTTTCAGCTCCCTCTTGGATTTGTATCTCTCCACTACTACTGTTGTCGCCGCCCTTACGCTTGCCTGATGGATAGTTTTCTCCACAACCTCTTTCGCTAGATGAACTCATGTAGATGGTGTTGGATTGCCTCACCCGTCGCACCATTATCACAAGACTTGTATGTCGGCAAATGTAAGACTCTTCATAAGACTAATAAGACTTGGTGTCAGCAACCCTATATGTCCTTATATATTAGATTCATTTTTTACCCTTCAAACAATTTATCTTTTTCGCATGGTTGGTCAAATGAAGGCTTTTACTTCTATAACTGGTATCCAATAACTACATCTTAAATCGTCCACTTCTTGTAAGTACGATCCAACGGCCAAATCACACACATGTTCACTTTATGGTTCAGATTAAATTTCTACCACAACAGACATCAGAATTATTTCTGCATTCTAGACGCGTCCTTTTTTACCTATATTCTAAGAAATTAACCTTTTCTTTCATTCATTGATTTACGGGCTTTGTCGATTGTCCCTACCCCAAAATCCCAATTGTCACATCAACAATTTGACTCCATGTGATTTAACATACACACGTTAACGCGCCTCAGTTGCATGATTGGTTACCAGTTGTATTTTGAAGAGGAGGATAGGCTGGAAGACATGTATTAAACATGTGATAAGTTTTGGAAATGGTTAGCTCTACCTTATACTCTTAGTTAATTCTTATATCTTTGACTTAAGTTCCTGCAGAAAAAAAAGAAGTATAAAATACACAAAATTCCCTTGTTGTATATTGAAAGACACAAAATTCGCTTATTCTTTAAAAATCCCCACATAAGCACCTTATATTTTAAACTAAAATTGAAAGGTAAAATCTGACCTCTTATCATCATATCTTTGTTTTTTCTTTTTTTATTCAAAAAATTTATTGCTTTATTTCCTCCCAAATACCGTCCCTCTTTCTTATCTTTTTCCTTTTTTTCATTTTCCTTTCTTTTTCTTGTTCTTTTTTTCTTTTCTTCTTCTCCCTCCGCTACCACCTCTCTTGTAAAACCCACATTTTTTTTTGTTATATTCACTTTTTTTTTATTTTTGCTTATTAATTAAGTGGTAATTTTCTACGGGTAAAAAGTAAAAAGATTCGTAGAGAATGTTAAAGGGTAATTGGGGGTTACCGAGGAGATAAGATATGATAAACTAAAATTCTAAACCCACGTAACCAATATATAGTGGGTGGTTATTAGGGTTTAAAACACTTATCAAAATAATTAAAAGTAATGACGTCGTTCCTAATTCTCATTATCTGCCTTCTCTTAGAACAAGAACCATCTAGGAATAGAGAAGAAAAAGAAGATGTCGCCGTCGAACAAGCAGACAACTAAACATCTAGACCTATCCGACGCAAGTTTAAAAGATTTAAGGTAGTCCCACTCGAACAGTCAGACAAAGGTGGGTAGTACTTACCCTTCTGAATTTTAAAAGTTCAACATGAAATTTTTATTGCTAATCCTATTTTGATGTGTCAATTTGAAATTTACTTGATTAAATAATTTGCTTGAATATTTATGTAAGTTTAATTTTTGCCATATAAAGATGGACCATGTGAATTATTTGAAACATTTTGATATGTTATTATATACAAAATAAGTGGTATCTTTTTTGAAATCAAAGAACTATGCAAGTGACGTGTGAAATAAATTTATGTCGAATAAATCTCAAAACAGTCATAGAATAAACAGTAAGGGCTATAGTCCTATCCAATGATTATGGTAGCCTAGTATAGAATTCGGCCGATTGACAAACTCATGGTAATTCGGTATAGAATACGACTGATTGACGATTATGGTAGTTCGGTATAGAGGTCGACTGATTGACCTATGTATGTAATGAGACCAATCGCTAGTCATGAAACCTATTGGTCGCCCACCTAGAAGAGATTTAATCTCTAAACTGAGTATTCAGAAGTCGATTATTGCATGTACTTGTTATGGGCTGATATGAAATGATTTATGACTCTATGACATTCATGTACGGTTATGAATGAGATATTTACAAATTGCTATGTCACCCATTATTACTTACTATTTAACGAATAATGTTATTTTCAATAATTATGCATGTGAATAGTATGCAAACAATTTGATATATATATATATGTATGTATGTATATGTAAATCTATGGTTGCATGATTCAACAGCGGGGTAGATGCTACTTATTGAGCGATTTATCGCTTAACCCAATTTTTATCACTTTTGCAGATCCTGAAGAGTGTGAGTTGGTTTATATTGAAAACCCTGAGAATGATTTTTATTAGTTTTAAGTGGACAAAAATTAGCAGTCTAGCTACTTTTGGCTGTTAGTTTTATTTAATTTCTTTTTCGTTGTCTCATCTAGAAAATAATTGTACGAGCTTGTTGGATACTTGTAGACTATCTTCCATTTGAAATTTGTACCACACTATATTTAGTTATGCTATTTATTACTTTCTAAATTTTAGTCTAGTTTAATGTTGTCTTGTATTTTTGAGCAGAACTTGAGGATACGTTGGATATCATGTGACTGGCACGTGCGGGTTAGGAGCGTGACATCTCTCTTCCTCAATTTTCCTCCCCTGCCACCCGCCACCCACCACTGCCCAAATTGCAAATTGGTCAAAATCCAATCTCTTATTCCCATCTTGTAGATTTCAAGGGCACCATGATATCCAAGGGACGAAGCACTTCTTCCAACTCATTCCATTCAAGATCTTCAGAGTCAACATCTTCATAGACCCACCTGTACCTACCCATTTCATTATCAAACTCTTTTCTAGCGTAATATTATCCTTCAAATAATCCCGAAACTTCTTCTCCCACCAACCATTTGTGATGGTATCGAGCCAAACTAAAGGAATGATGAATCAAAACAGCAAAAATGAATGAAACAGTAATGTGCCTTCAAATTAAGACAAAGCTCAATATTGCTTTATATTGAAATAAGTAACAATACAGATTCAAAGAGGGATGGAGATAGGAAGAAGGTGAAAAAGAAAGAAGGAAAAACTTGGAGAAGAGGAAATCAGAGATGGGAATGATTCTCCCAAATCTACTTGTTAAAAAATATTTCTCTTGTCCTAACAAAGCAAATCAGACTATATAATTGCTATTGCTAACTAACTAACAATCAAAAGTATCAATGACACGAGGACACATGGCATTCTTCCTGAAAAATAACAATAGCTACTCCATTCACGTTGTTTCTAGTACAGGCATGTTTTCGCTCTCACACCTTTGACTTCTTCCAATTCATTTCACGCCTTCCTTGTTGGAACCACCCTTTCAACTTATTTCTTCCTGTTTCAATTTCTACTCGATGACAATTGCTCCCCTTTCAATCAATCTTGACCTCAAGATTGAAATCCAAGGGACTCTCTTTCAATAGCTTCTACATCCTCCTATGTAGCTTCAGCAGTAGAGGTTTCCCATCATCGAATGAGCCATTGGATAGCTGCAACATTCTTCTTTTTGACAATTTTTGATCCAATACAGCTAATGGTTCCACCCTCAGATGTTCTTTCTCATCTGTGTTAGGCAGTTGAAGCACTGGAGCTACCTTCTGTCCTACTTTCCTCTTCAGCAAAGATATATGGAACACAAAATGCACCTTGGTCCCTTTTAGCAATTTGAGCCTATATGCCACATTTCCTATCTTCTATATTACTTGGTATGGACCAAAATACTTAGCAGACAACTTGGTGTTGTCCCTCAATTTTACTGAAGTCTGTCTGTATAGCTATAATCTTAAGTAAATCCAATCTCCCATACTAAATTTCCTCTCACTCCTCCTCTGATCAGCATACATTTCATCCTATCTTGAGCTTCATGTAAGTTTCTGATGAGTAGTTTATCCAGTCTCCGACTATCTTTCAAATGATCTTCTACTGAAGCTATCTTGGAGTGAGCATAATGTCAAAGAGCCAATTGATGGGGTGGCATCCGATATAAAGCTTCAAAGGGGCTCATGTGTATGGTTGTATGATAGGTAGTATTATGCCATTATTCAGCAAGTGAGAGCTAGGCATTCCACCTCTTAGGTTCTAGGTGAGTCATGCACCTCAAATACATCTCTAACACCTAGTTTACTCTCTCAAATTAGCCATCTATTTGAGGGTGCATGGTATGTAGTACTCACACTCAGTTCAGACCCCAATAAGGAAAACAGTTCAGTCCAAAACTGGTTAGTGAAGACATTATCCCTGTTAAAAAGCATGCGAAGGGAATACCATGTAGTTTGCAGGCTTGATCCAAGAAGATTCTGGCCACTGAATGAGCATCTAATGAATAAAACAAGCTAACAAAGTGTGCTGACTTGGTAAACATGTCCACCACCACCATAATGATGTCTTTCTTTCTTGAAATTGGTAATCCCTCAACAAAATCCATAGTTTCATGACTCCATGAGCACTGAGGGGTGGAAAGAAGTTGAAGGAGTTTAGGGTATGCTGTACGTTCATCCTTGCATTTTCTACAGGTGTCACATCGCAACACAGTAGTCTTAATATCATTGTACATCCCCAACCAATGAAATAATTGTTTGGCCTTGAGATAGTTGGCTTGCACTCTAGAGTGTCCTCCTAACTGTGACTCATGTGATGCAGTAATGATTCTCCCTCTTATTCTTCCTCTTGTCCCAATCACTAATCTTCCTTTGTACCTCACTACCCCATCCTAATAAGAGTAGTCTGGTAGATTTCCAAGAGTGAGCAATAGTTGTCTAGTGAGGTTTTGAACTTCTTTATCCTCTTTATAGCTCTCAATCACTTCTTTCATTCACTCAAGAATAACACAAACCAATTTGTATAATTTTCTTCCTCTTTTGCTGGCTTTCCTAGATAGTGTATCTGCAACTAAATTCTCCTTCACTTTTTTGTATTGAATCTCATAACTCAATCCCAATAGCTTGGTGGGCCATTTTTGTAGAAGTGGAGTAGTAATCCTTTGCTCCAACAAGTTTTGTAAGCTCTAGTGATATGTTTTGATGATAAAATAGTGCCCCTCTAAGTAACACCTCCATTTGGATACTGCAGGCACTGGTGCAAGCAACTCTTTCTCATATATAGACAATCCCATATTCTTAAGTCCTAGGCTCTGATTCAAGTAGGCCATTGGCCATTTATCCTACATAAGAACAGCTCCCACTCCCTCATAGCAAGCATCAATCTCTATTATAAATGGTTTGTTAAAATCTGGAAGGGCTAGTACAGGAGTATTGTACATGGACATCTTCAGTTTTTGAAATGCTTTCTCAGCCTCTTCATTCCAGTGGAATCCTCCCTTCTTCAACAATACAGTGAGGGGTTTTGCAATGAATTCATATCCCTTCACAAACTTTCTATAATATCTAGTCAACCCTAAGAATCCCTTTAACTGCTTCACATTCACAAGCTTGGGCTAGTTTCTCATGCTTTCCACCTTTTTTGGATTTGCCATTTCCCATTCTACAGTGATTATTTGACCTAAATATTTTATCCGTGGTTGTGCAAATGAGCACTTACACCTCTTTACATATAATTGATTCTATTTTAAAATACTTGTTACTTCTGCAATATGTTTTAAGTGACTTTCTAGTGAAGAATTGTATACCAAAATGTCATCGAAAAACACAATTACATACTTTCTCAATTGCTCTTTGAAAACCTGGTTCATCAAATTTTGAAAAGTGGTTGGGGCATTAGTCAAACCAAATGGCATGACCTTGAATTCATATAGCCCCTGGTGAGTCCTGAATGTAGTTTTGTGTCTGTCCTCCATTTTGACTCTTATTTGGCGGTAACTTGCTCTCAAATCAATTTTGGTAAAATACTTGGCCCCTTGTAATTCATCAATCAGGGGCATAGGAAACTTGTCTTTCCCTATAAGGTCAACAAGTTACCTGTAGTCTACACAGAACCTCCAACTACCATTCTTCTTCTTTACTAACAGTACAGGTGATGCAAATAAACTATTACTAGATTGAATAATCCCTGTCTATAGCATTTCCCTAAACAAATTTTCTATTTCAGATTTTTGTACATAGGGACATCTGTAGGGTTTAATTTGGAAAGGTTATGCTCCTTTCAGTGGAATCCCATGATCATGACTCCTGTTAGGAGGTAACCGCTGTGGCTCAGCAAATACTTCACTGAATTGATCCAATACCCTCTTCATTTCTTCTGGAATTTTCTCCTGTGCTCTTTGATCCTCCTCTATACTACACAGTTGGATAGTGATCCCATATGCTTGTCTTCTCTTCCATTTAACCAACCTGTTCCCATTGATGGCAATCAACTTCAAGCCCCCAATCTCTCCCTTCAATTCTACTAACTCATTCCTTTGTGAAACCTCATGGTTAACCTCTTGAAGTCAAATTCAATAGAGCTATATTTGGCCAACCAATCCACCTCCAGCACTAGATCATAGCTTCTTAGTTTTAAAGTATTGAACTGATGCTGGAGCTCACAGCCTAGCACTTTCCACCCCAAAGGCTTGTTGAGTTGTCTAGATTCGAACTTCTCCCCATTAGCTACATTAACCACTAAGGGAGCCCCAGATACCTGTAACTGAAGGGTTGTAGCTAGCCTTTCATCAACAAAGCAGTGTGTACTCCCCTGTCTGCTAGTATTAGAACCCCTTTTCCTCCTATACTTCCTTTCATCCTAATGGTTTTGGTGCTTACTTCCCCTTGTTAGAGCATGAATGGATACCTCTATATTCTCATTACTTAACTCTTTCTCAGGATAATCATAGAACTCCTCATTATCCTCTCCCTGGCCTTCATTAGTACCCTCATGGTCATTTATCAAAATGAAATGCATATGAGACTGCTTGCAAACATGCCCCAAAATATAACGTTCTGTACACTTGTAGCACAACCCCTTTTCTCTCCTATAATTAAACTCTAAGGAGGTGATTTTCTTAAATTGATCTAGTGAGGGTTCTCCTGCCTTGTTACTCTTGCTGTTATAATTTGCTAGTTTCTTAATGTGGTTATTAGGCTACCTATATTTCGTTTGTGAGGTAGAGTTCTATCTAGTATTCAGTAGCGTGAAGTTGTAGGATATTTCTGAGTTACAAGTCTATGTTTTTTTGATAGCTTCCAAATTCATCTCTTGTAATTTAGCAACCTCTTTAGTGTCAGCTGCTAGAATGAGTGGTTTGGCCATTTTACCATGTTCACAATTTAACTTTTCAATCCACTTAAGAAACATGATTTATAATATGAGTCAATTTGCGCAGGGAAGGAAGGCATTACCAGTGATTTCAGCAGTTTGAAGTTCTCTAAGTACTTAGCTACACTCCTATTTTGTACTAGTTTGTTGAATTCTTCTATGGTCTCTTGTGGTGATCCTCCTCCAAATCTCTCACATATAGCCATTGATAGTTCATCCCAAGAAACTACCCCTTCTTATCATACATCCCATGGAATTAAATGTCTAGCTTGTCTCTGAAATGAGGTTGACCAATATTTGATTTCAACTCTTCCTCCACTCCATGGATCTGAAAGCATTTGTTTGCTCTCCTAACCCATTCCTTGGGGTTATCTCCATCGAATATAGGAAAGTCCATCTTAGGCAGCTTAGATCCTCCTTTTTTTTTTTCTATTTTTGCAGGCTTCCCCTTTACCAAATCTATCTTTTGATCACTCCTAGAACTACTACCTTCCACCTCTTTACCTTTATCACTCAGTTTGGCAATTATCTATGCCATCATACCCATCATGCTTTCATATTTCTGATCCAAGTTTTTAATAGCTTTCTCAGTAATCTCCTGCCTATGTTCCATTATTCTCACAACCTATTCCAGGCCCTCATTCCTATTGGAAAAAGTTCTCACTGCACTACCCAAGTTTGCCAGATCCATTCTTAACATTTCATCGTGTGATTCAGTCATCCCAATGGCTCATAACTGTGCTCTGATACTACTGTGATGTTGTGTTTTCAAGCTCGCACCGGACTGGCCGGTTGAACCGGTCAAACCGGGAACCAGCCAGGTAGCCGGTCCGATCCTGAATAAAAACTCAGTGATTAATAAACTGGTAAAACCCGGTAAAAAATCGGGTCTGACAGGTGAACCGGTACAATGTATTAAACCCGATTTTTCAATTTTTTGCCTAATTTTTTTTTTAAGTCTTGACTTTGACACATTGATTGACTAAATAACGAAAATAGAGGTAAAAAAAATCTGGAAAAATAGCAAAATCAACAAAGTTACCAAACGATCTCTTTCTAATTTCTCTAATTCTCTTCCCATCTTCACTCTTCCGTCTTCCCTTTTCTCTTGTGTAACCCTAACTCCTGTACAAGTCCGCCGCCGCTACAGCGCCGCTACCAACTGGTTAAAGTTCTTCACTCACAGGGGAATTAAAGCATCTGATTCAGAATCTGACATCAAGAAGGCATATCGAAAGGCTGCTCTTAAGCATCATCCAGACAAGGTCTTCAAGTCATTCTGTTTTTTCTTTGGCTGCATATTGGTTGGAGGATTAGTATTTTCATTCATTTGCTAACTTTTTGTGCTAATATATGCTGGCCAGTACTTGGTAAGGAGTGACGGCGGGGATGATGGGGCAGGATCATTGAAGGACATAGTTGAAAAGGTTCATGAAGATGCTGACAGGTTATTCAAAATAATTGGTGAGGCATATGCTGTACTTTCTGATCTGACAAGATAGGCCACTTCCATATATATTAGATAAGCGTGGTTTGGACTAAAATTGCAGAAAATTTTTAAAGGATTGTTGGTATTCAGAAACTAGGAGTGGCCTGAAACTAAAGAATCATTAATAAATTGAACACTGATGTTTCTGTCAAGACCAAAGAAAAGGTAAAACAGGTATAGTGGTGGCAGCTAGAGAAAGCGCTATGCTTAATTAAAGTTGCAAGGAGCTCTTATTACCACTACAATGTGCCTATAGTAATCACACGGGCTTTCTACTAATAGGTCAGGCCAATTGGTCATAGTAATCACACGGGCTTTCTATTGATAATTTGATATAGGTCAGGCCAATTAATCATATCTAATTAAGTTAATGAAACTGTCTTTGTTTCATTGTCTAACACCTCCGCTGCCCACAATTTAGCAAGAAACCCAACGAAAAAAAAGGAAAGAAAGTGTACGAGCTTGAGAAGTTTTTTACAAGAAAAAAGAAATCCAAATAAGTTAGCCTCTAGGTTTATCACGATCCAAATTAAGTACACAAGTCTAGATAGCATTATGATTTTAACTAGATAGATGTTCTTCTATTGAAGGACCTTTATATATGTATAATATTGGGAATGGCTATTTTACTATATGACTGGCAGAATTGATCCTTATGAAAAAAAAATTGTGAGATTCAAGATTTATTATCTTCAGGAGCCTACCTTGCATGAACAACTACATTTTGAGCTATAGCTAGTCTACATTTTGGTTATATTTTTTCTTAAAGAAAGAAAAGTGTAGGTTACATAACCTTTTATATCTTAAATAGCATTGTGATTTAAAAGTATGTTATTCCTGCTTGATTTAAAAGTGCACTGTGATTAATTATAGTTTGCCTTATATTTATAATTGGTGTGCATGAAAATTGGTTGATAATTTCTTGCATTATATTTACTCCTAAATGTGAAGGCATAATAAGAGAAAGAAAAAAAAAAGGCAACCCAATGGCTTTGGATTGAGTTTTTTTTAATTTACTTAATATTTTCTCCAATTCATTCTAATACAGGATAATGGAAGGTAGTGATTCACAATCCACACCAACAAATGAATCAGCATCAAAGTCAAGTTCTGAAAATTATAGGCAAAAAACTGATATAGCTTGGAGACATGCTACAGAAGGACAAGATTTAGAAGGCAGAAAAATTTTAATATGCCAATAGTGCAATAATACTTTTAGAGGGGGAGGTATTAATCGAATGAAACATCATTTAGCAAAAGTCAAGGGTAATATTGGTCCATGCAAAAATGTGCCCGATGATGTTCGTTTGTTGATGGAAGCTTCATTGAACGAAAATGTTCAAAAAGCAAAAGAGAAAAAGGGATATTTGAAATTGAGAATCCATTTGGCTGAAGTGTAGCAGGATTTGAAGGTGATGATGTTCAAGAAATTCCTCATCAAAAAAAAAAGGCAACTCAAACTAATGCGGGTGAGAATAAGGGAAAAAGAAAGGCACAACATGGTATTGAATCTTATATGACAGGTAAATCTCTTGATCATTCTCAACCGAGTATCAAGTCTTGTATGCAAAGTAAAGAGAGATGGCATGATACAGACATGACTATAGCTTTGTGATTTTATGATGCATGTATTGCAATGAATGCTTTTAATTCTCCTTATTATCAACAAGCAATTGAAAAAATAGCAAGTATGGGTCATGATTATCAAGGACCTAGTTATCATGCTTTAAGAGTAAATTTATTGAAAGATGCAAAGAAACAAGTTGCATTAATTGTTGAGAATTTGCGTAGTAAATGGGCTGAATTTGGTTGCACAATTATGGGTGACGGTTGGAAGGATAATAGACAAAGAAGTTTGATCAATTTTCTGGTCTATAGTCCTAGTGGGATTTCATTTATCAAATCTGTCGATACTTTAGATTTTGAGTCTAATGCTGAATATTTGTGTAATCCGTTTTCTGAAATTATTGAGATTGTTGGACCTAGTAATGTTGTTCATATGGTCACAGACAATGCAAGTAATTATAAAGCTGCTGGCCGGTTACTTTTTGAAAAATATCTGACAATTAGTTGGTCTCCTTGTGCAGCACATTGTTTGAATTTAATTACAAAAGATATTGGAAAAATGACTCATGTGAAAGATATCATATTGGAAGGCCGGATTCAACCAAAATGCAGCCGCATGAAGATCTTTTTTCAACATATTATCCCATCTCCTATCTATTATATCAATGTATGGGCCGTAAAATTTTTTTTTTTGTTTTTAAACAGCTATTTAATGCCACTAACAACTCTCCACATGCCTTCATATACATAACCCAATGAAGGTTTTTCATCAGAATCACAAATACGCAACAAGCGCATAATTGGACCCATAATTGTCACAATAATCAAAGAATTATTCCAAAACTTGCCATCAAGAACAATTTGTTTGACTTCTTTACCTTTTTCATTTTTCAACTCTCTCTTGTATGCACTAGAAGTCACTAAAGCCTCGAAATGCTGTTTCAAATCAGGAAGATTTTTCAAAGCAATAAAATTAGTACCAAATCGAGTTTCAGAAGGATGAAGAATCTCTCTCCAACCAGGCCTTTTTCTTAACCAACTAAGAATCCACTTTCGATTATAAACATACACAGTGACTCTTGAAGCAAGATATGCCTAAGATCATGAAAAGTGTTTTAGAAGTCCTGCAAAAGTTGAAAATGGATGGACTTCAATACATGATGGATGAAATATCAATGTTTAGGTCAAAGGACCAAAGTTTTGGATTTCAATTTGCCCAACATACTTACAAGACTGCCCTTCCAGGTATGCCTACTTTTAATTTTACATTTATTACATTAATTGATAAGAATTACTTTTGTTGTTTTTCTTTAAGAAAGAGTATTAATTGTGTTTTACTAATATAGATGAGTGGTGGAGATTGTTTGGTAATGATACTCCACATTTACAAAAGTTGGCAATTAAACTCTTGAGTCAAACTTCTTTTTCCTCAAAATGTGAACGTAATTGGAGTGTATTTGAACGCATCCATATCAAAAAGAGGAATAGACTTGAGTATCAAAGGTTGAATGATCTTGTTTACGTTCATTATAATTTACATTTGAAGCATAGGTATGAAATTCCTATTACACATTCTTACTTTCTTTTGTAAATTTATTAATTATTAAAAATTTCTTACTTCTAATTTTTCATCTTTTTTCATTGTAAGCTTTCATATAAAAAGAGGTCTTATGATTCGGTGGAATATGAAATTATTGATAAAGTTGAATTTTGGATAGTTGATAAGGAACAAGAAGGAGAGCTTGATTATGATGAGTTAGAAGAAATGATTGAAAAAGAATTTCCCAAAATTGGTGAAGATGGACCCTCTCAATCAAGTAAGATTATATTTGCCAATTTTATCTAAGTTTCTTTTTAGTTCTTTTCTATTTTTTAATATTTTTATTTATGAGTATTTAAATTATTTTTAGGTAAGAAAGACAAATATTGTGCAACTTGATGATGAGGATGATCTTGATGATATCAACTTGAAAAGTTATGAAATTGGAGATAAGGATGATGAAGATGAAGATGAAAATGAAGAATGGCTTAGATAATTCTTTACTTTAGAAATTAAACATGTTGATTTATTTGAATTGATATTTATCAAGGATTGAATATAAACTTGTTGTCTTATGTGCATTGCTATTTGTTAAGGATTAAACATGTATTGGATTTCTACTTTGTAAATTTTGTGAGTTTGGATGAATTTAATGAATTGTTTGGTGAATTGGATATAAATTTGGATGATTAGATTCTTTGGTTATATTTTGTAAACTTGATTTGTAGGGAAATATATATATATTTTTATATATGACGTATTTATGACATCATTCGGTTCGACTCCTTATCGACCCCGGTCGAATCCATTGACCCTTAACCCCTGACCTCGGGTGAGTCGACTCCCGGTCCAAGTTTGAAAACATAGCTGTGATGGTATCGAGCCAAGCTAAGGGAATGATGAATCAAAACAGCAAAAATGAATAAAACGGTAATATGCCTTCAAATTCTTCAAATTAAGACAAAGCTTAATATTGATTTATATTGAAATAAGTAATAATATAGATTTAGAGAGGGATGGAGATAGGAAGAAGGTGAAAAAGAAAGAAGGAAAAACTTGGAAAAAGGGAAATTAGACATGAGAATGATTCTCCCAAATCTATTGGTTAAAATATTCCTCTTGTCCTATTACAAAGCAAATCTGGCTATATCTACCTTGTATATAAGAAAGGAAGAAAGTTTAGTGCTTTCCTTTACTTTTGCCAAGTGGCTTCTCAATTATTTGACAAGTGGCAAGTCCAAATATTTCGTGCAAATTGTTGAAGCCTTCTCTTAATATTTCTTTCAAATTGACCGAAGCCTTCTCTTTCTTTTGGCATTAGTGCTTTCCTTTTCTTTAGCCATGTCGAAAAGTCAAATATTCCTTCCAAATTGTATGAAACCTGTTCTTTCTTTTGGCATTGAACTCTTTCTTTCTCAAATTGCCGGTGAAGCCTTTTCTTCCTTTCTCTCTACCAGACGGCTATTTTGACCAGACGGCTATTCTGACCAAAAATCCGGCACACCTATTCTAAGCAAATCCAATTCCAAACGGCTATCCTACCAAACCCAATCGAAAACGTTGGGATTTTTACATGATTTGGGAGATGGGTATTATGAGTTCCTTCTTTCAGAAATTGCCGTTGAAGCTAGTAGGTCAACTGCCACTCCAGACACTTGATTTCATGTTGCAGAAATTGTTGCTCACTCACATGGTGTTTGTACTTCAAAGGAGGAAAATTAGGAGCAGGTGAACTGCCTTGCCTACACTTGCCGTGGTTTCCTCTTTCTCTAATATCTAATTAACCCATTTCATGTTGCAAGAATTGATTTCATGTTAACCCATTTCTGTGACGCCCCCACTTCTCCCTAAGGCGAACCAAAGGGTATCCGCGGGACGCCTACCCAACTCTCGCCAGGACTCGGTACAATCCACAATTTAAGACTAGGAATACTTCAAATAACTTCAATACATAACTAAAGTACTCCAAAATATCTCACACTTACAATTATGTAGCTTTCAAGCTTAAATATAATCCAACAGAAAAGGGTACAATAGCCATCCGTTATAATATAATTTAAAGTCTTAAAAAAAAATAATCTAGTACTACTCACGAGCACCCTTGGTCTCGAACCCTGTAAAAGAAAATCACAACGTGGGATGAGCTACACAGCCCAGTGAGATTCCAAGACACTCTAACAGATCAAATAAATCAAGTAAATTGGGCATATCATATGCATGGTTCAAGGTTACACAATAACATGTTATCATGAGGTGATAATCATTATACGGGTAATTTGAGACATTCATCATGAGACAGTTATCATGGTTCAAGACATTGGCATGTATAGTTCACGAGTAATTGGAGTTTATTACAGGTGCGAGTAATTAAGTATATTACAGGTATGGAGCATTAACATGAAACAGGTATCATGATATGAGTACATTGGACAGGTAACAGGTATGGAGCATATCACAGGCATAGTTCAGGATTTCATGTTGGCATTTTAGTATGAAACAATTATCATGATACAAGGTAAACATATACTGTAGGATACGGTGTTCCAGTGGAACTCTGTCGATCATCTGCACCTTATGACTTCCGGTCCCCTCGGTTTGACTGGTCATCACCTTATCCCTCCAGTGATAATACTCGAGTATACCGAAACGGTGGCTCAGGGTTCCAACCTACCCGACCGAGTCCAGTCCTGACTCGAGTAGGTTAGTAACCAAGGGCAGGGCCCAAGTTCAGTTTAGATCTTACAATATGCACAGGTAACCAAGTAATTCGACAAAAGGTAAAATTCATCATTTAAGTAGGTCGAGTGAGGTAAAGTACATACTCGCCTAACAATGATAGACAGTTTCATATAACATGTGATTCATGATAATCAAGTAATCAAGTGGATACTTAGCACGTAAGCACGTAAGCAATACAAGTTGATTTCATGGGAGCATGTAATTCACGGATATCGAATAGTCATGTAGATTGGAAATCATGTGAGCAAATAGTCAAGTAATTAGGTAGTCATGTGGGTTGGTAAACGGTTCACAATTAACGGTTAATGGTTAACGGTTGAATAGTGATGGTTATTTGACAGGCATTTTCCATATTAATAGGTCATCATTGGCCGTTATTCTATTTTTACCATATGAGAGTCGAGGAGATTCACTCCAACGACGTATGCAATCATAGCATACCAAGTCATGTTATTTGAGCATTTCCAAGCATGAGTTATTCATCTCAAAAGAGAACGAGTGCGATAAAGTATACATTTGATCCCATTTTTCAAAATCAAGTAGGCTAAGCAAGCAATCTAGCAAGTTAAGCATGTATCGAGTTCATATGGTCATTTGATATGGTTAATCATTTAACCAATTCATGTCGATATGCAATGCAAGTATACATTATTTATATAGGCATGAGTATGGTAAATACTTAATACATAGTACTTAACACTTAATAATCATGAAATGAGCATGTCCTAGACTTATTCAATTACGTATTCCTATATGGAACACTCACCTAATCCAAACAAGCGAGTGATTCTCAACAAGTGTTTAGGCGTCCGCTCCGAATTCCTCTTGGAGATCCCCTCGGGTGCCTGAGCAAACAATAATCAACTACCACTCAATATCACTACAAATCTCTAATTATCGAGGAAGATGGTACGCTAGTGCAATCTAAGGAAATCTTATGAAAATGAATCTCAATTGCTCGTAAATCGAGGTTCAAGAGGAGTTTCTTAAAATACATGAGAAATTGAGTTTTTATTTTGGAAATCAAGTATAAAATGTTCAAGTAATATCGAAGGAATAAGGAGTACTTGAAAACTCCCTTCCCTTGGAATTCGGAAAATTTTCAGGTTTGATACGATATTTTGAAAAATCGTATCTCACATTCTACATGTCAAAAATTGGAAAACTTCATACCATTGGAAACCACTTTGAAAGTACTAAAAGTTCTTAGAAGACACTTTTCCATAATTCTAAATGGAAGATAGTCAAAAATGGGCTCAAAGTTATTGTCTCAGAGTATTTAAGGTTGTGTCGGGGTTGGTTTTTCGCTAACTTTGGAAATTCGGAAAAATTCACACGTTGTGAACCAGCCTCTGAAATTTGTAACTCAATTAGACTTGCAAGTAAGGTTTAGAACAGAACAAGCGGATCAAGAATCGGAGTTTCGAGCACCGAGATACGGTAGCTCAAAGTTGGGAAAAATTCGAAACTGTTGAACAAATTTCCAGATTTGAGTTTCCGACTTTGGGACTTTAGTTAGGTATCGAAACGGACTTGGATGGGTATAAACTTTGGCAATACAACACTCCTATATAAAGGGTATCCCTCTACCAAATTTCATGGAAAAATACCTTCGGGAAGGTAGTCAACTAACCAACTAAAGTTTGAAAAAATTCCTAAGGCAAAGCTGCCTTAAGCTTTTCGTTCTTCATTTCCAAACATTTGGCCCAGAAAATCCTTCAAACTTGGTTCATTTGTGTAGGCAAAGCCTAAGGAAAATTCATGGTATATTTGGTAAGTGTTTAACTCCAAGAAATTCAATTGACAAGTTCACACCAAACTTAGTATCAAATCTGCCCAAAATTTAGGGTTTTCAAGAACAGGGCAGGTTTCTTATTTTGATCACAAATTTCTCAATTCAACTCGGAATTGAGAATGGTTGGTGGCTTTGGAAAGCTCTTTCATAATTCTAGAATTTCTTAGAAGAAACCATTTTCAAATTCCATTCACAAACAGCTCATTTTTTAGCATCAAGATACAAGTCCTGTCCTGTCTCCTGGAGAAAAACGAAACAGGACAGTGATTTTCAATGGAATGGTGTGGCTCACTCAAGTGGAACCAGAATGTGAATTTGGTACCAATGGAAATCTGGGAATGTCTAGTTTCAAACGCCACTGACGGCACTTAATTTTGACGTCGGGACACAGAGTTATGAATGAAACAAGAGAACTGTCTGAGCATTACGGGAACAGTTTTCCAGATTTACTAGCTTCACGAAATTAATCCATTTGACCAACCAACCCTCAATATTTTTCAATGAAATTTTATACACCATCTATGCAACATATAAAAATCATATACCAGCCATTAGATCCCCAAAATTCTGCAGAAATAGGTATGTTCAAAGCAGGGGCAGAATCGAAACTTTTTACTCCATGCACTCCTTAAAGTTTCTTCTAGTTTTGCAACATTAATCTACCATTTTGAGCACTAAACCAACATTAGATCCATCATCAAGCATGAGATCAGTCCCCAAGACAAAGGTGGGAGTTCATGGAGCCCACCCATTTCATTTTACACCATAAACAAGCTAACCAATGGCATAAATGAACTTAACTAGGTAAGATAACCTCCAAATGACAAGTTTCTAAGGTTGGATCATCACTCACTTGGTTGGAGGTTCAAGAGCAGAATTTCAGTCACTCTTTGCTCCAGAAAACCGTGGCTTTTCAGCTCCCTTTTGCAGCTCAAAATACTACTCAAGTGTTAAGCTAAGTGTGGTGAAATTTTGGTAGGATTTGAGTGAAGATTTGGTGAGGTTTTGTGAAGTAAAAATTGAGAGAGCAATGGTGGTTTGAGAGAGAGGGATGGCTGGCTAAAATGGTGAGTGGAGGGAGATGAGAGTGATCAGATTTTAGCTTCCAAGAGAAGCTTCAAGTGTGTGGCCAATTTGTGCAAAAGTCAACTCTACTACCGCGCGCACTCGCACGCATTTCGTACTTGATTCCTCTCGCATTTGTTTCACTAGTGTACTAAACCTCTAATGCACTTATATTCATATAAATATTATTCCCTCTCAATTGTCCCAAAATAAGGGTATAACGTTCCTCAATTTAAATCGCGTTTGTGAAAACGCGTATCTCCAATTTAAGCGCGATAACGCGAAACTTCCGAGAAATTCTTATAACGACAGTACTAATAACTATCACTTGAGTATTTAGACATTAAAATACATAATTTAGGTCCATTACACAAATCTCCAATATTCCAAACTTATTGTACTCTCAATCGGTTAAAATTTCCAAAGATGCTTTCACTATTTTCACTAAACGAGTTTTCGGAAATTAATTTTTGAAACAAGTCAATTTAAAAATATAATAAAACTATATTTCCATGTAATTAGGTCTCAAGAGCTTAGAAAATAATATTCGAAATAAAAGTCCAAATAAATAATTAAATAAGCTAGAAATAGGAGATTAAATAAGTAAATTTTGCGAGTCCTCACAATTTCTCTTTCTATTGATTTCATGTTGCAAGAATTGTGGGGCAGTCACGTGATAATTGTACTTCAAATGAGGGAAATTGGGAACTTTTTGTTAGATTAGGTATGGCATTCTATTCTCATTAGTTTTCCATTCAGCCTTACGATTATGATGAGAAATATCTTTTCAGATGTGATTTTTCCCTTGTTCCAGTTATGATAAAAATAGATTTCCTATTCATTTAGCCTGTAAATTTTCCAGTGAATTACGAAATCAAAAAATGGAATAGAGGTATTTATCAGTGCATAGTGCTGGCTCTTCTGTCTTATGAACTGCAAGAAGAAGCGTCTTGATCTTTACACCTTCTTTGGAATCTCTTTGGTGAGAAAAAATCTTTCCCTTTTTTTTTGTGAAATTTTTCCCGTATGAGTAATACACGGATTAATAAATTCTAATATACACATATGCTTCAATTGATAGGTTCTTTCTGCTGCGGTTCATATCATCAGTTAAGGAATCCTTTAACTTGAAGGTCAGCTTGTTGTCTTTCTTGAATCTATGAGCAACTTTTCTTCATTTATGTGACTATATTTTCAAAAGTGAAATTTTAGCATTCCTTTTTCTTTTTAGTAGTTTTTCTTCAATTTCTGCTTCATTTATTTTAAGTTTGCTGGTGCTATTTGTTTTGTGTGATCCTTTACGAAACAAATAGTTTTTATTTGAGTAAGTAATTGTGTTAATATTTTCTCAATCCAATTGTGCTGCTGCAACCCATTCACCTGAAAAAACAAGCCAAAAATGAAGATATGAACCCAGCTCCCAGTTCAATAATCCGTATTTTGAAATTTGGTGAATTCTTGAATATATATATATTATTAGTGGCATACCTACAAAAAAGAGAGATCCATTTGCTAATGTGATTATGGCCAATTGAACTGTCCTATTGGTTTGCATATGATCAATGTTCTATCAAACAGCCAAATTGCTATATATACTAGAAAAAAGATTATAACAATGGACAACAATAACATATTTTGTGAGCCAAAATCATTAGCACAATATATTTTGTGAGACAAACTTTTGCTTGTGCTGATTTTGGGGCTGTGGCTGTGACGACCCCACCTTCCCCTAGGGTGTACCCCAGGGTTTAGCGGACCGCCTGCTCAACTCTCGCCAAAACTCACTCACTCACTCCAACTCAAATAGAGTACAACCTCAATAATAAAGGAAATAACAGTTACCCATTTTGGAAAGTACAATTACATTCATTTCTGTCTCAAACATCCATACAACCCCAAATACATCAAAAGATTGAAGTTCTAAATATGTTCAACTCTAATCGAGCGACTAATGCGAGTACAATTACAAAATTCAAAAACTAGACTACGCTAACCTGTACAAGTCTCACGCCTCGTTCGTATCCTCTTTAAGGAAAATAAATGGCGTGGAATGAGTTAAAAATTCAGTGAGGTTTCAAATAGCAAGTTAACCATTAGTTAGAAGTGAAAGTATCAGAATAGGAAAATAGCGAGCATAAAAAGTCAAGAAAATGAGCAATAACACTTCAAGTAGCAAATCTCAAAATAAGCGAGTGTAAAATTCTTTTTCTAAAAGAAACAATAACACTAGAAATAACAATCAAAATATAAGGATACAAATGACTCTCAGGAGCCAAATTCCCGTTATTTCACCAGAGATTGATCAAGTATTAGTTGACACTCCGTCAACTTTCAAGTAAAGTAATCAATCCAGTAGTACTTCGCTTAACACCAATCCATCCACCATTCAACCCCCTTACCGGGCCCGAATACCAACTAAACACTAGTGGTAATACTCAAGCATACCGATTACTCGAGAAGATAGCACTCCACTCGACAACACTAGATACCCATGGTTCGTTATTTAATTGACCAAACCCTTGCCGGCTCGACTCGATTAACTAACCAGTGGAGTTTGGGCTCCCAAGTAGTTACTATAGCCGATGACCAATCGACTTAGTTAAGAGAAAAGTACGGAGACGGGAATGAGAGGTATCTCCCACTCGTATCAAGTGTGGTGGTACATACTGCCGCTCAGTACTTACAAGTTAAACACAAGTACAAATACAAGTACATGCCAATGCAAATCAAGTCACTTATACAAGCATGAATGAGATATCAAGTGTTTCGTTGAGTTGGGTCAAATGCGATAAAATACACACTTACCTGGCCAAATCAAGCAAATCTTATCTGATCACGTTGGTAAAGAATTTAATCAAGTATCAAATTCAATCATGTATTTGGAAGCACTCACCAAAGATTTAGTGTTTGTCAAAAATCACGTTCAAGTGTAACTCTTTGGTTGGAGTCCAAATCTGCGATACAATATCATTTAAAAGCTTGAAATCAAGTAGGGTTCGAAACATAGGAGTTTCGCTTCAAGAAAATCAAGTAAATGAAACTCATTTAGATAGAATTCATGTTACGTATCAAACTCTAGAAAATTCAGGCTCGCTCTTTTGGTGTTGCTAAAGAAGCAACTAAAACTTTGGAATTCGCATTTGAGTCGCAAAGACGAGAAAAACGTATTTCTATTGATTTTTTCAAGGGTACGAGTTTTGGCCGAATTCTAGCTTATATACCTCCACGAAAGAGGACTCGAATAATCTAGATAATTCAAATTCAATTCAACCTCAATTCTTTGCTCGAATCACAAGTACACACACCTAGTCCTCGAGTGAAAATTTGGGCGGCATGCCCTTTGTATTTAGCTATTTTTCTATCCATTTATGGCTTCCATGTTTTTCTCAATTCAGCCCCACAATCACACACAAGTAATGTTACTAACATAACCCTTCAATTAGGCTCCAAAATCATCCAGTTACAACATAAGTGTAATAATACAATCGGAAATTTGTTTTGAAGACAAAAAGCTAAACAGCAGATTTGACATCTTATAGCATTTTGGTCACAACTAGAGCTACGTTTATCAGATTGGGGGTGCCCCTTATACCATTTCGAAGATAATAAAAAGGGTTACAACTTTCATGAAGACAACTTAACCCAGTTCACAGTTGATCTAGGTCGAATTTGCAAATTACAAAACTCAAAGTTCATGGTCAGTCTAGTTGTCAGCACTGAATTCAAACGGCAATAACTCAAGCTACACAATTCCGTTTGAGGTGTTTTCAGATGCGTTTGAAAGCTGAAACATAGGGATAAAAGTTTTATATTTTGGCCAAAGGTTGATTTGATATGGATCAAGGTGAAAAAAGCCAAACTTGTGAAATCTCAAAACTGTCCACGAAATGAGGCTTTTGGCAGTCAGGGGTATTTCAGTCATTTCACATGCTACAGTGCTCTGATAGAGCTGAAATTTTACAGGGAGCTACATAACATCATTTCTTACAACTTTTATGTTTTAATCTAAGTCTAATTCGGTCTCCATCACGGCCGAATGAAACTGGTCAGAACAAGACAGTTCATCACTAACACAAGAGTACATAGAAGTTCATCAACCAAAACCCTAATCCAAACCCTTCATGCTAACCGAATGTTATATGCTGCAAAACTAACAAGGTTTAATCATAAATTTACTTCCATAAACTAAGTATAGGCATTACTACATATGACCATCAAGAACAACCATCATTTCCAACAACCAAAGCTGAAATTTACACTATAAAGCTGGAATTTACTATACCCACTACCAAAACCATGAAATCTACCTAACAAGCCATAACTTTCACTTGTAAACCAATAAGTAGCACAACCATGAACTAATACCATCCTTACCTAGAATTGGGGAAGCACAACAACCCCTAGGAAGCTTGAACCACCAAAACTCTCCACTCCAAGATGGCAATCCACCTTCCTAAGTAACTTCTATGGATTATTTGGTGAATCTATTGGTTAGTTTGCAAGATTGAGCAAGAAATCAAGATCCTCAAAGTTGAAGCTTTTCTCTTGTTCTCTCCAAGGAGCTCACGGCCTCTCTCTCTTTTTTGTCTTAATGTTTGGCTTTGTTTGTTTTCCTTTCATTTACTAACAACTTAGATATTTAAGTTAAGGTCAAAGATACTTTTTCTCCATCAATCACAATTGAGCTTAGGAAAATCCTAGAAGCTCTAAGGTTCCTAATATCTTACTTTGTTAATCCTCACACTATGACCCCAATAACGTTTAATCTTTGCAATTATCTCCATAGCTCACCAACTAGTTGTTAAAAATTATCGCATGTACCGCACTAGCGGGTCCCACGTTCAATATACACTACTAATGTCACATGAACTAACTTATAGTGAAAAATGTCTTGGAACTTAATTCCCTTATAATAATAGCTAGAAAATTACTATAATAAAGGAAAGTATAGAAAATGTATGTACGGAATTAAATTAGGGCTAGAAAATAAGAAAAATGTCGAGTTCTCACCGTTTTTCCTTAACTCGCATGTACTAGGGTTTTCACTTATAATTCACTAACTTATTATTATTACTTCTAATCACACACTTTTTCTTATTTAAAACTTACTCTTAATCACTAAATTTAGTACACACTCTGTACCGATTACTCACACTACCAAAAGACGTAAAAAACCTAGTTTACTTTAACAATGAAAGTAAAGGGAAAATCCTTGGTTCTATGATTAATTGTAACTATTGAGGAGGTGAATGAGTAGTAAAGCTCTTGTAAAATAATGGATTCCAAATAAAAGGGACTTTTTACGAAAATATGAGAGATTTTACAAGTCCTCACAATCACACTACCAAAATGCACACAAAAACACAAACCAAAACCCTAGTATGCACAAAAACCCTAACTTATGCCTTTCCTTTAGAAAAATTATAACTTGAGTTATAAAGATAAAAAATTTATATAACTTGGCTTGTTAAAAACTAGACTTCAAATACTAAGAATTTTTAGAAGACACCTCAAAGAGATTTAGTTCATAAGTTGGTCCAAATTGAGCCATAAACTACTACAACATTCCTATGTTTACTTGTGCAGAGCAGAATTTTCAGTCAACTTTGCCAATTTCCTAGAATTTATAGACATTGAATCAAACTCTAAATTTTACATCGTAGGAAGCTCTCTGAGTCTAGTTTCAAACGCAACAAACGGAACTCAATTCCGACTTTCCTATACGAAGTTATAGCCAATTTCCCAAATCTGCACAGAGCCTCCTGCTAAAATTCGAGATTTTCTAACAACTTGAGATTATGAAACTTTTCTTAACAAAATTCACTCCCTTTACTCAAATTCAACCATTAAAACAACCAAGAATCAAAGGTAAGTGAGTTCACATAAGAGTTATAAAGACAAGTAAAATTTCGGGGTCGCACAGTGGCTGCTATGCTAAAGTTATTATTACATGACAAGTTCATTTTTAACTAATTTCAACCTCCTGCTACTGGTGCTTTTGTCTTTAATTATAATATACATATCTAAAATATGTGACCTGTTGTTGTTCTAAATAAGGAATAAGAGTGATTATCTATTTTTTTAGAGAACTTTAAGGTCAAATGCAGAGAGGTTGTTATTGGCAAAGCTTGTTTAGTCATCTAAGTGACGATTGGTTAAACAACTTAAGACTTTGTACTTCTTGTTTCTAATTGATTATTTAGTGTGTGCCTTGTTTGCTATTTCGTTTAGTCTAGACTTGTCTAGGGCAATGAAAAGCTTGATGGTTACCTCTTAAGGATATTGTATATAGAGCATCCTTCGGCTGTTATTCATTGTAGCCCTTTTAGGCAAAGCTCGTTCACTCCTTTATATGACTATCAGTTAAGCAACTTAGGTTATTGTGCCTGTTTTAGCCCAAGTTGCATGTAATATGCTTGTTGTTTTGTCTAATCTAGACACAACCTTAGGAGAATGAAAAACCTGATGATTACTTCTTAAGAACGGAGATTTGAATGGTGGTACTTGTTGTAGTCTAGCCAAAAGCTGGGCTCCTAAGGCATCAAATGTAATAAACATTTCTAAAGGAAAATAAAGGTTATTAACTTGGCATTCGGCTCAGTTGTGGTTTTAGGTGTCCACTGATATCCTATTAAAATTACTTTGCTTTGTTTATAATGCATCATTGCTCTTGCTGTGTTTGCCTCTAAAGTTCGAATTATGTATGCACCTATTTTGTTGTTTTTCTTTGCCTTTTTTTGTTCATGTTCTTTCCCTGATATTTCTTTTTCCTTGTGTTTTGTAACTTGGATAATCTTCACTTCATCTTAGACACAGAGCTTTGTACGCACAGAGCAAATAAATCTTTTTGGTAAATATAGGAGAAAATTTGAGTATCACAACAATTAAAATTTGCTATGAAAAGAAATTCCGTTTATAAAGTTAGTCCCCTATTCATCATGATTTGGACAAAGATTTTTGAACCAATACTATGTGTCCAAAAGAAGAGACATAATAAGTACACTACATTGATGTTCGCTGCATACTTGATTGGTAATTTATAATTTTAAGAATGCTATTTCACAAACATTACTGTTACTCTTATCTTATACGAAAATATATGACAACAGATTATAGGGGGCCTAGGTTGTGCTTAGCACAGCCGATAACCTCCTAGTAATTGCTACTAATAACTAACTAACAATCAAAAGCATGAATGACATGAGGACATGCGGCATTCTTCCAGGAAAACGATAGTAGCTGCTTCGTTCACATTTGTTATGTTGATTTCCAGTGAAGGCGTGCTTTTGCTGCCACACCTTTGACCTTGCCTTTTCCCATTTCATTTCATGCCTTCCTTGCTGGAACCACTCCTTCAGCTTATTTCTTCCTATTTCAATTCCTACTCTATGACACCATTCACCAAATTTAGGATTGCCGTGTTGTTTAGAATCACTAACAACATTATTAGCAGAAGGAGCAGAATCTCTTGGACCCATTGGAGGCAGGTCATTTATCACAATGGCAGGTGTCTAATTCTTCGACTTTGCATGTGTCCATTTATACCAATTAATGTCCCTAATTTTGTGAAACTTAACATGCTGTCCAGATCGTATTGACAAAGAAGGAGCTTAAGGAATTGAAATGCAATTAATGTTTGAGAGAAAATTGTGTTCTATTATATGAAACCAACAAGCAAAACACGCACTTATAATGAGTTTCAAAACCAGAAAAATTGACCAAATCGTGGCCAAAGACTAGATCTACTCATCGAAAAATAGGGAAGAGAGGGGAAGAAGTGGGAAACGAGAGAGAGGGAGAAGAGGAAGAGAAGGAGAGGAGGAGAGATGGAGGAAGAGGAGAAAGAACGGAGAGGGTAGCACAGAAGAGGTGGAAGAGGAGAAGAATGTGGCATGTAGTGATGGTGTAATGAGAGGGAAGCAACCATGGAGGGCAGCGGAAGAGATGGCTGGTGAGTTGCAACCATCGTCAACTGGAGAAGAAGATGAAAACTTTTAAAAATTTTAATTTGACCCATTAATTTTGAATTTGTAAGGAAAGAGTCCCTCAATTAACTATGTTTCTTTTAAAAATCTTAATTTGACCAATTAATTTCGAGTGTTGAAAAAGAAGTCCTCTATTGACTATTTTTCCTTTTAAATCTTGTAAAGTCTCATGTCACCTACAGCTAATTCATTGGTTAAAGGTCAAATTTTATTTTTGTTAAAAGTAATCCCTTGCGGTTATGTGAGGATTTTTAAAGAATAGAAAGGTAATCCACCGGTTTTGTGTCTCTCGATGATGCCACAAGGGCTCCATGTATTTTACCTAGAAAACAACTACTCAACACATCCCATCTTAATTCATTCTTTAGTTTCCGATTTCACTTTAAATATAGCATTTTTATGGCTTTCAATCCCGTCTTTCCGTTTCGCATCTTTTGGACAGCTATGTCCTTTGAACTTTACAAAGTTATTTCTTTCTCTTTCCTCAGTATCATTTTCATATTTTTCTCTTGTATCCGTAGGTTTTTTTGAGTCTATGTGCAAATATTCAATGATTAATTGATTCATTTGCTTCTCAAGATTAATTAATTCCTTTTAATCTTTTTTTTTTTAATTTTCTTGACAGGAAGGGGTGAGATTTTAAGAAGCGAGAGTGGGATAGGAAGATTATAATCTGGAACCTCTAAGCTTTGAAGTCTTAACCTTAGTCACTAGACTAAAATTCCTTCTAATCAATGCACAATTTATACAACTATCTTTGCTTATACTTTCTACTTTGTACTCAAACTCAGGCACATGGCCTTGATTTTAAATCCTCTTGATTAAAATTAGGACCACAATATTATTTTTGACCATCCTTTCTGACCAGTATCAAATTCAACCATTTTTTGGACCTATTTTCAAGCATAACGGATACTATAAACTTTTAAAAAAATGTTTCCTGTTATGAAACAATTAAAAGTATGGATGTCCCTTTGTATTCCCAAGAGGATTAATTCTTGATTTATGGATACATTATGTATAGAAGTTACAATCCATAAATCTATTCATGTAGTGGAAGAACCGTTTCATAGATTTTTTCATATTCTTGTAATAGTGGGTGTTTAATAGGATTGATGTTCCTTTAATCTTATAGTACCTATATATAGAGGTACATTGACACCCTTTGGAATGAACTTTTGTATTAGTTGGAATAATAAGAATATCACTCTCCATTGCTCCACTTCTTTCTCTACTTCTTTCTCCAATATTTCACTTGATATTATAGTACCTTATTTTATTAGTTTTACAATACGTTATCAGCACGAAATCTCTACTTTTGAGCAAAAAGTGAAAACGGGGGCTCTACCTTGAACAACGGTGAAGTACAAGATTTTGTCGAAATTCTGTCCATATTTCTTCAAGAAAATTCTGAGGTAAATTTCTTACTCAAAAACTTATTTCAATTTCTTATGGCTAATATTTGAATTATCGCAAAATACAAGTACCTACTGTTGAACAACCACTAAACACAAACATATATTGTTTGATATCTTTGAGGTAATATTTTTCCTTTTAATTTTACTTATTTATCTTTATAATTATTTGTTATAAATAATTATATTCTGATGCAATGAATTTTGGAGATGCTATTATAGAAAATCAATTATATTTGAGAATCTACTTGTCCTTTGAAATACTTAAAGAAAAAGATTCGACCACCTGAAGATGGTCGTTCTTTAACGAAAATATTTGACCGCTAGAAGATGGTCATTATTTCAAAACTTGGTATGATAAATTTACCTGTGGCTACAAGAGCATAATTATGCAATTTTCAGAATTACTTTTCAGTTGAAATTGTGTCGAGAAAATTTTACTCATAAGATATATTGAAAATGATACTCTCTACAATTGATTTCTCGAATATGCTCCTGTAGTAGCAATATTAAGAGAAATTTTGAGAAGTATTTTGTACTTATTGCATGCTAATTCTAGTCCATTCCCAGAAGTGAATGCGACTAAATTTCAATTTATTAGTTATGGTTGTTTCCATGACTATGATTTTGGTAAATATATATTTTACCATGACAAGAGAAAAAATTACCACTTGAAGTGGGATAATAATGATAAGGACAAGAAAATAAAGGTCCTAAAGATAAATGTCCCGAAGTACATTTGACAAATCAAAATTATAATCGGATCTTCACATGGCCAATTTCTTTAAACACCCTGAAGGTGTATGATGCTTGATTTAATTTATGATAGTAATTAGCTTTTCTTCCTGAAGAAGAAATGAATGTTAAATATTTGGGATCAAAAAAATTATGGTGATGATATTTGTCCCATAAGAATTATGGTGACAATGATATGTGTCTCATTAATAAGTGCTACTATATACACTATATTCCAATGAGAGAGACAAATACAATCAGTTGTAGTGTATAAGTGATTGAAAGCTCCAGAAGAGCCACTACTATATTTCTCCCTGTAGGAGAAAAGTTTATTATGAATAAAGTACTATTTTTTATCATGTCTCGAAAAATTTATTGAATTTGAATATCCGTTGAAATGGATATCAAATTGAGATATTAAATGAGACAACAATAGATATCATGTTTTGAGATAAAGGTTAATTATATCATAATAACCATTCGAGAGAGAAATGATTATCGATATAGTTGTCTTCATTCTCATTTGATTTATAATTATCACCTGCAGTAAACCAGAAGTTTACTGATCCCAATGAATACATGATTTAACGAAAGTGAAAATATTTGAGAGCCAACAAATGTTTATACATACCCCCTTTATATTATATATGGCTCCAAAAAAATTTTAATTTTTATGTCGGGTATGAATCAGTTTTTACGATTAAATATCGTAAAATATTGATGAGTGATCTATTGAATGATTTATTTATTCTGATAAGTTACGATTCCCGATAATAGGGGGAGGAAAAGATCAACCGAAAGGAAGTCATTTAAAAAAAATTAGATTTCCTCGATCCTCATACAAAATAACGTGAACTGGAAGTTCAAGAAATTATTCATTTGCTGAAAACTGCAAATCAATTGTCAGATATATTTATCGACTCCAGAAGAGCCATTAAATCAACTATTCCTGCAGGAATACTCTGGTTAAAATTGATGTCCCTGAATGACATGTACAAGTGCTACAAATAAATTTAAGGCCGGCCTATCTAAATAAGGTATAAATTGATTTCAAATAACTCCGGAGATTAAATAAATGTCATGACAAAATTCAACCTCTTGAAGAGGTTGCTCCTGAAGAGCCAACTCCTGAAGAGAATAAAATCATAGAAAATTTAATTGGAGCCTAATAAAATATAGCACTTGATATTATAGAAGTTAATGAGGATCATGAATCTAAATCGGTTGATGAATGTCGGTATAGAAATGATTGTTCAAAGTGGAAAGATACAATCCAATCTGAATTGGATTTATTGGTTAAAAGAAAAAGTTTTTGGACCTGTAGTCCAAACACTTGAAGGTGTAAAACTAATAGAATAAAAAGAAATGAGAAAAAAGAAATTGTGATGTATAAAGCAAGACTTGTAGCCCAAGAATTTTCACAAAGGTCTGGATTTGATTATGATGAAACGTATTCACCTGTAGTGGATGCCATCACATTTAGATATCTTATGAGTTTTGCAGTACATGAAAAATTAGATATGCGTCTAATGGACGTCGTTACTGCATATTTATATGGGAATCTTGAAAATAATATTTATATGAGAATTCCCGAAGGATTCAACATGCCTGAAGCATGCAAATCAAATTCTAAAAATATTTATTCTATTAAATTACTAAGGTCTTTGTATGACCTAAAACAATCTGGACGTATGTGGTATAACCGCCTCAATTAATGTCTGACTAAAGAAGGTTATACCAATGATCCAATATGTCCATATGTTTTTATCAAGAAAAATGGATCAAATTTTGTGATAATTGCTGTATATTGATGATCTAAATTTGATTGGAACTCCTGAAGAGATTCAAAATAATGTTGAATATTTGAAGAAGGATTTTGAGATCAAGAATTTTGGAAAAACAAAATTCTACCTTAATTTACAAATTGAGCATTTGAAAAGTGAAATTTTTGTCCACCAAACTGCATATACCCGGAAGGTATTAAAGCGGTTTTATATAGATAAGACACATACATTAAGTACCCCAATGGTCGTCAGATCATTAAATCCTAATAAGGATTCTTTTAGACCACGAGAGGAAGATGGAGAGATATTTGGTCCTGAAGTACCATATCTCAGTACAATTGGCGAAGAATATTGAAATGCGACGATTAAAAGATCTCAAATGATGTTTGCATCAGGGGGAGAAATTAATACACAAGAATAGTGTACTCTTTTTCCTTCACTAGGGTTTTTGTCCCGTTGGGTTTTTCCCTAGTAAGGTTTTAACGAGGCATATTCTTTGTGTAATGGACATCCAAGGGGGAGTGTTATGAAACAATTAAAAGTATGGATGTCCCTTTGTATTCCCAAGAGGATTAATTCTTGATTTATGGATACATTATGTATAGAAGTTACAATCCATAAATCTATTCATGTAGTGGAAGAACCGTTTCATAGGTTTCTTCATATTCTTGTAATAGTGGGTGTTTAATAGGATTGATGTTCCTTTAATCTTGTAGTACCTATATATAGAGGTACATTGACACCCTTTGGAATGAACTTTTGTATTAGTTGGAATCATAAGAATATCACTCTCCATTGCTCCACTTCTTTCTCTACTTCTTTCTCCAATATTTCACTTGATATTATAGTACCTTATTTTATTAGTTTTATAACATATTCGTAGTATTAAGTATTCAAAATCCTATAGGTTGTTAATAGGGATGGCAACGGGGCGGGGTTGGGGCGGGGGACCCCTCCCCCACCCCCGCCCCGTTGCCTATTAGTTCCCCCCGTCCCCCGCCCCGCCCCGCCCCGCCCCGCCTTGCCCCGCTTCCTCGCGGGGGCACCCGCGGGGTTAATATAATTTTATTATATATTAAATTTTAATAAATAATCAAGTACTAAAATATCAACACATCACCAAATTATTATTCATTGTAATTTTACAATTGAAACTCATAAAAACAATCAAACAGAAGTTATTTGAATACAATCCAATATGATGAAATAAATATAACTAAAATAGTCAAGTTTTCACTTTTAGTACAAATGCAATCACTAATTCATTATTGTATTTGTGCTTTTTTTTGAGAAAAAAGTGTTATTCTATTAAGTGTAATTAGAAATTTAGTATAAATGTATTAGTAAATTTAGTATAACTAATTAATAAATTCTATTAGTAGACATGTATAATTATTCATATAATTGATAATATCAATTATATTACATAAACTAATATACATTATATAATACATCTAACTAATAATATCATTATCATAAGTTTATAACTAATTAACTTACATATTATATATAATTATATTTTTTTTTTGTTTCGCGGGTGGCGGGGCGGGGGATGGGGCGGGGGTATACTCCCCCCCCCCGCCTCGTTTCTAAGCGGGGGGAAAAAATTCCCCCCCGCCCCCGCCCCGAGAGCCCCCCGCGGGCCCCCGCCCCCATTGCCATCCCTAGTTGTTAAGGCAGCTTACTCTTCTGCGGTACGTGGAAGACATTAGGCATGCAATTGGGGAAACATTTCATGGAAGAAACGGTAAATGAATTAAAGAAAACCAGCGTACTTGTGGCTATGAAGACTCAAAAATACACTCAGGATGGATTTGGATTTGGATTTGGATTTGATAGATTTGACGAAAGATTTGAAATCTCCTTAAATTATCTCCTGGGTTTTTTTTCTTGTGAGAGTTTTGTTTTAGATTTTGTCCATTTTTTGTACAATTTGAGATTTTGTAGGTTTAGTTTCTCAGATCTGCAATTTCTCCATATATCATTGTCAAATCTAAATTTCCCTTTGAATTTGAACTATCTTTTGATTAGATTTGACTGTTAGATGACATGTACATATCTATGGAGTTACACTGATTCATGTGGGTGTAAGATATGTCGAAACTTATCTTTATTTGTATTGATTTTTTCAAATTTGTTGTATACATCTACTATTGATTTCAAATTTTTATGTTTTTGTGTCATATTTGATTTGGTATATTTTTGCCATTAGTGCAGATTTATTAAATAAAATGATCTTTTCTTAAAAAAAATACTAATTATTTTAGTGTTGAAAATGTTGTTAAGTAATTAATGAATTACAAATCCAATTGCCTTTTAAATAATTCAAAAAATTAGAGCAATTTAGATGAATTTTAAATCTTTCATCAAATTCCTCGATCCAAACAAAACCATATGAATCAAAGAATCAGCTCAAAGGCATTATACAAATAAAGTACAAAATCATATATCACATTTGGATAGTTTATTATTTATTCCATGTTTCATTGATAGTAAGTCGATCCTTGTGCACCATTGTAGTTATTTACATAATTACATGCAATACATTGAGTACAAAACAAAATTGTACAAAACCATTTTTTGAAAATATACATTCAAATTCCATGTACAATTTTCTCTTTCTAGATGCTGTCTTCTTTTCTTTCTTTTTTTTAGATGCTATCTTTAAACGAGCAACTTGGAACCAAGATGCTGAAAATTTGACCCGACTGGATTCGGAAATAGCTCGCACTATAGGGGAATTCGTGCTACAAATGAACTACTTAAACAGCAAAAGGTATTAAAGCAACTTTTGTGCGTACAGGAACTTGGCTAATCATATAACCAACAAAAATTACATAAATCTTTCATTGGCTTAATTTAGAAATGTCTTCCCGAGAACTATTCATTACTTGGCCCTTGCAAATGTTAGGTTATTGAGCCAACTCACCTGCGCATGCTGGAAGGCATAAGGTATATACCACAGCAATAAAATTCAAGAAAGCCACTAGAGATGGGTTACGCAACGGGATCCGGAAAAAGAAACATTTGGAGGAAATCGCACAATTTCAAACCCAACTTTTGGTCGATGAAATAAATAACCAGTCGCAAAAATGAATTTATGTGGTTTAAATAGGGGCAAAAATGAATGAAAAATCTAAAAGGTAAGGAGTAGCAGCAGCTTCCAGTAGGCTGACTTTCAAAATTACGTACAAACACAATTTCAAGTTTACACTCCTTGCCTATATTTCCTGTCATCTTCCATACATTTTGCATGCATATGATGCAAGTATGGTGGAGCTAATTGATGCAATGTATTTGGCCTCTCTCCATTAAAATTCCAGCTGCATGTTAGTGTCAAATTCATTACAGAAATTTCATTTTGGTTTTAATGAAAATCAGTTGCTGGTTGTGGTTATAGCTTCTGCTCTTATACGTCCCCCACACAGAACACACAAGTATGTTTGCCTTTCTCTGTACTCCAAAGCCGGGCGGTGCAAATTAAACTCAAGTCTAGTTAGGCCAAGTGAATTCCTAATGGATTTCCAAAATTAAAAGTCTAACTAAAGCGTGCGCCCACACACACACACTACTACCATCACATACCATCTAAATTTTGTTTTACCGTCAATAACTTACTAAATACGAAACGCGACTTGGATGTTTTCTTTGAGCTTTCGATCATGTACAAATGTTGGAATATTTTATGTATATAAGTCTACTTGGAAGCTTTGTCCTTCAACCAAATAAGACCTCTCCTGGCTGCCTTGCCCTTCCACCAAATTAAGTCTACTTGGATGTTTTCTTTGAGCTTCAACCAAATTAAGTCCAGATCATCAGTAGTTATAATCATTCATTGAGGCCTTCAGTACTCTCATCAGCCCTAGAAAACTTGTCACGCTATTTCCCACCTTAGAAATTTGAAAAATGAGGCACGGGAAAGCATTACTTGCTTGTATAACAGGCGAAAAAGCCTCTCTACGGGCAACCGTGGCTGGCGCGGATGTGGCAAGAAGGTTAGATGAGGCTTCCGAAGGTTACAACTCTCCATACGAGGGAATCAAAGTACTGGCGGTTGACCGACAGAAGCTTCTAAGACTTGCAGCGCATATACAATCTCCTCCTGTAATTTACGGGATCTGTGTGAATGGCAAGCGAACAGGATTAACGGTTGAGGATTCTGCTCTTTTCAGATACTCTCTCATTATTGTGAAAGTGGAGGGTCAAAGTATTATGATGCATGGGATGGAGGACGGTGCAGAACCACGGTTAGTCGTTTGTCCTCTCTATGCTTGCGAAATAGGTATACTAATTAGCTAGTGAACAATCTTTGTTTCCGGGTTCATATGATTCTAAACAGTGGATTTGTTCTTGTACTTGATTGATATCTTGAAGGAATGGCGGTAACCTGAATTGGAAGACTATAAAATCGGCAAATTATGAATGGAATTTAGGCACGGAGGCCATCTATGTGAGACATCTCCTTTTATTTATCTTTTTGTTAGTAGAGTATTTGCTCAGAAGTCACGGGACGTTGAAAAATTTTTTGAACCACGATTATGGTACCATAGACTACAGAACGAGTAAATTTATGAACATCCTATGCCAACAGGGAATGTTAAACATTATGGGCATATTCTGTTTTGATTATTCCATCTATTTTTAGATTTTGATTACCACATATCATTTTTTATATCCTTTTTCTTTTTCTTTTTAATTAAATTTCGAAAACTTTTAATAGAAAAAAAAAACTAGAATTAGAAAGACATAAGAGTAGTACCGGATTGAAACTTCAAATGAAGATATTCGTTTCTAAAAGCTTCTAAAAGTGCACAAGAAATATATGAAACATCAATTCTAATTGGTTCTGAAGCTTTAAATTGAGTAATTAATCTTGTGTTTGGATGCAGTTAACAACTCAAGTAAACAGTCCCAAAGCAGAATTTAGAACATACTTTGAAAGTTTTACTACAAGAAAAAAAATAATAAACACACGTCATCATGAAATGATTAGAGTCTATGAAATTGAAAAGGGATTGAATAAATGCAAAAATTCAAAGTGAAAGAAATATGATTTGTTCAACTTTCAACTTCTGCATTGATCTATAAGATACTAAATTGTTTCCCTAGTACACGAGATTACTTACTGTAAGTACCCATACTGTTGCAACTACTCTAGTAGTTTATTCAGTAGAGCTTAATTTGTACTAGTAAATTTTGAAGATGGCAAATGTTTTGTTTAATGTTTATGATTTTAGAATTTCACTTTTCAGGTCATTTTTTGCAGCCATAGTGAATGGCAAGATAATTAAATTGGTTGCTACTAAATTTTAAAGCTTCAATAAGGGTTGTCCATGTTTCCAAGCCTAGTGGGGATTGATGTTTTGTGGTCGCTTCCAGCAGTTTGACGTGCACCAAGTCCACCCTTCCAGCAGTTTATGTATACCTGGCAATTGGGCGGGTTGGGCGGGTTTTGGGCGGATTAATATTGGGTCTTCACTTAATTGGGTTATACCCAACCCGCCCAACTTTAGATTGGGTTGATTTTGGATTGGGTCATATTGGGTTATCTCAAACCCATGACCCAACTATGACCCAACAAATTAATTCATACATTTTAATACATACACTTTTTCACATACATTTTAACACACAAAAAAGATTTTTTTCACATATATAAACACATTTTCACATATATAAATGTATTTTCACACACACAAACACACACTCACTTCTTAAGTTCCTTGGAAACACATCATAAATAGAATAATATTTTATATTGCTTGTATTGTGAATTTTAGATAATAAATTATACATTTAAATAGATTAGCTAAAAAAATTGTTTACTTTGTACTTTTTTAATACTACTAATTGAAGTTCGATGGAATTAGTTCCCCTCCCCTCTCTTTCTTCTATAATCAACAAAGTTTTCAAAACTTAACTTCTCTAATTCTTTTCATTCTTCAAACATGTTATATCAGAATTCTGTTAAGCAAAGAATCACTTGGTAGATTAGCACTTGCATTTGAATTAGCCACCACCATGAATTCCAAGCAGCGTCAACGAAACAAAGAAGATTTTAATTCATGGCCATATTTTAAAAGAAAACGAAACATTTTTGTATTCATACTAGGATCCAAACTTTTTACCTTTTTCAATTACCTTTTTACCTCACATACACCAAATTGTTACAGTATATATATATATATATATTACAAAAACTCCTAAAAATAGCAATCCAAACAAGGTCTTATTTTTCTTTAATATCCAAATTGGAAATAAAATGTGTATGTGCTTTCATTATGCCCATCCAGCCACACAAAAAGTCAATCCTAGAAGTTGCCTCTCATTTATAATTTCAACATGTTATTTTGTTGTAGGACTTCTTGTAGTTTTTTTTATTTCAAAAACACTTTCAAAAATGCCTAATCCATATGGAGCCTATGTGTTTTCATTTTTCATAAACAAGAGAAGCTTCAACAACCCATAGTATAACTATAGTGAATTTTGTAATTAAGACACCTTGCGTTTGCGTTTGCGTTTTCTTTCTTCCTTTCAGTTTGTTATTGGAAACTTTTATATAAATTCTATTTGGTCGAGTTCGAACTCAAACTTGAATATGATAACTCGAGTTCAAGATTAATTATTAAAAACTCGAAGAGTTTGAGTTAAAACTCAAATCCAAATATTTTTACTCGAATAGAACTCAAATAATACATAATTCAGGTTTGACTTGATGTGATAACAACCTTACTTTTGTGGCATTTTAGCCACGGGCTTGTACTACTTTGTTGATTATAAAAGTTGAGCAAGTTTAACTATTGTTATAAAAGTAAAATAAGCATGAGTTTTTATTTTAAATTTCTTTTTTATTTTAAATAAAAATTTAAAAACATGATTGAAAAAAAAATATATATATATATATGAGAATTTTGAATACAAATTAATTAATGAATTATTAACACATGTCCAAATGTAAATAGTTGGGCATATGTGTATTAAATCTTGTATTTATTATTTCAAATTACTTTTAAACAAGTTGGGTATTGGGTACCCAAATAAAAAACCCAACCCGCCCAATGAATAAGTTGGGTTGTTCTTACCCAACCCAATAAAACCCATAACCCAATTGACCCAACCCATCCCTTAAAATTAATGGGCGGATTGGGCGGGTTGTTGGGTTTTGGGCTTTTTTGCCAGCTCTAAGTTTATGTAATAAATTTCGTTTGGAACATTTTAATTTTGTCTTTTCCGTGAAAATGAAACCGGTTTATGTTTGATGTTGCTTCCCTGTTGTCTTAATCTTTGAAGATTGGCTGCCAAAGTTCTTTGCGTTTGTTTATATATTAATTATGACCATGGTCCTTGAGAATGATTATGTATGTTTTATTAATTGTGATGATAATTCTGCGAACAAATTTAATGGATTCCAGAAGATGTCAATTTCAAATGATCGCCAACTTGTCCTCTGCCCCAACTAAAATTGACCAGCCAATGATATTGCATCTTAGTTTCGACAGGAAAAAACGGAAGCAGACATATTACATATGTAATTAGATTTCTCGTGTAATGCTTTATTTGGAAAGTTATTTTTTTTAAAAAAATATTTTTTATTTTAATGAACATATTTTTTAATTATTTGTTATTTTATATATATTAAATTGATACAGTATATTTTTCTAAAAAGATTTCGAAAAATAACAATCCAAGTGGATTCTTTGACATCTGGAACCACTGTATTTTTGGACCCTACGCATATTAATTTACCAGTATTAATCACTGGAACCGACCTACAGCTGACGTCAAGATTATGCATTCCTTGGGTTGATAATCAGTTTCTCACCATCACACGTGCACGAATGAAAATCTTGTTTTGGCTGTCGAGGAGACTGGGTCTCTTTCTTTTATCATTTTTTTTTAATTTTGTTTTATATTTTTACGATCAGGCTTGAGATTTGGTCTCTTCTTTCTGAGAAGTTTCTTCTGAAACTTGACGTTATACATTGTGGAGATTGGAAAGAAAAGAAATGCCAACTGGCAAGAAAAAGAGAGAGAGATTTCACGTTTTTATCTTCGCAAAGAAGAAAGAGCAAATATACCCAGAGAGCTAAGAGGGGATCGACAAAATTGTGAGCAGCGGATCCAACGTTACGAAAATGAGTGTTACACCTATATTACTTTTTTTTTTTCGTTACACCTATATTACACTAATCAAATTGATATAACTTTTGTATTATTTGATGTATCTTTCTAATAAGTTGGTGGAAAACAATATTTGGTGTACAAGTTGCACTGAGTATTGATTTACACCAATCTAATTAATGCAAAATATCAAATATGTTTTCAACTATACATTGATTGGTAAAATTTGTGACGTCAAACAAAGTAAATATATTAACTTTTTGTATGTTCAAGGTGCAAATGGGTAGATGATTTAGTTTTCATGATGAATTGGAAGTCTAACAACGATTTTGAAGGCGTGGACTAAAGAAGTCAAAAATCCACGTTTGACAAATAACGGCTATAGTGTTTTTCTGTTTTTTTTGGGCAAATAATAAAGAATTTTATTGATCAGCAATCAAAGTTTGTACACATGGCTAACGCCTCTATTACACCATCTAACTACAGCTGATGATCTAAGGAAAAAGTTGCTAAACTACAGCAAGGGACCCTCACTGATGTTGTTAAGGTTCAAATTTGGACTTTAACAAATCAGTCAGAGGATATTTTGGATTGGGAAAAACACCATGTGGAAGCAAAGGAGTAAAGTTCAGTGGTATCGGTAGGGGAATCGGAATACAGCTTTTTTTCATGCACATGCATCCAAACGAAGGAAGCAAAATCAGATACATGGCCTTTTAACAATGCCGTGCAGTGGTGCAACTCCCATGATGATCTTGAGAACATTATCTTAGACCATTTTGGATCTACTTTTTCCAGTTCAAAGCCATCCCTGAGATAATTGATGCAGTTTAGAAAGGGTGCAACCTAAAGTATCTAAACAAATGAATGATTCACTGATGTGAACTTATTCAACTTTTGAGGTAACAAAAGCTTTAAATCAAATGCACCCTTTTAAATCTCCTAGTCCAGTCCTGATGGTATGTCCCCAATATTTTATCAGAAATTTTGGCATGTTGTTAGTCAAGATGTAGTTAAATGTGCTCTTGAGTTCTTGAACAATGGGCTTTTGATGATTGATTGAATTTCACTTACATTATGCTTATCCCAAAATACCAATGTCCATCCAATATAACTCAATTTTTTCCAATTAACTTGTGTAATATAGTTTATAGATTGGCTTCTAAGGTTATAGCTAATAGATTAACCAAAGTCCTTTCAATAATTCTCTCACCCTTTCAATCTGCTTTTATTCTTGGCCGTTTCATTACAGATAATATCTTAATTGCTTACAAAATTAATCACTCTCTTAAATCTAAGTCTGCAGACAAGGAGGGATTCATGTCCATTAATTGGACATAAGCAAAGTTTTTGATAGGGTTGAGTGGTAAGCAAAGTTTTTGATAGGGTTGAGTGGCCTTTTCTTAAAAAACTGATGTTAGCTTTAGGTTTTCACCTATATGATCATATAGGCCTTTTGATAGGTTTCACCTATATGTTAGCCTTTTCTATGATCACCTATATGATTATAGAAGTGGTGCCGCTTCTAGCAAATGTATGATTTACTTTTGTAAATGATCATAAACTAGGATGGAGCACATGATCGGTAATAGTGCTAAATTTTTGTGAATTGATCAAATGTTTAAATGCCATGTGTGTGGTATTTCTTGGCTAATTTACAAATCTTGGTTTAATTTTTTAAAAACAACCATGATTTGATTTGTTCAAAGTGATATACTAACACTAAAAGAAAAGTTAAATCTAACAATACTTATCTTTATGCATGGTGTTTTATGTGTGTTAGTTTGTTTATTTCATTCACAAGCTAAGTGGGGGATTGATGGAATAGTTTGTGAATTGAAATTGAAATAAAAGTTGTTAAATTCAAAATATTGGACAAAAGAAAAATGCTTAATTTAGCCTCTTGATGACCATTATAGTGAGGAAATGATTTTGGTATTTTTGCTCATTAAAGGAGACTAAAGCAGCTTCTTGATGATCATTGATGTGAGGAAATTGTGACTGTTTAGTTTTGATGTCTTTTGAATTGTCTTTCATATATAAATGACAAGGTTTCAGTAAATCAAACTAATTTATCCATTTTGATCCTTTCTTAGTAGTTTTGTTATGAAAAGTTCTTCATTTTTGTTGTATTCTAGAGGTATATTGTCTTAATCCAAAAACAAACTATTAAGTGTGATGGGAGCAATAAACACCTTAGTATTTATACACGTCTCAAAAATCATCAACAAATTCCATATCTTTCATGAAATTTGTTAGTGAAGTTTATGTACTCCTTTATTGTTTTGTTTTATTTTCTTAACACCATGTGCGTGAGACCTTTGATATAGAAAATAAGGTACCGAATTCTAAACCTATTCTTCACTTATTCATGAAGGTAAGATTGCCACGCTTTTTAAAAACGGGAAGGGGTCGTTAGTTCATTGTCATGCTGTTTAAAAATGAAAGCGGTGATAAGTTGTTAGTATAATAGTCGTGAACGGTGGAAACACCGTTTAAACAGGTCACAATTCATCATCGGATCCGAGGCTACTTGAATTTTTTCCAATTCTTTTCAGTTATGTAATTTTTCAAACATTTAATGTAAACGTGAATTTTGTCAATTCATGCACTAATTGGTGTCTAAATGACAATTGCATCAAAGTTATAAAAAGTTACACTAAAAGTTGTAAGAATCACACCAACTGAATTGAATAGGATAAAATGCAACTTGAGGGCTCCTGATCCTAAATTGCTTGTTCAACTTCATAATATAGACACCATTAATATGTACGGTCCCACATTATTGATGACTAAATATCACACCCATGTTGGGAAGTTGTACAATCAGTGAAAATAAATCACAATTTGTTTAAACAGTGTTATATCGTGTAAGACATATGTGTTTGCCAACTGCTTCCTCTCCATTTAAAAAATGTTGTCACACTTTTTTTTTTTAACATATCCACATTCATTTCAAGAAAGAAACAAAGGAATTGTTCATTTTCATAAGATAATGACTACGCCTATGCTTTCCCAATATTGATCTTCGTCAAAATTATTAATATTTATATGTCTATGCAAAATATGGAAATTTATAAAACTTCAACGCCGTGGATTTGAGAGTTTCCTCCTCTAAGTAACCGCATTGTTGATTTATTTGGTAAAAAAGAAGTACTAAAGAAAAATGGGGATTGCAATTGCAATGAGAGATAGTTGTACATAAAAGACAAAGGCAAGCCTTCATGCGTCCATTTGGTGGAGAAAGGATATGCCACTACGTTTCCTTTCTTTTTTCTTCAAGATCTCGATTATATTTATGCTATAAGGTAAGAGTCAGTTTTTATACACTTTCAATGTACAATTTTGTTCTTATATTAATATGTTTAGATCATGCCATATAATATGAATTCAAATTTGAAACTTAAATCATACACATGTAGCATACTGTTTGTGTACGACAAAATAATCCATAAGGTATATACATAGTTTATATCAGTTACAAGGAGAAATTGTCTTCATGTCAAAAGATTTCAAGAAACTTACAGAGTTTGTCTCATTAATTATAAAGATGACAATTATGATTAGACAAACGCTACAGTTAGAATAAAACCCATTCGACTGCATTTTCTATGTCTTATTAAAAAGTAATCATCAAAGTTTAATACTGCTGTGAATTCGTCTATTCTGTGCCCTTTAGACCGGTAATCCATGTCATGAAACCTGCAGGATATAAAGAATAAGAGTTTATCGGTGAATGTAAAATCTGAAAGTCAACCAGAATGAAATGTGAAGGCAGCCTTATTCATCTGGATCTGCTCTGCCACAGAACGCCCAAGAGAAATTCTGTAGCAGATGGCAAACTGGATGCAAGACGGAACTGAAACATCTTGTGTCGATTTTCCCATTTTTTTGGTTTGTGAAACATAATGTTCTTGCCAATGGATGTGAATGGTAAGGACACTGAACCTCTTGTCAGTTGGATTATATTGTATGTAAATCAAATAATTTGTGGAAAAATATTAAAGATGCAGGAATTTTAAGTCCCATGTTGACATGGATGGATGAATTAAATTATTATGAGCTCAAATTTGAAAAATCAAAGATTTAGTATAATCTAATTCACAAGAGTTGCCTCATCAAAACGTACAACATTAATGACGTAATAAAATAAAGTAAAGCCCGAAAAAAGTTTCAATTGAAATTCTAAAGCTTCACAATGGAAAAGGGAAAATGGAAGAATTGAGAGTCAAACCAAAGATTTTATAACTACCTGACTAATGTTTTGTCAATAATTGGGTTAAAGGAGCTAATTTTTTTTTTGTGAACAACCTGATGATGGAAACTCATCGACAAAGGCCAAAGAAATATTTTGTCAATATTTGGTCAACTAAAGTTGAAGAAAGCCTAGGGATGGCAATTGGGGCGACCTGCTGAACAGGGAGTATACCCCAGCCCTATCCCTCGCTCCGCCACTAGTTAAAAAAATTATATATATAAATATAATTAATTACAAACATATAATAATGATATTATTAGTTATAAGTATTATATAATGTATATTAGTATATGTTATATAATTGATATTATCAATTATATTAATAATTATGCATGTCTATTAATAGAAATTATTAATTAGTTATACTAAATTTACTAATATATTTATACTAAATTCCTAATTACACTTAACACACTAACACTTTTTTTTTCAAAAAAAAAAAAGCACAATAATGCCTTTGTGATTGTATTTGTGTCAAAAGTAAAAACTTGACTACTTTAATTGCATTTGTTTCATCATGTTAGATTATATTCAAATAACTTTTGTTTGATTGTTTTCATGGGTTTCAATTGTGAAATTACAATGGATAATAACTTGGTGATGTGTTGATATTTTAGCACTTAATTATTTGCTAAAATTTAATTATAATGAAATTATATAACAAATTTTTATTAGCCATGTGCGTGCCCCCGCAAGAGAAGTTGGGCGAGACGGGGAACGGGGCAAGAGGAGCGGGGGACGAGATGTAGTATCCTACATCAGTAAAAGGAAGAGAAAAGGAAACATTTAATACTTGGGTCCAATGGCTACTTTGTAATTTGGACTAACCATTTTGCGCCAGTGGATTTCGGTCCAAAAATTACTTGGGCTACTAGCCCTTGAATCTAGGTAGTGATAGGTGGTATCAGAGCCAACCTCGGGTGATCTCTATGCGGGGTGAGCCTGGGCCAACTGGTTAGGGTTCCGACTACACAAGAAAGTGCAAGAAACTAAGTGCTGTGCAGGATTAAGTGCCACATTCGACGGGGGCCTCTAGAGCCCATACGAACCACTTCTAGAGTCTTAGAATGACCAAGTGTACAGTCTGAATTCTGACGGGTTTTGCGAGGATGCAAAGTTCTTAAGGTAGGAAGAATGTAGTATCCCACATCAGTAAAAGGAAGAAATAAGGAAAGGTTTAATACTTGGGTCCAATGGCTACTTTGTAATTTGGATTAACCATTTTGGGCCAGTAGATTTCGGTCCAAAAATTACTTGGGCTAGTCCTTAGATTCGGGTCGTGACAAGTGGTATCAGAGCCAACCTCGCATGGTCTCTGCGTAGGTGAGCTTGGGCCAGTTGGTTAGGGTTCCAACTACACAAAGAAGTGCAAGGAACTAAGTGTTGTGTGGGGTTAAGTGCTACGTTTGACGGGGGGCCACCTCTAGAGCCCGTACGAGCCACCTCTAGAGCTCGATCATGACCAAGTGGACAGTCTAAATTCTGACGGGTTTTGTGAGGACGCGGAGTTCTAAAGGTGAGGAGAATGTAGTATCCCATATCGGTGAAAAGAGGAGAAAAGGAAAGGTTAAATACTTTAGTCCAATGGATACTTTGTAATTTGGGTTAACCTTTTTGTGCCAGTGGATTTTGGTTCAAAAATTACTTGGGCCAGCCCTTGGATTGGGGTCGTAATAGGTGGTATCAGAGCCAATCTCAAGTGATCTCTGTGCGGCGTGAGCCTGGGCCAGCTGGTTAGGATTCTGACTACACAAGGAAGTGCAAGGAACTAAGTGCTATGCAAGGCTAAGTGCCACGTTCGACGAGGGCCACCTCTAGAGCCTACGGGACTAAGTGCCACGTCAGGCGGGGGCCATCTCTAGAGCCCATACGAGCCACCTCTAGAGTCCAAGCATGACCAAGTGGACAGTTTGGATTCTGACGGGTTTTGCAAGGATGCAAAGTGCTAAAGGTGGGAAGAATGTACTATCCCACATCAGGTACAAGAAGTGGAAAGGAAATTGTTTAAGAACTTGGGTTCATGGGCTATTTTGTAATTTGGGTTAACCATTTTGGGCAAGTGGATTTTAGTCCAAAAACCACTTGGGCCAGCCCTTGGATCTGAGTCGTCACAGGTGATATCAGAGTCTAGATTGAAATGATCTAGGAAATCTAGGAATTATATAATCATAGCAAGTTAAAAGTTTAATGGAGGGAAGAATCTAATTGAGAGCTCATATAAGAATGCAAGAAGTGAGAGGAGTTATGAGGATGCAAAGTGATAGGATTCGAGAGTTGGAAACTAACATGATAGAGGAATAAGAGCAAACTAATGCTTTACGTGATCAGTTGTGGGAGACTAATGACCACCTCACTAGGGTACTAAGACAGGTAAGGGATAGGATTGAAGGGATTTTAGCAGAATGTGACATCTTGATTGAAGAGGTTGTGGAGGTGAATTTAGACAGGAAGGACCAGGGAGAAAAGGCTTCTAAGGTTGGAAATGAAGTTGAACTAGCTGAAGAGATAGAATCGACTGGCACTGTTATGGATTGAATAGCTTTATGTTAGGTTAAAACTTTTGTATCGCCAGTCAAGATCGTTGGGAAGGAACCTTCGTATATTTTGTTGTGGCTTCACGTGAATTTGTATTGCTTAACTTGTTTGGTTCCTTTGCATTTGAACTTGCTATGTATTGCTGACTTGTTTCGTTTGTAACAACTTGAATGGTTATGTATTTGGTGTTATTGTGATGTATTTGGTACCATTATGATATAATAAGGAAATAAATGTGCATTTAATAATATAGTAAGTATTATTATTCGTGTGCATAACTAGTCATTATTCATTCATGTATAGACCTATTGTAAGTTGATAAGGATTCTAGGGAAGCAATCCTAAGATTGGATGTGAAGGGTAGATTGGTTTCCCTGCCCTTATTTCGGGGATCTAAATTAGAAAACTGTTAAGTAAATGGGCACGAGGTTATTTTGCCTATTTAAGTAACACCACGGAGGACAAGGTGAAAGTCGAGGATGTGTCAGTGGTAAGGGATTATCCGGATGTTTTTCCTAAGGAATTAGAATCATTGTCTCTTGAGAGAGAGAGATAGAATTTAGGATTGAATTAATGCCTGAAACAAATCTCATTTCTAAGACACATTATCATATGGCACTAGCTGGCCTTAAGGAGTTATTTGATCAATTATAAGGAGCTGTGGTATTTTCTAAGAATAGATCTCAGGCGGGGATATCATCAACTATGAATTAAGAAGGAAAATGTGCCTAAAATGGCCTTCAATACTCGATATGGATATTATGAATTTGTAGTGATGCCCTTTGGAATCATCAACTATGAATTAAGAAGGAAAATGTGCCTAAAATGGCCTTTAATACTCGATATGGATATTATGAATTTGTAGTGATGCCCTTTGGACTAACTAATGCCTCGGCGGCATTCATGAATCTAATGTATCGAGTTTTTAGGCCATACTTGGATCAATTCATAGTAATATTTATCGATGATATTTTGGTATATTCAAGAGCTTGGAAGTAACATGTGTAGCATTTGAAGATAGTATTACAAACTTTAAAGGAACATCAATTGTATGCTAAACTTAGTAAGTGTGAATTTTGATAGGAAAATGTGTCGTTTCTAGGGTATACCATTTCTAAGGAAGGAATCACTGTGAATCTAGCTAAGATAGAGGCCAATATCAATTGGAGACGGCCAGAAAGTCCTACTGAAATTCATAGTTTTTTGGGTTTAGCGGGATCCTATCATCTGTTTATCCAGAACTTTTACAAGCACAAGAGAGAATTTCGAGGATGAAATTTCTTTAATGGGGAGAGCGTGTAAGGTCTCAAAAAATACATATATGTATATCTATATATATCGCATGCTTTTATATAGGAAAAATTGAATGTGTTACATATACTTCATTATCAAATTGAATTATGTGGTTATTGTTGATTGATTTATATGTTCAATTGTTTTCCCTAAGACTAGTTGGAATAAGAAAAATAGTGGGATAATAGTAAGAAAGAATAGCAACGCAAGGCTTAAATAGTTTTTATTTGTGCATGCAAAGTGACACATGGCATAAGCCTTGACACTTGTCCAACCAACATGCAAAATTTGGACCAACTTATTTGCTTGTTTGCAAGACAATCTCATTTGTTTGTTTTTCCTCTTGCTTATATCCGAGAGAGAGAGAGTGAGAGAGTTAACATACAAAGCTAGACCAATTTTCTTGCCTTTCTCTTGCCTGATACCCGAGAGAGAGGGAGGGAGAGTAGCATTTATTTTCTTATTTGTATTGCAAATTTAAGAGAGAGAGAGAGTTGAGCGTGAGGGAGGAATTATAATGTTCTTGTGTTCAAGCCAGCTTCATTAAGGGCAAGAAAATAGGAAAAAAAATTTGGAGCAATTTAAATGCGAGAACCGGGGGGGAGAGGAAGAAAAGAACCAAAACCACCAACAAATTTCTTTCTCCTTGCTTACTAAAGAGAGACGAGAGTGAGGGTGTAGGAGAACCAGCCACTCTACCTTGTCTGCAACTGGAAGCTTCAACCAAGAAACAAGAAAATCACCATTATCACCATTCAACCTAGCTAAGTGAACTGGGTAGAAACAGAAATTTTCAGCATAGGAACCATGAGAAATCAAGAGGTAAACCTGTTAAACTTTCTTTATTTTCTTTCTACCTTGGTACCATAATGTCTTAGCTTGAACTAACATCAAGAAAAGAGAATTTAACTAAGGAAAAGTGCATCAAAGCTGGAAAAATTCTGCTCAACTTGCTAACCGATTGGCCATATGTATCCAAAAACATCATTTGGTAAACAACATAGAAGTTTCCAAGATAGTTGGTATCAAAAGTTTGTATGGTTAGAGTATAGCATATCGAAAGATGCGGCGTTTTGCTTTTGGTGCTTTCTTTTCAAAACACAAAATAAGGGAGGTCGATATGCAGAGGATGCCTTTACAAAAATGGGATTCAATAATTGGAAAAAGGCAATGGAAAGATTTAATGAACATATTGGAGCTGTGAATAGTTGCCATAATGATGCTAGAATACAGTTTGAAAGTTTTCAAGATCAAAGGCATAGTGTGTCAAATGTGCTACGATCTTGTGGGCGCGAAATAGATATTGCATATCGCACCCGTTTAACTGCTGCTCTGGATGTGACCCGCTTTCTTTTGAAGCAAGGATTGGCTTTTCGTGGAAATGATGAGTCAACTAGTTCTTCAAATAGAGGCAATTTTCTTGAATTGTTTGAGTGGTATAGCCAGCGAAATACTGAGATTTTTGAGGTTGTAAATCAAAATGCTCCTGCAAATAATCAACTAACTTCTCCAATGATTCAAAAAGATCTGGCACATGCTTGTGCCTCAGAGATCACAAGTGTTATAATCAATGATATTGGAGACAATTATTTTTCCCTAATAGTTGATGAGTCTCGAGACAGTTCAGTGAAAGAGCAAATGGGAGTTGTTTTGAGATATGTGAACAAAGAAGGGCGTGTGATTGAACGTTTCCTTGCAATTGTACATGTGTCTGACACCACATCTCTTTGTTTGAAAGATGCAATTGATTCTTTATTCGCGCAACACGGATTATCATTATCCAAATTGAGAGGTCAAGGATATGATGGAGCTTCAAATATGCGAGGTGAGTTCAATGGTTTGAAGGCCCTTATATTACAAGAAAATCCCTATGCGATGTATATTCACTGTTTTGCTCACCAACTCCAGTTAGTTATTGTTGCTGTTGCTAAGGGAAATATCATTGTCAGTGAATTCTTTGTCTATGTCTCTATGATTGTCAATTTAACTGGAGCATCATGTAAAAGGAGAGATCAATTAAGACAAATAGAACATGATAAGATTGTTACACTTTTAGACAGTGGAGATATTATTAGTGGAAAAGGCAAAAATCAAGAAACTAGTTTAGCAAGACCAGGGGATACTCGTTGGGGATCACACTATCTAACATTACTTCGTCTATCCTCTATGTGGGCTTCGGTGATTGGAATATTGGGAAATATACAAGATGATGCCACCACTTCTGACAATAGAGGTATGGCCAGGGGTTTGATTGATAGAATGAATGATTATGAGTTTGTTTTTGCATTGCACCTGATGAAGTATTTATTGGGAATCACAAATGACTTGTCACTTGTTTTGCAACAAAGGGATCAAAATATTGTCCAAGCCATGAGTTTGATTGATACTATGAAATCTCAATTGCAAGACTTTAGGGAAGAGGGATGGCAAATAATTTTAGATGAAGTCAACAATTTTTGTGAGTTGAATATGATTCCCGTGATTGATATGGAAGACAGTATAGCAATCCGTGGCAATGCCAGGCGCAGTCGCAGAGGTCAAACCATCACTAATTTTCATCATTATCGCGTGAAAATTTTTTGTGAGGTATTATTTTTGAAATTATTATTTCATTACATTTGTTACTTGTTAGCAGATTTTCTTAGTTATTAATTTTATTATTGTTGTGATGTCAGGTTGTTGATTTAATTATACAAGAGATGAATAATCGTTTCTCGGAAGTTAGCACGTAATTGCTTAGTTGCATAGCATGTCTTGATCCAAAAAGTTCTTTCTCTCAATTCAATGAGCAGAAACTACTCCGTCTTGCTGATTTATATCCTGAAGACTTCTCAAGTAACGATTATTTATATCTTGAGTCTCAACTTCGAAATTATATTTATAATGTGCAACGCGATCCTCAATTTTCAGAAGTTGGAGATTTGGGAAGTCTTGCTCAACAAATGGTTAAAACTGGTAAAAATACAGTTTTTCCATTGGTTTATCGTCTGATCCAGTTGGCATTAGTTCTACCAGTTGCGACTGCTTCTGTTGAAAGAGTATTTTCTGCAATGAATATTGTCAAGACTGATTTGCGCAACAAAATGGGAGACGAGTGGATGAATGACTGTCTGGTTGTATACATCGAGAAGGATATTTTTGCAACAATTGAAAATGAGCAAATATTGCAGCGTTTTCAACGGATGAAGACTCGCAGAATGCAATTGCCTCCTCTTCGTTATTCGAGTGCAACAACTACCAATACTTCAAGTGTTAATCAATAACAAATTTTTGGGTATGTATAATTATATGTTTTTATTATTTTTATAATTATTGATTCTAAATTTTACTTATTAAATATATTTATTTCGTCACAAAAAAAAATTTTTAATACACTTCAGCCCCCCCAAAAATAAATTTCTGGCTCCGTCCCTGCATGTACCAAGACTTGATCTCTATTGGATGGAGTACAGAATGGACATAAGGTCGGTGATGGTGTAGAGAATGGACATGATATTTTCTCTTGAAATTCCCATGACAATTTACCAAATTTTAACACAAAAAAAAAAAAGAAAAGAGGGGAATTTTTTACATCAGAAAAAATTTCACTAAACCTTGCCATTTCCCAATTCCCTCTCCACCCAGCACCACTTAGCCCACTATTTTTCTCACTTGCAGCCACTCACAGCCATATCTACATCATAATTACCTCTTAAATCTTTTCCACTCCAACCACTATAGCTAATTAAAACCTTCACCTTCGTCCCCAAACTCAACCTCAAACCCGTTTCCTCTACCAATCCCATTGAAACCCTTTATCTTGCACAATAAAAAAATGAAGTATTCACAACTAAAATAATTCTAGTGGAGATGATTTCGCCCATAACTCAAACAATACCCAAAAAAATTGGGCACAAATTTTTGGCAAAAAAATAATTAGGGCAAAAAAATTTGGGGAAAAATCGAGGAGAAGAAGGAGAGACATGAGATACCTTTTGTTGCAAAGAATTGGTGGAGTACTTCTTCTGTTCAACATCACAAAGATATGATCGATCTATGGAGAGAAGGAGGAGAATTGTTTTTTGTTAATAGTTTCTGTCGAGGGAGTAAAGTGAGAGAGTGGGAGACCAATGGAGAGTAAAGCGGAGAGCTTTTCTATTGGGTTACAAAATGTTTGCTTTCCAAATTTGACCCGCACCACATATTTTTCACATACTTTGTTTATTTAGTTTCAGTGAAATATCGGTTCACTGAGCTCCCCAAAATTTCAATCAAGTTTTTTAGTTGAAGTATAATTTTACTAATACATTATTAATTGCTACCTTTTAACATTTTTGTCAAAAAAATTCATAATGCGAGTCAAGTTTTTGGTAAATTAATACAAGTGGTAAATGTACTTTTGTTCAACATCAAATAGTTCAATTTTTTTGGTAATGACTTTAAATATTTTTTTATTGAATAACTTCAAATAATTCACACAAGTGTTAAAACTTTATATCACTTCCTGAAAGTTGCAAAACTAAAGTACTATATCTTACTTTTAATTTAGTCTAGTAGTACCATAGGTCTTTAGTTATGGAAAATTCTACTTTAAATAACATATGACTTATATGACCGACATAAACTAAAAGATGGTTCACCCCCTAATTTTTAGGAGTTCCCATATATTTGTGTCTATTGGTTTGTATATAGTGTTTTTTAAAGTCAGTTATTTTAAATGAACTCTTTAGTTATTTTATACCGATAAGCCATGTATGTTACCGGTTAATTTTGTTTGAAGTTATTGTACTACTAATTGCAAAACAAACCTAGGTTGCCATTAATTTTTAGTAGATTTTAAATAAAGCATATTCAATTAACAAAGCACATTTTAAATAGCACACATTCAATTAACATCCAATACAAAACTTCACTATTAATCCATTATCTTCAAATAAGAAAAAAATGCACAATTAAAGTATTACATAAAGTGTATTAGTTAATTAACTATGGAGTTTAGGATTTATCCACTTCGATAACTAGTTCAATTTGAAAACTCTTATTTATATTCATATCAAATTAACTAATAATCATTCCAAGTTAAGTAGTCACAAGTTTATTTACACTAATGAATTTTTTATTTTTTAATTATTTTTATTCTAATGAAGTTATTACATATACAAGAAAATTAAACTAATAAGGAGGCTCATAAGTATATAACAGTTAAAAATCATTAGAGAACACATAATGATTACAAAAAATTAGGAGTAATAGTTGCAAAAAGCAATAAATATTTTAAACCAAACAGTGACAAGACTAGGTTGTCACTGACGGCTATACAATGTTATCAGTGACAACAATTGCAAAGTTGTCAAAGAAAGTGCTATTAATACTGACAACTTTTAGAAAGTCGTCACTATTGCAGTTCCCGCTCTCTCCATGACTCCTGGCGGAAATCGAATTGTGACGACAATGCAAGGTCATCACTGATGTATTGGCTCCCTTGACTCAATTGTGACAACTTGCTGTATTGTGGTTAAAGGATCCCATTCTGTGACGATTTTTTTTCGTCACTGAGAAATGTTGTCACTAATGACCAAATTTCTTGTAGTGTAGTGCTAGTCTAAACTAGTTGCAAGGTTTAGTGAAAAATTTTCCTAATCTAATCCTTAAATTTATCACGTTTGGATGTTTTCTAATGGATGCAAATCTAAATTTATAAAAAATATCGAAAGGGACAAAATGTTCATTCAAAGGTTTAATTGATACCAATCGGATTAATTGCGAAGTCCAAAATAGTCCCTTGAAAGGGTCACGAGCATGCATAAATGAAATTCAAAGAAAAGAAAAGAAAAATAAAATTATATATCTAGGTATAAGTGACCAAAGAATAGGTAATGCAATATAATGGGTATGGAAGACAAAAGACTCGTGACATAATTTTCTTATACAGGGATTGATGGGGTATTTAAAATAAAGAGTTATAATCACTCATATCCACGTTCAAAGTATAATTCTCCTAATCTAGACAAGCAAATGAGCTAACTTATTTTACAATTTCTTAAATGAGATGTAATTCTAAATGATAGGATTGACACATATAGAGGGTAGGAGATAATATAATAGGAAATATCATGCAAATGAGAAAAATCCTAAATAAATAAAAAAAATACATGAAAATGTAATGAATGCCATACAAAAATGAATCTAATGCATAAACAATCTAAGGGTCTAGCGTTGGACTAACTCATTTCTAAAGAACCTTACTAGTATTGGACTAGCAAGTAGGTGGAGGGAGAAGCCACAACTAGCGTTGGACTAGTGTGGTGACGCCATGCATTAATAATACATAGTAAAACAAATAAGGCATAAATTAAAACAAATAAATACATAAGAACACGTAGCACGTAACACATAAACATAATATCAAGATGCACAAATCCTAAGAAAGCGGATAAAGAGCATAACACATAAGCCATACAAACACACGAAAACCTACCTATTACAGTGGGGAGTCTAACTACAATCTAAAATGAGAAAATATAATAAAATAAACCTATCTATCCTATCTATTACAATAGGGGACCTAATTACAATCTAAAATGGAAAAATATAATAAAATAAACCTATTTATCTTATTTATTACATTTGTCTATCTAATTATAATTTTTCAAAAATATCACCTATCTATTACATTTCGAAATATTTAAATACTTCCCAAATAATTATAAAAATTAACTAAACGACTATAAAAAAATTTGAATGAACATTTGAATCAAATAAATAACAAAACATATAAAAATATATAAACACGTAGGAGCACGTAGGAGCATTTAAATAATAATAGGGATATCTCCCTTTTGAAGTGGTGACTAAATAGAGTCAAATTGTCCTATTTATACTCAAAATGAACAAAAGGATCATGGTACTAATTTAATTGGAAATAATAATAATAACAATAATAATAGTACCAAATTCACATTAATATGTCAAGCATAAAGAAACTTAAGGGCAACTAAAAAATTACAAGTTGAATACATTCAAAAGTAACATAATTAGCAATTAAAGAAAAGAAACAATTGTAATAGAGAGAGTCAAAAATTCACTAGGAACTAAATTGCAAAAATTAGAAAATTTTTGGGGTAAAAAATATAATGTTTCAAAAGTTTAGGGGTCAAAATTTTAATTAAGATAAAGTTTAGGGACCAAAATGCAATTAAACTAAGGACCAAAGTGAAAGAGAATTAAAATTTCTGAGCCACAATAAAACTACTCCAAAGATCAGGGGTTAAAGTGAAAATTCCGGTTTCTGATTTGGGCAAGAGAAAAGGCTCTGAGTCATTTATTTTAGTTGTTTGGGCTGGACGCCTTCGGCTCAAAAGAAAAAATACAGGCTATCCTCATTAAAAGAAAAACAAGCCCAAGTGAAAAAATTACCCCAAAACCCAGACGAAAACTGTGACAGCCCCACTTTCCCCAAAGGCGAACCAGAGGGGTCAGCGAACTGCCTACCCAACTCTCACCGAAGCTCACTACAATCCATAATTCAAAAACTAGAATACTTCAAATATTTTCAATATACATTTAAAGTACTCCAAAACATTAATACTTAAAATTAGCTAACTTTCAAACTTAAATACAACCCAAAAGAATATGTACTGCAGTCATTGCTATAATACAACTTGAAATCTCCAAAAGAAAACAATTTAGTACTATTTGTGAGCACTCTCAGTCTTGAACCCTGTTAAGGAAAACAAATGAGTGGAATGAGCTAAACAACCCAGTGACGTTCCAAAACACACAAGTAGTTCTAATAAATCAAGTAAATTAAGCATAACGCACATATGGTTCAAGATTTCACATTGGCACATTAAAATGAGACATTTATCATTTTACATAAATAAACACACATTAAAAGGATACGGTGTTCCTATGGAACTATTTCGGTCAGCTTCACCTTATGATTCCAATAATTCCCTCTGTTTGTCTGGCCATCGCCTTATTCCTCCAGTGATAATACTCGAGTATATCGAAACGGTGGCCCAGATTCCAACCTACCCGACCGAGCCTGGTCCTGGCTCGAGCAGGTTAGTAACCAAGGGCAAGGCCCAGTTCAACTAAGAGCTTACAACATGCGCAAGTAATCAAATAAACCGGTAAACGGTAGAAATTCATTATTTTAGTAGGTCGAATGTGATAAAGTACACACTCGCCTTAAAACGGTGGAAAATTTCATAGGAGCAATTATAGGAAGCATTTAACACTTAAACACACAAGAAATATGAAGTAAACATGTAGTAAAACTATTCAAATCACACACACACATGCAGGGAACACTCACAGTTACGTGCGATATGTCTCGGTTCCTGGATAACACCCTTGATTACCCTCGAGTCTTGAGGCAAGAACCAACAAGTTTATATGAAAGTGAAAGATAAAACCTTAGGGTTTGAGCACTTAAGAAGTGAAGAAACAAGAGGTTGGTATATAATTCTTAAATGTATACTAAAGAATAAAACGAGTCGTTATACCCTCGAATCAACCCCTTTCAAATTCAAAGTTCAAAAGTAAGAATGGAACCATAAGAAATCAAGTTCTAGGTCAAGAATTAAGCGTAATAAAGAACATTAAGGTTTCTCATTTAAATCCAAGGAAACATCAAGTATATGGGAAACTTGTATCCCGCATGAAATCGAGTTTAAATTGAACCATCAATCTCAAAAGGAAGTTGAATGTTCTTAAAAATTCGTTTCTTAAGAAATCAGAAAATTTCAGCTTTACGCGACAAAATTTGGAAAATCAGATCTTGAGTTTGGTAAGTCCAAAAATTGGAAACTTGACACTGTTAGAAAGTAGATTTAAAGTACTAAAACTTCCCAGAAGACATTTTTCCAAGATTCCAACCAAAAAGCATTCATAATTCGGTTCAAAGTTACAGTTCCAAGAAGACAGGACAGAACCAGTCTTGATTTTCAGCAATGTTTGGAAATTCGGCAAAATTCACAAGAAGTGAATCAGCCTCTGAAATTTATAACACAACAAGAGTTCCAAATCAAGTTTTAAACACAATAAGCAGAACTAAATTCGGAGTTTTGAGCAACAAGATATAATAGTTTGAATTCGGCTGATTTTTGCAACCTGATCAGTGGATTTTCAGATTTGAAGAGCAATCTTTGGGGCATTATTTGGGCCTCAAATTGATATTGAAATTACGTCAAAATTGGTACACTTAAACTTCCATATGTGGACTACTTCTCTATTGAAATTGAGGCAAAAACTCGTACGGGAAGGCAATTAACTAAACGACCAAAATTTGTGAAATTCTTCAAAGCTAATCTGCCAACCCTATCTTTCTTTCTTTTTCAAAAGTTTTGTCCAAAGAAATCAGCCCCAATTCACTCCATTTTTGAAACCAAGGTTCCAGAAACATTTAATGAGCAATTGATGGGTAAATGACGCAAAAATTTTTGAAATAAAACACCCCAAAACAAAAATGACCATTCGGCCAGCAGGGAAGGGAAAATTTTCCAGTTATCAGCTTTGACACCATTTTGAAATCAGACCATATCTAACTCTACACAAGTCTGAATTGAGAATAGTTTATGGCGTTGAAAACTAGGTTCAAAATGCTACAATTCATCAGAAGACATCATTTTAAAAATCTTTTCACAAGTGGAACAAAATTGAGCTAAAAGATGCAGTTTCCCAGTTTCATGCGGACAAACAGGCAAAGCAGGACAGTCCACTTTGCCGATTCGCTACGATTTACTCAAAATGAACTAGCAGGGGATTCTTATACCATTTGAAAGCTCTGAATGTCTAATTTCGAATGCCATAAATGGCACTCAATTTTAACATTTGTACAAAGAGTTATGTTCCGACAAAGTACCACTGGTTGGCTACCCTGGTTGCGAATTTCCAGATTTCTACCTTTCACAAAACCCAAGTTTTATGTAACCATTTGAAATGATTTTCGAAAGACACCTTCTGAACACATAATACAACATATATCAAGCAATTTAGTAGCCAAATAAGCAACAAAAATTCGAGTTTAAAGCAGGACAACAAAACAGAAATTTCGGCTAGCTCTCCTCTCACGGTTTCTCTCTTTCTTTTTCTTCTTCTAGTTTCTTTCATTAAAACTCATCACAAACACACTAACACACACATAAACATCATGGCAGCCCTTATTTAACCAACGTGGGAGTTCATAGAGCCCACTTCAACCAACGAAATCCAACCAACAACAATAAGAAGGAAGCTACAAGCTTCAAAGCCAAGAAATGAAACAAGAAAACAAGAGTTTTGGTGGGAGATATTTATACCTTCCAAACACAAGAGGAAACCCTAGATTTTTGGTGTGAGAAACTCCCCGAAACAGAACCAACCAGCCAGCCCTCTCGTCCCTTCAAGCTAGAGCAAGAACCCAAGGAATTTGTGAGTTGGATGATGAAGAACAAGCAAGCTTGGAGCTAGAAGATGAAGTTCTCTCTTTCCCTTTTCTTTTCCTTGGCTGGCCGAAAATGAGAGAGAGAGTGAGGGAGTCTTGTGGTTTGATTTCTTGGAGAGAAAGAATGAAAAAGGTAGCCATAAAGTGTACACAAAAGTCAACTCTCAATAGTCACGAAATAGTGTCGTGCACTACCACTTTTTCTCTCGTTTGATACACTTAACCACTAATCCCTCAATCAACTTTTCTAAGCCTACTATTAATCATTCTTAGTTCTCCAAGACTAATGTACTCTCGGATCGAATTTGCCTCGAAAAATGTGCATTCACTATTTCTTGCTAAACGAGCCGCAGAAAAATTAAATTTGCTAACAAAACGTTTTAGAAATATAAATGAGACATTGTTCCCTGTAAATGAATTTAAAATGGTTGAAATAAATTATTTGAAGTAAACAGGTGAATAAATAATTAAATAAGCCAGTAAAACGAAATAAAAGTAAGCAAAATAAAATAAAATTTCGGGTCCTCACAAAAACCCAGAAAAAAGAAACCTCTAGCTCAACTAAAAATAAAACATTAGCCCATTCATTTTTTTTTCTTTTCTTCCTTTTCTTTCCTTTCCTTTCTTTTTTTCTTCCTTCTCCCCTTTTCTTCTTCTTCTTCTCTAGCGAGCTGAAACTGCTTGCTGCTGGCGGCTATGGCCGCCGCCGGCAAACTTCCCGGTCACAAAATTTCACCAAAATACACCCCTCTACTTGATTTTTCGTGTAGAATCCGTTTTTGGGCTTAATTTTTTACAAAAAAAAAAGGATCAAAAGTGGTGAAAATGTCAAAAAAAACAGCCCAGTTTTTATTTTTTTGAAATCATTATAACCTTCACCAAAAATCATAAAATTTATACCAATACACTCCTTACAACTTCTACATTACAACTACACCCTTAGTTTGACAAGAAAACAACAACAAAATGATATGTTAAGTCAAAACAGCCCACAAACGAAAAAAATATTCCAATGCTTTTAATGCTCCAACAACTCCAAAATTTTTAGATAATCCAACACTTTCGGACCTTGTGCTAGCTACAATCATCTATTTTGACAAAAATATGCACAAAAGATTCACTAACTCAACTCATATTTTCATTGTGGCATTTTATCAAACATAAACAAGGCATTTACAAGGCCATTTCTCTTTTCTTAACTTTTATTCATGGCTTATCCCAAATTTCAGCAACTCAATCAACAAAGGAAACAAATGAAAGCAAAAGAAAGTTAAGCAATGAAGCATGGATTTAATATGATAAAAAAAAATTGAAAATATACCTCAAGAAATATGGCAATCCTTCAGTTGATGCTTTAGGTAAAACTTTTGAACCTTAGGCATATCTTGCTTGCTTCTATTTTTTGTACTTGAATTGTGGGAGAAATGTGTGTGGAGTTATGTTGGAAATTTTGGGGTGAAGGGCCGAAAGTAAGAGATGGGGAGTAAAGAGTATTTCTTCTCTTTTTCTTTTCTTTTTTTTTTGGTTTTGTGAGTGGTTGATATTGAGAGGGTTTTTGTGCTTGGTGTGCTTGTGTATGGAAAGTGAACCGAGAGAGAGTTTTTGTGAGAATGTGATGGTGGAAAAATTGAGAGAGAGGGAGATGGCCAAGAGAGGAGTTGGGAGTTGGAGTCCTTCTCTATTTTTTTCTTGTGTCTTCCCTTCTTGAGGGAAAAAAAGAAAGAGCCGGGAGAGAGCCAAAAGAATTAGGTGGTGTCTTGGTTTTGTCAAATGATGGTTTTTCACCAAAGATGAAAAGAAAGATGAATAGCAACATGGAGTGCAAAAATGGGTTAATAGTGCATTTGGTGAAACAAAATGATTAGGATGATTTTTGATTTCTTGATTTTCTTTTTTTTTCTATTTTTTTCTTAAAACCAACCTCTCTTTTGAGAGAAAGAAAAAAAATGCATATTAAAATACAAGAAAATAAATAACTCATTAAATAGATAAAATTCAAGAAAATATTAAAATTGACAAAAATTTAGTGTCTACAAAGTAAAAAGATCCTAACAAGTTTTTTGCGCCATTGCCAGGGAATTAGGTACAACACTAGAGTTAAAGGAAGCTTTATTAATCTAGATTTTGTTACTTTATCTTTATTTTATTTTCTATCTTTTAGTTGTTAATTTTATTCTTAGGTACTAAGTTCTTCACCAAAGAAAATTTTGCCTTCAAGAATTAAATATAGTGAGAAGAGGAAGAAGACGTGCTCAACAAAAGCAACTTGAGATGGACAGCGTAGGAGAAACTACCATTGAGTAACAAGAAACAAACCAAACGGCGGACCAAAGGCAAAGGGCTTTGAGAGACTATGCTTTGCCGAACAAATCAGGAGCACAAACAAGCATAACGAGGCTGGCCATAAATGCCCGTTCTCATTCAAATAGTTCAATAGAGCCAATTTGAAAAAAATGCAATGGAAGATCCAAATACTTATCTAGCCAATTTCACAGACCTTTGTGGCATAATCAAAGTAAATGGAGTAAGTGATGATGCAATTAATCTCAAGTTATTTTCATTTTCACTTTGTGACAAGGCAAATGTATGCTAAATTCATATCTATCCAATACTTTTACTACATGGAATGAATTGTCTAAAGTATTCTTAAATAAATATTTTTCACCCAATAAAATGGCTAAATTTTATATGGTTATTACAGGTTTCAATCAAAATGAAGGAGAGTCGTTGTATGAAGTTCATGAAAGATTCAAGGACATTTAAAGAAGACGCACACCATGGCCTTTTGGAATGGCTAATTATTCAAACTTTTACAATGATCTTACTTTTCCAACCAAAATAACCATAGATTCCACCACCAGAGGAGTACTTATGGGGAAGTCACTCGAGGATGCATAGAAGTTGATAGAAAAAATGGACTCCAATAATTAGCAATGGACTAATGAAAGAGGTAGTCATAAAAGGCTGGCAGGTATGTACAAAATTGATACCCTTAATATGTTAAGTGTTCAATGACATAATGTGGTTAACTTGCTTGGTAGACAAAGTGGAATGGATGCAAGTTCTAATGTAAGTGTTATATTATATTCTATTTGTCAACAACTATAACCATCCACCTCAAAATAATCCTTGTTCCAACAGTTATAATCAAAGTTGGAGTATTCATCCCAATCTTAGGTAGAGGGACCAAGGAAACCAACAAAGACCAACTAGTCCACTAAGATTCCAACCTAAACAAGCATTAGTGGAGACCAAACCTGCTTGGGAATTGACCATTGAAAAATTAGATAAAACCACAACAGAGAGATTTAAGTGAATAGATGAAAAAAAAAAAAAAGTGAATAGATGAAAGACTTGACTAATTCTTGAACATGCATAGGAATCTAGAGATGCAAGTAAGTCAAATTGCAAGTGCCATTAACTCTGGACAATAGGGAGTATTTGTGACACCCCGAATATTAGGAAGTTGTTTGTAAAGAAGATACTAAAGTGTATTTCTTTGGGTTTGATTTAAAACCTTATATTGTTTTAAAAAGACTAGAAACCCTAAAATTTTAATCAAAAACCCTAATTTACTTGTGACCAACCGGTTTTCTTAAATCCCTCATATTTTAATTGAAACCCTAATTTTAATCACTGGAATTGTAAAATTCCTCACGTTTTTCTTAAAAATACCCTTTATTTGGAAATTATTTATTTATTATAGCCTTACTACCCAATCATTCCACAATAAGTGCAAATGAACCTAGAAAGTAGGGTTTCACTTTTCGTTTCCAAGTTGGAGCAAGTTAGGGTTTTCACGTTTTTCCGAAGGGTGATTCTTCGGTATGGAGTAAGGATCAAATTTGGTGTTAAGAGTGACTTTTAGGTGAGAAATAATATGTGATTAGAAGCAATGATAAAAGGTTAGTGAATAGGAAGTAAAAACCCTAATACGCGTGATTTAAGAAAAAACGGTGCGAACCGACGGGTATCGATCACTACCGATTGAACCCACCACTTGATCACCACTTTTTACTACCACATACCCTTGATATTTTTACAAAATATCCCCCCTCATCCTCAGCCATGTGACCAAAATATGTGGCCCAAAATGCAAGGAAAAGAAAGAGAAATTTGGAAGGTTTTGGTGGTGACAAGTGTCACACACCTATGGCTCTTTGACCAAACCAATTGTCTTGCCTTTTTATCTTCCATTTAGCTTCATTCTTCCTCATTTTCTTCTGGTTTGGCTGAGACAAGAGAGAGAGAAAGAGAGAGCAAGAGTTTTCACCATTTCATCTTGATTTGCACCATCCAAGTGAGGAACCAAAATTCTAAACCGATTAAAGTGTGAGTTGTGACCTTGGGATGCTAGGGGAAACAAAAATTCCAAGAGGAGGTGAAGTATTACTCTTGCAAGCTTCTTTTGTTGAGGTATAAGGTCTAACCCATAGCTTTGGTTCTTTTATTTTTGATTAAGATGTTATATAATTCATGTTTTGGTTAGATTAGTTGTGATACAAGTTGTTGGGATGATTTTTAAGGTGATATATGTAAGTTAGGGTTTGATGATTTCTGCCTATACTTGCTATATGGATGATATATGTTGTATCTAAGCTTATATAGGAGGTTGTGGTGGTGGATTGAGGCAAGAAATGAAGAAAGTTTCATTGAATCCCAAAATTCCCAGATTTCTGGAAAATTTCAGCCTTGTTCTGTCCGGTTTTATTGCATCATGTTAGAGGCCGAATTAGGCTTAGTATAAAACATGAAAGTTGTATAGAATGATATTTTATAGGTTCCTACAAAATTTCAACCCAATCGGAGCAACGTAGCCTGTGAAAAGACCAAAATACCCTCGCTGCCCTAGGATGTTTCCAGTGATCCGTTTTAGACAGTTCATTTGTTTGGCTGTGTTTATTCACTATGATCCGTGCTGATTTAGCCATTTGTCAAAACATGAAAGTTTTAGTACTCTGTCTTAGCTTTTTAACGCCTCAAAGAACACCTTAAACGGACTTTGGTAGCCTGAGATATGGCCTTTTAAATGTAGTACGGTTAATTAGCCGATTAGTTGGAACCTGGTTCTGTGAACTGGGAATTTGATTAGGTTACACTGGAAATTTGACCAAGTGATCTTCATGAAAGTTGTAGGAATTCGTCTTAGCTTCGAAATGGTATAATTTTCACACCAATCCGATAAGCGTAGCCTCAGATGTGTTCTTTCCGCAAAAACCCGTCAAATCTGTCTTTTGTAAACTTCATTTCCGCACTTGTTATTAGTTGATTTATGTCCTTGTATTGTCTTGAGCCTATGGAACGGCTATTGAAATGCATTTGTGTTGTGTGTACCTTTGGGTTTGAATGAGAAAAATAATGAAGCCAAAATGGCTGAAAAATGAGATAAACACAAAGGGCATGCTGCCCAAATTTACGTTCGAGAACTAGAGAACTATACTTGCAACTTGAGTAAGGACTTGGCCGAATTTATACCCTTGAGAAATAAAATAATGACTGCTTCGGAGTATGTTTTCTTTGTCACTTCGACTTAAATGGAGATTTCAAAGTTTTACGAGCAAGCATAAGTTTTACAAATATTTTACTCATAGCCTTTGGTTTAAATGTACTCTTTTCACTTCCAAAACTATACTTATACTTTGTACTAGTAGTTATTCGGATTTTTTTGGTTCACTTAAACTTTGGAAGGGTTTAACTGTAATATTTTCTCTTGGCTATTATTAGGGTTTCTTGGCGATTGAAAGTGTTATTCGGGAGGATACTTTGGATATTCGGGAGGTGGGACTGTCACAGTATTACCTAGTAAGACCAAGGTTAAACCTAGAGAGCATGTTAATGCCATCACTCTTAGAAGTGGTAAAACTGTAGAGGGGCCTATCCTTGGTGAGTCTAGTGGGGGAAAAGATGAGGGATCAGTTCATGAAAGGGTAAAAGAAAATCAAAATGATCAAGTTTTAATTAATATCGATATGCCTTCCTCTCATATTTCTTCTAATAATGCTACTAATTTTTTATTCCTTTCTCGATAGTTTGAAGCAAAGCAAAAAGGAGGAGTTTGAAAAAGTTGCTAAAAGTTTTAGACAAATTCAAATTAACATATTTTTCAATGATGTTATCTTTCAAATTTCCTTTTATACTCATTTCTTGAAGGATATTATGTCAAAAAAGAGAAAAATTGAAGATCATGAAATGATAGCACTCACAGAGGAATGTTCGGCACATGTGCAGAATAAACTTCCACCAAAGCTCGAGGATTCAGAAAGTTTTATTATACCTTGCACCATTGGACATCTTAATTTCTCTAATGTTTTGTGTGATTTAGGTGCAAGCATATTCATAAATGGCACATTTCATTGCCCAAAGGCTTGATTTGAAGGAGATAAAAGATACAAATGTTACTTTTCAATTGGCAGATAAGCCCATAAAGCATCCGGTTGGCATGATAGAGAATGTCCTTATAAAGGTGAAATCATTCATTATACCAGTTGGCTTTATTGTGTTAGATATGAAGGAAGATATGCATATGCCTGTCATTTCATGAAGACCTTTCTTAGTCATGGCTAGTACATTAATTGATGTCCAATAAGACAAATTGGTATTTAGGGTCAATGGTGAAGAACTGGTGTTTAATCTTAATGATAATAAAAATCTTGACTTGTGGCACGGTAAGGCTTTTAAACCTAAAGAAGTTAATGTAGTACAAGAGTTGTATAAAGATAACTTTCCTATTGATGCTCTTACTATAACATGTCTAATGTGAGAAATAAAGAAAAAGAGGTCTTTATTGATCATTTTCAAGAAATTCCTAAAATCCAAGAAGACAAAGGCAAGAAATCAAGTAGATTTTGGAATTATTTTAAATGTCTTTCAAGAAATTCTCATGTACATTGTGATAATGCTAATGATTCCTTGTTTGATAATGAGCATGAGTTGGAGATAGGGCAAACTCAAACCACGGTGGATGGTAAGAGAAATTTTAGCCCTTGGGAAGGAACTAGTTCCTTTTCTCCTCCAAAGTGAATTTCAAGAAGAAACACTTTTGACTCGGGTCAACGACTATAAACAAAAGTACTTGTTTGGAGGCCACCCAATGTTTGTTGAAGTTTATATTAATTTGGTGTGATTTGATGTTTAACATGTGTGTTTTAGTGTGTTTGTTATGTTTTTCTACTAGGATTCAAGAATTGCTGTCAAATGTGTAAAATGAGGTGTCAAGGGAGCTCAAATGTTCAACTTTTACAACTCTCAAGTTTTGATTCATGTGTTTTTTATGCTAGATTTTGTGTTAAAATAGTGTATTTGATCAAGTTACATGTGTTTGGCATGGTGCATTGTTCATTACAACAATGGGTTTTGATTTGAGGTATGAGGCACAACTAATAGAATAGTAACTTGTTGGAGCATAATTGTAAAAAACAGCAAATAAGCAGAAACGCAACTCAAAACGTGGACTAGCCTGCATTTCCACTCCGTGTTTCTTCACAAATTCATTCTTCCAAGGAGAAAAACATGGAAACTTTGCTTAACTCTTCTTTTTTTCTTCTTTTTATGGCCACAACACATGCACTTCACTTACTTCTTCAAATTTCTTGATCAACCAACGCTTGTACTGACCGTTAACATCATTTGAAGTAGTTTTTACATTCAAATGTATCATTAAACACATCATTGGTGTGTTTAATCTTCATGAATCTTTGTTGAGTTCAATTGCATAAAGTTCGTGTTAAGACTCATTTGAGTGTGAAAATAGTTCAATCACATTTCATTTCACTCACATAACTACTTTGAAGTGAATTTCTTTAACTTTGCATAGTAGTTTACATTTTCACCTTTTCGGCTCCATTCTCATTCATACATAAGCTTGCATGATGAACATATAAAGGTGCTTTAGGATGCATAAACATATTAAATGACTCCATATGAATTGTGTGAGAACCCTAAAAATTTTCACCTTCTCTCAGCATTTTGTTTATTCTCACTATCCTTTTTAAAATGAAAAGAATTGGCTATCCATTTCTAAGGCGGGTTTTCTTCGCATACATGTGAATGTGTGATAGTGTGTATCAAGTGGAATTGTGTGAGATATATGTAAATATGTGTACGTGTTGGAGGTATGGATGAGCGTGGCAATTGAACTAGGAAAAGAAGGAAACAAATTTTGCGAAAAAATGAAGGGCCAAATCCGGCCAGTTCTTGGCCGGATTGCTGGCCGGATTGTTGTTGGTTTTGGAAAAAAAATTGATTTCTTCTCTGCCCTGTATCCGGCCGGATTATGACGTGTCACAGTCGGTCACCAGCTTTGACCGGTTGTTTCCTTCATTCTTATCCTACTTTTGGCCCAAAATATCTTCATTTTGCTCCTTGCTTGACTGGCTAGCTTGAGAGAAAAACCAAGAAAGCTCTTCATTTTCTATCTTCAATTTTTGCTCAAATCTTGAGATTCCACCGTTGGATTTTCAAACTACTCCCTACAAGTGGGAACTAAGGAGGTTTAAAGCTTTTGACGGAGTGTTTTTTGAAAGGGAAGCTATCTTCCTTGAGTTATAAGGTGAGTTGCTAAGAAAGTTTCCTTGTTGTTTTAATAATGGTATATTAGGGCTTCGTATTGGTTAAATATGTTGTTTTGTGGAAGATTTCATGGGTTGAAGGAATTTATGGTGAATTTCTAATTTATTAGTGGATTTTCTGATTTTATATGATAATCATGGGTTGGCCTTGGATTGATGGATTGAGATGGTGTTAAATGGAGCTTTTGTGCGTTAATTGCGATTGCTTGCGGAAAATTTCTGGTTTGTGCGGAAATTCCAGTTTTAGGGTTTTGATTTGGGGTTTTCTTATGGTTGGTTCTTAAGCTCCTAATTGGCCTTGATTGAAGGGTATTGTGGTCCTAATTGGATGTATTACTGCTTATGAACCGTATGTGTGATCGTGATTAATTGCTATGAGAATTGGTTGTTGATTGTAGGGTGAAAGTGAAGAATTTAGGGGGAAATGCTACCCGTTTATTTTCTTGTAATTTGAGTGAGTTAAAGTGGATTTGGAAATGTGATGTTTGTGTCAAGTAGAACGTACTTCATTGAAAACTACGTCGGTTCTCTCGAAGGGTGTTCGAGGAGCTACTTTTCTATTTGAACTTATATATTTCCGCTTGGCGAATATCGTGACCGTTTTACCATTTTAACACATAATACCTCTTTAGTTTGACACTTCAAATGTTTACTTATTTCTTGTCAAAATAAAGAGGTATGAATTAGGGTTTTCTCGGCCACGAGAAAACTACTTTCAAGTGAGGTTTTAAGTGTGAAATTAAGGTATTTTATCCTCCTTTTCACATGATTTTCATCAATACATTTGTTATATAATATCTACTTGCATATATGTTGAGTTTGAGCTACATAAACGATTCAGAAAAATAGTTCTTTAACCTATCTAGTTGGATTCTAATTTATCTTCGATTCAAGTGTTTTTCGTTGGAATTTTCTATAACCCTTTTCGTTTAGTTTTGTGTATGATTTGGGAAACCCTTAATTCTTTCCGTCCTCAGATCCAAATGCCTCTTTTCACTTTTAAAGTCATCTTTATATATTTTACTCATCGTTGGTCGGTTTTTCTTCGATTTCACCTAATTATTTTTGCTAGATGAACTGTAATATTCTCTCTTGCTTAATCTTAGGTTTCATTGGTGACTGAGGTTATTATCCGGAGGGATATTTTGGACGTTATTTTGCGTAAATAGGTGAGTGTTCCTTGTTTGTTATATTTTCATTGACTATGTGGCTTGTTCTTGATTATATGACTTGTTATGAATGAATGATAACATGTTAAATGCTTTCAATGATTGCTTCAAATGAGTTTTCTAGGCGAGAGTGTACTTTATCGCACTCGACCTACATGAATGTGAAATTTTCAATGATTGAATGATTATATGTGCATGAATGTAAGCCTCTTGGCTGAACTGGACCCTGACCTTCGTTACTGATCGACTCGAGTCAGAAGCGGACTCGATCGGGCGATTTAGTGACCCAGGGTGAACGTTTGGTATACTCGAGTATTACCTTGTACTCTGGTGGAGCCTGACCAACGTCCAGGAGGGGGTGAAATAAAATGAATGAACGAATGCCAATGTAAATGAAGGGTTTTACTTATCAAATGCATTTTCAAACGATTGGAGGAATAAGGAAATGAAAGGAGAATGAATGAATGAATGGCTCTATGTGAGCACGTATCCTTTTAATGAATGTTATAATTGCTTTATATTGTCATGTTTCTTGAATTACTTGCTATCTATGGTTAATGTATTGAACTCATTGTTTGTTTATGTATTTAGAACCTCACTGAGCTTTTAGCCCATTCCGTTAGTTCTGTTTTCCTTAACAGGGGATGCGAGCAAGGACGAGAACTCTGTATAGACTAGCTTAGTCTAGTTCATTGGATTCTTTTGTAATGGTTCTCGTCCTAGCAATTGGCAAGGGTTGGATGTATGAGGAATTGGGAACCTTTGTATATTTGAATTTTATAATTCCTTTGGAGATAGGAATGTATATAAGTTTATGTTTTAAGTTTGGGATCGTTATTCGCTTGTTTTGTAAATTTTATCTTCAATTCCTTGAGGTGAATGACTGAGTCCCTGCGAGAGCGAGGCACGCGGTCCGCCGAACTCTTTGGTTCGTCTTAGGGTAAGGTGGGGCTGTCACAAATTGTTTTTAAGGTTCAAAGCATATATTTGCATATTAATTGCATGGTGAATCGTTAGGTCAATATAATTCATTATTTGATCATATAAGTATGATACATTTCTTGGACCTTAGTAGTAAAATTTGTTGCTTTTATTTTCAACCTTTTGCAAACTAGTGGTTATTAAATGGAACTTTTGCATTCTTTGACTTTCAATTATGTAGGTAATGGTTGAAATTCAAGCATGAAAAGGTCATAAAAGGTTTCAAAACAAGAGGCTAAGTCACCATAGAGGGAGTATTTCTTTTACTCTTATTTTTTCTTTTCACACATTGAGAACAATGTACACATTAAGTGTAGGGAGAAGGGAGATTTTTTTTTTTAATCATAAAAGAAAATGCTTCAATGGATGAAAATCTAGAATAGTTTTTGCATCATAGTTATCCGATCAGTAACTGACATCATAAAAGTAAATCAGAATCATCTTTAAATAACATAAAAGTATACCAAAAAACTTCCATCTGGTTGATCCTAATTCTTTTCTTCTATGAGAATAAGCTTGAGAAACACCTAATCAAACAAGCTGAATCCCATATCATCATCACTCTCTTCCTTGGGCTCCTCCTTTTTCTCTTCTGCGGCGGGAGCAGTGGCGGCAAGGGCAGCACCACCAGCGTCGGCAGGAGTGGCAACGGCGGCAGGGGCAGCACCACTACCGCCACAGCCAATGTTGACAATAAGATCTTCGATGTTCCTCTTCTTGCAGAGCTTGGCAAAGAGACTAGGCTAGTAGGATTCCACGGTTAAATTCGCAACCTTCACCAATGTAGTGAAGGAAGGTTTATTACCTTTTTAACTGTGGTGATTTGAGAAAAAATGGTTCAAAATTTTCAGAAGTTTTGCAATTTTCAAAGAAGTTCCATGACTGCTAGTAGTCAAATTCTCCTTTGGAGTTAAATTTATGCGTCTAAGAATCTCATTTCTTATTTGACTTTAAAGTAACTCTTATGTGATTACGATTTTTGTTATGAAGAAAGTATATCTTGTAAAGTAGAAGTAATTAAGCCTTGAATTTTGCATGGTTGATAAGTTTCCTATCTTTATCGAATTTCATAATTTGAGTGATGAATATAGTCAATATTTGCATTACTTTTTCTATGACCATTCTATATGTTGAAGTTCCTAGAAAAAAGAAATAAAGGAAAGAAGAAAAAAAACAAAAATATTATGTGCGGTAGTCGAATATTATGTATGAGAAAATATTTCTTGTTTGATTTCGAAATAGCTCTTATGTGACTAGAATTTTTTTCTATGAAAAAGTACATCTTGTAAAGTGGAAGTAATTTGTCTTGAATTTTGCATGTTTGATAAGTTTCCTATCTTGATTGAATTTCACAATTTGAATAATGAATATGGTCAATATTTAATCATTCTATATGAGGGAAGTTCCTACAAAAATGAAAAAAACAAAGAAAGAAGAGGAAAACAAAAATATTTTGTGTGGTAGTCAAATATTATGTGTGGTAGAAAAATATTTTGAGTGGTAGTCAAATTCTCGCTTTGGAGTAAAATTTATGTGTTTTAAGAATCTCATTTCTTTTTTTAATTCGAAATAGCTCTTGTGTGATTAGAAATTTTGTTATGAAAAAAGTATATCTTGTAAAGTGAAAGTAATCATGCTCTGAATTTTGGTTGCTTGATAAGTTTCCTCTCATGATTTCACAATTTGAGTGATGACAATGGTCAATATTTGCATTACTTTTTATATGATCATTCTATATGAGGGAAGTTCCTAGAAAACAGAAAAAAAAGGGAAAGAAGACAAAAACAACAAAAAAGAAAAAAAAGAGAAAAAATAATAAAAGTTCTACTTCAATGATTCTTAAAGTTTAGTAATCGGGAGTTTTCATCTATAAATGTCGACTTTCATGTAAAATGGCTTTTGAATTATGAATATGTAAAGCAGCTCTAATGAGTGATGAAATTGAGTAGCATGAAATTGAGTAGGTCAAGGTCTTCATCTACCAATGTTAATTTTCATGTCAAAAGACATTTTCACTACTTGAGGAAGTTATTTGTTGCACATTGAATAAATCCCTCTTTTGAGTAAATAAAGATGATCATGGAACTTGTATGCCTTAATTTGGCCATATGAGTTGCTTAAAGGTGAAATTGAGTTGAGGGGAGGAAATAAGTTGAACAACTCTTAATTTTTGATATAATTTTCTCTTCTTTACTTGGTATGATGAGTGTATGTGGTGAAATGAATGGTTGTATAATGATGGTTTACCTTATCATTGAGGAAATGAATTTGAAAAACACATGAGTACAAAGGGATATATTTGAACTATTGCTTTGGTTTGTAATTCTTAATTGTTTGAGCACAAATAATAGTTCAAGTGTGGGGGAGTTTGATTAACATTTATTTTACCTATTTTTAGTTAGTTTTTGTGACAGCCCCACCTCCCCCTAAGGCGAACCAAAGGGTTCGACGGGCCGCCTGCCCAACTCTCACCGGGACTCAGTCGTTCACTCACACAAATCAGAAATAGAACCACAAGAAAAAGCAAAACGAGGATCCAAAACTTAAAACAAAGCTTATATACATTGCTATCTCAGAAAGAAGTACAACCGTCGAGAATACAAAAGTTCTCAAGTCACCATACAACCAGCCCGTGCCAAGCACTAGGGCGAGAACCAAAACAAAACCAAAACTAGACCCAGCTAGTCGATATAGAGCTCTCGCCCTTGCTCGCCGATATAGAGCTCTCGCCCTTGCTCGCCTTCCCCTGTTAAGGAAAACAAAACTAAAGGGATGAGCTAAAAGCTCAGTGAGGTTCCGAACATAGAATCAAGCCATAAATCAAACAATAAGTCAAGAAACATTTACAACATGTACAATAAACCATACATGAAAAGGATACGTTCGTTCGTTCATTCGTTCGTTCGTTCGTTCTCCTGTCATTCCCCTTTCCTTCATTCATTTGAAAATGCATTTTTCGTTTATACATAAAACCCTCGTTCGTTCGTTCGTTCGTTCATTTCATTCACCCTCTCCTGGACATTGGCCAGGCTCCACCAACCTCCACCAACCTACAAGGTAATACTCGAGTATACCAAACGTTCACCCAGGTCACCATATCGCCCGACCGAGTCCGCTTCTGGCTCGAGTCGATCGGTAACAAGGGGCAGTGGCCAGTTCAGCCAAAAGGCTTACAATCATGTACAAGTAACATTTCAATCGTTCAATCATTGAAAAGTTCACAATCATTTAGGCTGAGTGCGATAAAGTACACACTCGCCTAGAAAACTCATTTTGGCTAATCATTGAAAGCGTTTAACATGTTATCAGTCATATATACAAGCCATATAATCAAGAAACATAACAAACAAGGAACACTCACCGAATTATGCTAAATAACGTCCAAAATGTCCTATCGGATTTTACCCTCGGTCACCGAGAAAACCTATGATTCAACGAGAAAGAATATTACAATTCATCTAGCAAAACAAGTAAGTGGAATCAAGGAACTCGACTAGTTACGAGTAAAACGGATAAAAGTGACTTTAAAGTGAAAAACAACCATGTGGATCTGTGGACGGAAATAACTAGGGTGTCATAAACCAAACTCAAAGGGTTATAACAGTTCCAATGGAAAACACTTGAATCAAAGTCAAGTCGGAATCCAACTAGATAGGCTCAGAAATATTATTTTTCGGAATCGTGTATGTGGTTCAAAATCGATATACATTCCAGTAGGTATTATGGCCTACACGTCTTGACTGAGAAAATCTTAGGTCATACCTCGATATTTTGGTATGAAGTAGTAAATAAACATTTGAAGGTTCAAATGGAAAAGGTATCATGTTTTAAGATGGAAAACAGGCATAGTATTTGCCAAACGAAAAATAGACAAGTTGAAATAGAAACTTAGCCCTCGAGCGAAAATTTGGGCAGCACGCCCTTTGTATTTTCCTATTTCCAGCCATTTATGGCTTCATTATTTTTCTCATCCAGTCTCAAAGTCACACACAAAATAAGTTCATTCAATAGCCGTTCAGTAAGCTCCAAGTAGTACAAGTACAATTCAAGCTAGGGAAAAGTCCGGAAATGAAAGTTAAGCTCTAACCATAAAAATAGTTTTTGACATCATTTTGCGGTTTTGGTACCATTGGCACTACGATTATCGGATGGAGGTGCAAGATACACTGTTTCGAAGCTAAGAGATAGGGATACAATGTTGAAGAAGGCCACTCAGTCCAGTTTGTAGTGCAACTAGGTCAAAATTGAAATACAAGAAACCAGAATCTCACAAACAGGTTGGCTAACCGCACAATTGTTACAGCAACAACTCAGGCTACCGAAGTCCGATTGAAGTGTATCTTATGGTGTTTCGAAGCTAAAACACAACCCTACATTTTTTATAAAGACCTCCAAGGCCAAATCATGCATTTTCATGATCAAAAATGGAAAACTACACGAAAACAGAATTCTGGGCGCGAAACAGGTTTCATGGACAGTCAAGGGTATTTCGGTCATTTCACATGATACAGTGGTCGGATCAAGCTGAAATTTTGTAGGAAACTAGTTTATACTATTGGATACAACTTTCATGTTTTGGAAAAAATCTAATTCAGTAAGGATCATGGTGAAAAGTCACGGTCAGATTGGGTGAAATGACAACCCTGTTCGCTGAACTCCTACCTAGACCAGTCTGGGTATTTCCGTCTTAAGGTTACCGAGCTCTGATTGGGTTGAAAATTTACAGGAAACTAGAAACCATCATTCTCTACAACTTTCATGTTTTGTGCTAAGTCCAATTCGGCCTCTAACCTGGTCGAACAGAAACGGACAGAACTGGGGTTAGTGAAACCCTAATCTGGAATTCATGCATTCAAGTGCTAATCTTCCACAAAACAACATCTAAAACAACTAAAAACCACTAATAAGCAATTAATTGAAGTAAAGAGGATGTTCTTGGCAAAATACCTTAAAACCACAAGAAAGGTAGGAGCTTAGGCTTTGTCCTCCAAAAATCCTTCCATTCAAGTTCCTAATCTTCCTTAACTAGCACTTTGTATGGAGTAATTTGAGTTTCCAATGGTTGGAACTTAAGATTTGGCTTGGATTTGCAGTTGAAGATGAAACTTTTCCTCTCTTTCTTTCTCTCAAGTGTTCAGCCAAGAAGGAAGAAGAAATGGGATATTTTTGGTCAAATTTTGGTATTTAGTAAAGGTAAGAAAGTTAGTCAAAGTCCAACTCCAATTGGGTCGCGACACCTAGCACCTTTTAATTGTAACACTTATCCTTTTGTCTCTCCATCATTAACCATCTAAGCAATCTCTAATTATCTCTTAACATCTAGCAAATTAATCTCAGTACACAAAACTTAACCTAATTGGCCCAATTTTACCGAACTTACTGCACTAGCGGGTCCCATGCCCGGTATACGCTCCAAAAATCTCATGAACTAAATTATACTAGACAAATAATTTAAAAACCCTATTTGGTCATAAAAATTATCTAGAAAATTTTCCAAATAAAGAAAAGGCATAAGAAGCGTGCAAATAAATAAAATAAAGCCTAGAAAATAAGAACTTTGACGGGTTCTCACAGTTTTAGAGTATGTTTTTGGTGTACTTTTAAGTTAAAATGGAAGAATTTAGTTCCTTTAAAATTACTCTTCATACAAATAGCGTTTCTTAACCAAAACATGCAAAAGTGTGGATTAATGTGCAAATTTGTGATATTATTATAGGTTTTGGCATTTTATGAATTGATTCAAATCAAGAAGAGTTTGGCAACTTTGACACACTTTGATATTTCGGCTATATCTTGAGTTACAAGTATCAAATTGAGGAGATTTTTTATCCATTTTGAAGCTAAAACACTGCTCAACATTTCTTATGCAGACATTGAAATTCAGAATATAGTTGGGCATATTTATTGTCAAAAGCTAAAATAAAGGATTTATTAGTTAGGGGTATTTTGGCCATTTATTAGTTTACAGACATCCAAATAAGATAATTCTTGATGAATTGAAAAGATAATTCAAAGAGTTACAACTTTCATGTTTTGTACAAGAACTAATTTGGCTTCCATTATCGAGAAATTTGCAACTTAAATTGATGCAAAAATAGAACAATTTCCATAATTATAAGAAATATGCTAGACTTGCACCAAGAAGCAACGGGGACCATGAAAAGCAACCTACCCCTTGTTTCTACCCCACATTTCCTTGAAAATGATAGGTTTTGACTGTTTGCAACTCGGATCTCATTTCCAGCCAGAGCAAAATATCAGTTGCTGCTATACAAAATGGATTTGAAAAATTGAAGAACAACTTTATGATAATATTATGAGCACATTTCTCCTTCAAAAACATCTATAAATACCCCCTTGTATTTCATTGATTGAAGCATATTGTAGTATAGAGAAGTAGAGGTAGAAGTAGTTTTAGCTCTAGTTTCATATTGTGGGTTTCTTTGTTAGTTTAAGAGTTTCGAGAGAAAAGTGTGAGCACTCTTGCACCAAGCACATTTGAGAGATCAACTTGTGAAGAAATTAAGAATTCAACATTCAAGACATTGAATAAGAATTTTTTTTCCTAAATTTTGTCTCTTGTTCTTATTTGTTATACTTTGTTATAAGTTTTTTTCATACTTATATGTTCTTAATATGATGTCTAACTAACCTTTTCACATCTAAATGTGAAGATGAACTTACTGTAGTTTTGATATAAAGTAGTTAGGGAATGATTATACTTTTTCATGATTTGTTAGTTTAGGAACTTGTGCTTTTGCTTTATAGTTGTTTAGCCATCAATTATGAATGGTTTAATAATTGTTAAGTAATGAAAATTGCTTTCAAATAGATTTAAGTTCTTAAACACTAGCCTTATTTTTATGAAAGTAATGAATAATGGTTTGTTGGATTCATGCAATAATTTTATTGAACTTATTTAATTTGTTTCTTACCTTTTTTCTATGAAAATAGGTGAAAGATGATTCAAAAAGTTAAAGAAATTGGCGAAAGCAATTTGTAGAGGAATTAGTCAAGGCATTTTCTCTTAAAAATGTTCATTGGCAAAAGCGATGACATACATTTGGAAGGTCAAGACATACATTTGGAAGTTAATTTTTAATTATGACACAACAAGGGATTCTATTCTCTAGGATTCTCTCACTTAATTTTAAAGTAAACCTAATCTAACATGTTCTTTACTTTTATTTTTTTTCTTACAAACTACCACGTACATGGTTGGTTTTAAATTTAAAACTAATTTGTGTCACATATTTAGCACATTAAGAGACAATTTACATTCGGTTTTTGAGAAGTTTGTAGTAGTTTTCATAGGGAAAAAAAATATTTTCTTGCACTTATTTGAGACCTAATGTACATGAGGTAAAAGAATAATTAAAAATTGTGTGAAGAGAACACTCTACAAAAACTTGTCCGAAAAAACTGCAATATTTACTTCATACACTAAAATTTGGCAATAATTCACGCAAATTATTTCCGCTTAGCAATTGATTGCCATGGTTTTAAGTGATAATTATCACCAAATTCCTTACTCAACCAAATAAGTATAGTTCGTACAACCCTTAAAAAAAGAAAGTGTATTGCGGACAAACAATTTTCGATGTATGTGACTCTGTTTCAAGCTAGCCGGGTACAAACATACTGCCGTCTTTCTGTACTTTCTTTTGTATAATTCTTGAATCCTTAAAAAGTAATAATTAAGGTATATCCATGCCATGATATGCTTAATCACTTCTGTTCGAAGCTCTACTTAGATTTAAACCAACACGATTGGCCTAATTAGAGAAATACACATACCTCTATTAAATGGGGAATGGCAAAGTATAAATTATGTGAAAAAATAGCATTTACGAATATCAACATGATCAAGTAGCTTTTGGTGTTTAAGTTTATAGTTTACTATATCCCTATTTATTCAGTATTCCAAAATTTCCCCATCAAAGCTAGTTGCACAACTAAATGTATAATTAGTCCTAGTTCTTTTTACTTGAAAAAGAAAAAGAAAAACCATCAATTCAATCTTGGCCAGTAGCCTCTCTCAGAATTGAATGGCAATTATGTGATTATACCCTAGAAGAATGTAGGATTGAATACAATTCTAGTATCCAATTCTGACAGGGGACAAACAGAAGCCAGATACACACGTACATTTGGCAGCTGAACTATTTACTGCATGAAGAAAACAGTAACAAGGAGAAAATGAATAAATGATTCGAGCAAGCTAAAACCCTTCTCTATTGCATTCAGACCGCTGAAATCTTGATTCAGTTGAGTGAATGGGCTTTTGTTTGAAGTTTTCTATTGAAAGAAAGGACTTTTCATACAAGGAATTTTGCAGCATTCGTCATTGGGTAGTACTGTTGAATGATCGGATTCTTACGAAAATCAACTGGGCTGGCCAAAAATTTTACAATACATCTGAATTCCACTCAATTTTGTTTTTTCAGAAACTTTCACTCAAGTTTGCTATTATTCTTTGTAAGATCAGTTCCCTCAATCTCCTGTTGTCCTATTATTCTGAAGTATTGCTATTTAGGAAACAAGCTTTCAATAAATTTTTTTGTCCTTTTTGTTCTTTCTATTTCTCTCTTTAAATTTCACCTGCAAACTTTTTTCACATCACATGTTCTTTAATTTCACATGCAAACCTTTTTCACATCCTGTCTTTTTCGGTTCCATGTACTGCAATCATCAGGGCAAAAATGATAAGGTCTATGTATGGACAGTGACAGTCTAATCCTCCTCCTCTCTTCTTAAGACCAAAAAAAAAAGATTTTAGTGCCATATGTTGAATTCATAGCCAAACCTCAATTATTGACTTTGAAATAGCCAAAATTGTTGAATTATTTGGCACAATTACAATCCCACATCGGTGGGTTTATGAATTGGAGAAGGTTTTGAGAGATATAAATAAACTCTCTACCTTCTCAATTCAATCACACCAAGCAAAAGCATCATCACTTGCTTTCTTCTCTCTCTTTGTAATATTTTTTCTAGTGAAATATTAAGTTGTCGGTAGTGTCCGAGGACGTAGGCAAATTAGCCAAATCTCGTTAAATTCTGGTGTTCTATTTTATTATCTATTTAGTAGCTATATTTGTTGGTATATTTGTAGTGAGTTATTGTGCAATTAACTGCATATAAAGGTAATTCTGTCTAGAAAATTAGTACTTAAGCAGGCCATTGTGTCTCACCAAATATTTCCTGAGAATTACCATTTTGCAATTTTAGATACAATAATTTACTCTTTATACCTTAATTTGATAGAGCTTCCGTAAAAATTGGTATCAGAGCTCGAAATTTCTTAGTATGCTCTGTGGTTGCAGCATAGTCTGATCTTCCACATCAGAAAAGATTTCTTGGGCTATTGTTACTTTACATTTAGGAGCTACTAAATAGAATTTATAGAGATGGCCGAAAGTAGATCTTCATCCACAATGCAAGCATCAGCAAGCTCGTCATCGTCTATTATGGCAAGAAATGCTATGATGAATACAAAATTAAATGGGGAGACATTTGATGGTACCGATCATTTTGGTATGTGGCAAAATGAGATTCTAGACGCGCTCTTTAATCAAGGTCTAGACATTGCCATCAAAGAAGAGAAACCAGAAGAGATTGAAGAGAAGAAATGGAGGACACTAGATCGTTTAGTGTGTGGTACAATTCGATCGTGTCTTTCAAGAGAACAGAAATATGTGTTCTCAAAAGAAACTTCTACAAATAAATTGTGGACTGGATTGGAGGAGAAGTTCTTGAAGAAAAATTGTCAGAACAGCCTCAATATGAAGAAGCGTTTATTCACTTCACTTATGTTCCCAGCACAACTCTAAGTGATCACATCACTAATTTCAATCAGTTAATCACTGATCTGATGAATTTAGATGTGACATTTGAAGATGAAAATTTGACTCTCATGTTGTTGGGATCTCTTCCTGAGGAGTTTGAGTATTTTGAAACAACTCTACTCTATGGAAAAACTGAGTTGTCCCTCAATGAAGTTAGCTCTGCCCTGTATAGCTACGAGCTCAGAAGAAAAGACAAGCAAAGTAGCAGAGATGGAGCAGCAGAAACTCTGGTAACTAGAGGACGCTCACAAAATCAGAGAAAGGGGACGAGAGGTAGATCCAAGTCGAGAGTTAGACTAAGCAAAGATGAGTGTGATTTTTGCAGAGAGAAAGGGCACTGGAAAAAGGACTGCCCAAAACTGAAGAGTAGACCAGACAAAGAAAAAGTTGTTGCAGATTCAAATGTAACTGAGCGCATTGATCAAGACTCAGACTTTTCATTAGCTGTCATGCCTACTGGTCATTCTAGTACATGGCTATTGGATTCAGATTGTAGTCATCATATGACGCCCAATAGGGAATGGTTCTTTGATTTCAAGGAACAAGAAGGTGGAGTCGTCTACACGGCAAATGAGACCACATTAGCAACAAATGGGGTTGGTTCAATTCGGCTGAGGAATCAGGATGGATTAATTAGGATTCTAACTGATGTCCGATATATGCCAGAATTGAAAAAGAACCTCATTTCTGTGGGAGTACTAGAATCAATGAGCTACAAGGTGTCGGCATATAATGGAGTGATGAAAATCATTTCAGGTGCATTGGTGCTGGTGAAAAAAATCCAAAAAGATAATAACTTGTATTACTATCAAGGTAATGCAGTTGTTGGAGTAGCGGCAATGGCTTCCAGTGATGATCGAGAATTGAAAATAACCAGATTATGGCATATGCGCTTAGGGCATGCCGGAAAAAAATTCTTGAATCTTCTGATGAATCAAGAACTATTGAAAGGAGCTAGTGTTTGCAAGTTAGATTTTTGCGAGCATTGTGTCAAAGGGAAGCAGACAAGGGTAAATTTTGGCACTGCAATTCACGATACCAAGGGTATTTTGGATTATGTGCACTCTGATGTGTGAGGACCATCCAAAACAACTTCTCTGGGAGGCAAAAATTATTTTGTTACCTTTATCGATAACTTCTCTCGAAGAGTATGGGTGTATACTATGAAGGCGAAAAGTGAAGCATTGGGAATTTTCATCAAGTGGAAAAAGATAGTGGAAACTCAAACAGAAAGAAAGATCAAACGCCTTCAAACAGACAACGGAGGTGAATACACTAGTGATCCGTTCATGAAGGTCTGTGAAAATGAAGGTATTGTTCGACACTTCACAGTCAGAGATACACCACAGCAGAACGGGGTGGCAGAGCGTATGAACCGGACATTGGTGGAGAAAGTTCGGTGTATGTTGTCCAATGTTAGGTTGGGCAGATAATTTTGGGCTGAGCCTTTAGCATATGCAAATCACCTCGTTAATCGCTTACCATCAACTGCTATTGGCGGCAAAACGCCATTAGAGAAATGGTCGAAAAAACCTGCTACATATTATGATTCATTACATGTGTTTGGTTCTACTGCATATTATCATGTTAAAGAATCAAAATTGGATCCAAGGGCGAAGAAGGTGCTCTTTATGGGGATCACGACGGGCATTAAAGGTTATCGCCTTTGGTGTCCCGAGACGAAGAAGATAGTTTTCATCAGGGATGTCATCTTTGATGAATCTACCATGTTAACAAAGGTAGATGTACATCAGAATGATGGTACTACCCAACAGGTGGAGAACACTCCTAAGCAGGTGGAGTTTGAAAGAAGCATTATCAGACCAGCAGTGAATATAGGAGCAGATGAAAGGACTCCTATGGTAGAAGAAGAATCAACTGAAGAAGATGTTCCAGTTGGAGAGTCTTCACAGCAACTTGAATCAATTGTATTGAGTAAGCCAAAGAAGAATATCAAAGTACCTGCTCGGTATGTTAATATGGTGGCTAATGCATCTGCAATTGCAATAGATGAAATTCCTACCACTTATCTTGAAGCTGTCCAAAGTTCAGAGAAAGGAAAATGGAAGAAGAAATGCAGTCCCTTTATAAGAATCAGACTTGGCAACTTGTCAATCTGTCAAAGGGAAAGAAGGCAATTGGGTGCAAGTGGATATATGCAAATAATGAAGGATTTCCTGACAAATCTGGTGTTCACTATAAAGCAAGATTGGTGGCTAAAGGCTACGCTCAGAAGAAGGGAATTGATTACAACGAAGTGTTTTCTCCAGTCGCGAAACATTCCTCCATCAGAATTTTATTGGCTTTGGTAGCATAATTGGATCTGAAACTTGTCCAATTAGATGTAAAAATTGCATTTTTACATGGTGACTTGGAAGAGAAAATCTACATGACTCAGCCAGAAGGATTCAAAGTTATTGGTAAAGAAAAGATGGTGTGCAAGTTTGACAAATCGTTGTATGGATTGAAGCAATTTTCAAGGCAATGGTACAAGCGATTTGACAAGTTTATGATGGGGTAGAGGTACACAAGAAGCAAATATGATGACTGTGTATATTTGTGCAAGTTACGAGATAGATCCTACATATATCTTCTTCTTTATGTTGATGATATGTTGATAGCTTCCAAGGATCAAGGTGAGATTGAAAAATTAAAATCTCATTTGAGTCGAGAGTTTGAAATGAAGGATCTCGACGAAGCTAAGAAAATTCTCGGCATGGAGATAAGCAGAGATAGAAGATTGGGGAGGCTTTATTTGACTCAGAAAGAGTATCTTACTAAAGTATTAAAGAGGTTTGGCATTAATGAAAAGACCAAACCTGTTAGTACTCCACTTGCTCCTCATTTCAAGCTCAGTGCATCGTTATCTCCAAAGAATGATGCAGAACGAGAATATATGGCAAATGTACCATATGCAAATGCGGTGGATAGCTTGATGTATGTTATGGTGTATACAAGTCCTGACATTTCACAAGCAGTTGGAGTTGTGAGCAGGTACATGTATGATTCTGGTAAGGAGCATTGGCAAGCTGTGAAATGGATTTTACGGTGCATTTTGAATATCGTAGATGTTGGATTAGTATTTGAGCGGGATAAGAAGATTGGTCAAGGCACAGTTGGATATTGTGATTCCGACTATGCAGATGATCAAGATACACGTTGATCAACGACTGGGTATGTGTTTACACTTACTAAGGCACCAGTCAGTTGGAGGTCTACCTTACAGTCAACGGTTGCTTTGTCTACTACAGAGGCGGAGTATATGGCAGTTACGGAGGCTGTTAAGGAAGCAATTTGGCTTCATGGGTTGCTTGATGAATTGGGAATCAGACAGAAGCCTTTCAAAGTTCATTGTGATAGTCAGAGTGCTATTCATTTAGCAAAGAACCAGGTTTATCATGCAAGGACGAAACATATCGACATACGGTATCATTTTGTGAGAAAGATTTTGGAAGATAGTATGATACTACTTCAAAAGATTCAGACCAAGGAGAATCCTGCTGATATGCTTACGAAGGTTGTGACAACTATCAAATTTCAACATTGTTTGAATTTGATAAATGTTGTGCACAACTTGAAGATTGACGCTTGACAACGCATTTGAAGACACCACCGAATTTTGAGGGAGAAGATTTGTATTTTTAGTGGGATTATAAATTATGCCAAGATGGAGATTTGTTGAATTCATAGTCAAGCCTCAATTATTGACTTTGAAATAGCCAAAATTGTTAAATTATTTGGCACAATTACAATCCCACATCGGTGGGTTTATGAATTGGAGAAAGTTTTGAGAGCTATAAATAAGCTTTCTACCTTCTCAATTCAATCACACCAAGCAAAAGTATCATAATTTGCTTTCTTCTCTCTCTTTGTAATATTTCTTCTAGTGAAATATTAAGTTGTCGGTAGTGTCGGAGAACGTAGGTAAATTAGCCGAATCTCGTTAAATTCTGGTGTTCTATTTTATTGTCTATTTAGTAGCTATATTTGTTGGTATATTTGTGGTGAGTTATTGTGCAATTAATTGCATATAAAGGTAATTCTGTCTTGGAAATTGGTACTTAAGCAGGCCAGTGTACCTCACCAAATATTTCCTGAGAATTACCATTTTACAATTTTAGATACAATAATTTACTCTTTATACCTTAATTTGGTAGAGCTTCCGCAACACCATAAACCCAATAATAGGCTTCAGAACAGAAAGAATCACATACATATATAAATAGAAGTCAAATCATAACACGATCTCCACAATTAAAGGAAAAGTATAGACACAGGAATCATAAAACATCCTTTTCATTTCAAACGAATTATAGTGCTAGTCATTAAACAAATTACATGATCAACATATTTCCAACAACACCACCACCACAATCGTCTCTGTTTGCCCTGTTTCATTGTAGAATGCATAAAAAACAACACTTCTCAGAACAACTGAGAATTTTGAAAGTTAAAAGGCAAAGTGAAAAGCATAATCTTAACTTGGTCGGACAATTCGTGAGTCATCAAAGCGGGAAAACGATCGGCACCATGTTAAGCCCTGTGTCAAATGTTTGTATATATTAACCAAACATAACTAAAAATAAAATACAGCGAAAATTTCCAGAAAGAAAGAAATTACCGGAAACTAATATAACGATTGGCAAGGATTGTTATGAGAACAGCAATGAGAAAGAGTTTGTTGGATAACAGCTTCAGTGAGGGATGGAGAAGAGGCATCGAGATAGCCAGTATAAACGCAACAGCGCCAAAGAGGACTGCAAGGTGCTGAATGAGACAAGAAGCATTAGGGTAAGGGCGTTGTAGGTAACTAGATACTAAAACAGCCAAAAAGGCCAGCTCCAGTGCCAGGTAGAACCAATGAAATATTGCAGGGAGAGGGCCAGGAATTTGGGCAGCTTGCAGGGAAGTGCTAGTGGCAGCAAAAGAAACTCCGATCACCAGAAATACCCACTGCATGTTCATTGTGTCACCCGTGGGGACTCGACTAGTAATCCTGTAAATACCCAGGTGTTATTTTGTGCCTATCTCGGAAGGTAATGCTGTGCTCTTGTATAAATCCAAATTCGGGTTTTAATTTAGGATCATTGTTCACACGCTACTACTGCTATCAACCAAATTGTGACAACCCTACCTCACCCTAAGGTGAACCAAAGGGTTCGACGGATCGCCTGTCCAACTCACGCCGGGACTCACTCACTCACTACAGTCCTCAAACAAATTACAATATAAATCTCAAATATTACATCAAATTCCCCAAGAATTACATATCATAAGTGAACCAGAAACTAATTCTAAGCGTGGAAGGTACGCATACATCCACTTCAATTCCATACAGTCACACTAGCCCAACTATTCCACAAAATGAACCTAAAACAAACTATACATGAGATAATCCATCCAGTTACGTGAATAAGTACTACAAGCCCTTCCTTCGCCTCGAGCCCTGTGGAGGGGAATAAAATATTTGGGGTGAGCTAGAAGCTCCGCGAGTAACCAGTCAAATCAGTAATCAAATCAGTTTCATAATAGTTCATTTCAATGATGTCATGAATCAGTAATCAAATGTACGTTTATTGCTCTCGTGAGCCAGTGAAATCAATGTACTTAAACATCTAACGCTCAAATTGATCAGTTAACAGTGAAACAGGGATAGGTAGCCAATTGCTGCAAGTAAACAGTGGTGGAGACGTTGGTTCTAAGAACACGAATTCCAAGTACTCTTTTGAGCCAAAACATGTCATGAACTCACATGTAAGCACACATGATATCGAATCGAGTAGATAATGCAAGAAACAGTTCATAAGTAGCTTTAAAATAGTTTGGGTCACTCACCAACCACAGTTCAGGAACCATCCATCATATATCATTGCCTTGCTCAAGTCCAACCCTTCAACTCAAACTCAAAGCAATCAAATCCTTTCAAAGATCGGACAGCATATCCCCTTAATTTCCTTACTTTTCCATCCTACAAGCAACACCAATTCATCTCAAATTAACCACATACACATCATAAACTATCAAATACACCTTTCGGCACAATATCCATAACTGAAACTACCCTTACCGGATTGAAACGAATCTTATGGCATTTCGAAGCCAAGACATATACCTATATTTCTTATGAAGACCTCCAAAGCCAAATCATGCATTTTCATGGTCAAAAATGGAAAACTCCACGAAAACAGAAAACTGTCCGCAAAACAAAGTTCATGGGCAGTCAAGGGTATTTCGGTCATTTCATAGGTTATAGTGCTCCGATTGAGTTAAAATTTTACAGGCAGATAGTTAACACCATTTGCTACAACTTGTATGTTTTAACCTAAGCCTGATTCGGCCTCTAACATACTCAAATAAAACCGGCCAGAACAGGGCAGATTGGAACCTAAAGCTGAAATTTTCCGCACAAGCTGAAATTTTCCGCAAATAACTGCAATTAACGCACAAGGGATCCATTTAACACCATTTAGAGCCAGCAATCCAAGGCCAGCCATAATCATCAATGAAAACAGAAAAATCCCAAAAAAAATCAGAAATTTAGCTAACTTCACTTTAATCTATGAAATCTTCCACAAAGTAGCATCTATAACAACTATAAGCCACTACTTATCAATTAATTGAAGTAAAGAGGAAGTTTGTAAGCAAAGTACCTTGACACCTCAAGAAAGATGATAACTTAGGATTTTTCCTTCACAAATCCCTCCACTAGAAGCTTTAATCCTCCTTAGTAAGCAACTTGGATGGAGTAATTTGATAATTCAACGGTTGAAACTCAAGATTTGAGCAAGAATTGAAGTTGAAGTTGAAGAAACTCTCTCTTGTTCTTTCCACTCCATAAATTTCGGCCAAGACAATGAAAATGGAAAGAAATTGGGTCAAAATTTGGTTTAGTAAAGGTTAAGACAAGTCCAAGTCAAAGTCAAGGTCCAATGTTTCAAGGACAAATGGCATCCAAGGGTTAATCCTCATCTTGTTGTCTTCCAATGGTTAATCCCTCTAGGTAACCTCTAATTATTTCCTAGCACCTTGTAAAATAATATTTCTTGATACAAAACTTCAATTAATCGGCACAAATTTATCGCACTTAACGCACTAGCGGGCCCCACATCCATAATACGCTTCAAACTTAATATGAACTAACTTAAACTAGGAAAATGATTTGAAAACTCTACTCACTTATAAAAATCTCTGGAAAATCAATATAATAGGGTATAATGAAGAAAATGCATGCGAGAAAATAAAATAAAAATATTATGAAATAAGGAAGATTTACGGGTCCTCACACAAATGGTGTGTTCATATTTGACGTGTTGAGTCCAACATTTTAAAATTGTTTCATGAACAAATAATAATAACAACAACAACAACAACAATAATAATAATTTTATATGTTGTTCATTATAGCAATGTGTACAATGAGTTAAGATCCTCTCCATTACATTTCTCCCTATTGTTCATTCTTTTTATATCTAATACTTTATAACTCTATAAAATCATTTGACTGTGTTATTATTTTCTTTTAATCTCAAGATCAACTTAATAAAAAATAATATTCTTTTAGAATACTTTGACATTCAATTTACACCAAACGTTTAAATGGTGAAAATGACCAATTGCATCCCCTCTCACAGCAGAATAAGTCAAGCTGTTCAGACAATTCTGAACACTCGTAATCTAAACTGATTCGTCTCCTTATTCTTCAAGAATTTTATGGCCAAACCACATGGTTCAAATTCATTGAACAATCAGATCCTCTATGCATAAACCTGCTCTAGATCCGCTTCTACCTTTCTCAGGAACCAAAGACTACAAAAAAGATGTATCTTCTAGTTATGCTGACTCAACTGCTAATGCAGAGAGGTAACTTCTTCTTGCTGAGAATTTCAGTCTGGCCTACTGCTATATGTTTGCGTGTACTTTATCTTAAATTTTCATGCTATAAGAAAGAGATCCAAAACTCTCATTACCATGGTTCAAAGTCGCGGTAGCGGTTGCGGTTGCGGCCTGGACCGTTCCACATCGGTTTCGGCATATCGGTCGCGGTCTCGCCGAAACGCGAATTTGTGAAATATTTAATATTCTAAAAATTGTAAAAAATATGATGAACAAAAGTAATTAAAAAATTAGTAAAAATAATAAAAATTCAAGTTGACTCGGGATGACTCGGTGTGATTCGGCCGTTTCAACCCTTCACGGTGACATCTCGGCCTGTCACGTATCTCGGAAACGTTTCGTCACGGTCTCGTCCCGGCCGAGTCTTCGAACCATGCTTATTACTGGTGTCCATTGGCTAACTATCTGTGACACAGAATCTAATCAAAGCTCATTTTAATCAGAAAAGGCAACACATGAGATGAGATATTTTCAATATGACATCACTATCTATGGAATTTACTTATGCAGTTACTGTAGCTGTAATGTTTATACAGCATACCAGTGTTGTAACAGGTTCTCACATATTACCTGTTTAGGAAAAACTAACAATTAGATGTTGATTTTGGAGTGCTGGCTGGTTCTGCCTGTAGATCACATAGGATTCCCAACCCCCTGAGTGTTATCAGAAAAACCTATCAAACTCAGAACTCACTTTTAATATGCTTCAATAACAAACCTATCAAACTCAGAACTTACTTTTAATATGATTCAATAACAAGACATGGAGAGAAAGACCAACAATCAGGAAGTTCTTATGTATGACTAGGCATGCCATAAGTCAGAGTTCCCCTTTGAAGTTACGTGTTTCAAGTAGTATGCCTACCAGATTATGATTAGCAGGCATAGTACAGTTCAATACCCCACCAATTATTCAGATGAAACAAACCGTATACGAAGCAAATTGAGAGGCTATACAAACATCTTCTGAATAGTTATTCCAACGGCCAACAAAAATTACTTTCAATCACATCTCCACTGTCAGTCCTAATCTCAATTTTTTTCAAAAAAAAAAAATTTTTTCCCTCCAATAAGCTAAAGAGTTGAAACAAAACAAGCAAATTGTGAGGCTATAAACTCAACAAAGCCAATCCCATCTCCATTTTTCCTTAGCAGTAGCCAACAAAAATTGGTTTCAATCCCATCTCCACCGTCCTGCCTTTGCCTCTGTTTTTGGGAAAAAAAAAAGGAAGAAAGATCCCGTGAGTAATAGGGAGTGAGAGGAATAATTTTCATAGAGTCCTGCCTCTTGCTTTCTGCCTTGCGCCTCTCTTTTTCGCGGAAATAAAAGGTGTTGGTCAGGAAGGGAAAGTAGAACAGACAGTTGTTTCCACAATGAGGAACAGGGAAGCTTCGCTGCTCGGTGGCCATTGACGAGGCCATGTACTAGATTGCAGCTACCATTTTGGGTCCAATTCCCACTTGAATCCAGCTCCATTTTCTTCCTTTTCAAGTCTTCTAGTACAAGTGCCAGATCAACTACCAATTCTTATCCAAAATCCATCATCTAATGGTTCATAATCAATCCCTAAAGTCTAACCCATCCCCATCGTTGCTCCAAGGGTTTTGGGTTGTGCCATATAAAATGGATGAAAACACATTCATTAGAAGAGAGGACAGCAAAAAGAGAAAAAAAGAGAGCAAATTTCTGCAAAAATTTCGCTTGACCAGGTTGGCCGATTAGCAACCTTCAATCTCAGTTTTCTCCTTCTTTACAACTCCTTTTGGGGAGATTTTTCTTTCTACATCATCTACGATCCTAGGAGAAGAACTCTTATTTAGAAAATTTCCTGAAACGAACATCTTTACTACCTTGAATAGGGGCTTGAAGTTGCTGGGTTCGGCATTCTTGCATCTCCAGCGACAGATCTTGGAGTTTCCTTCCTCGAAGTTTGACACGCGATTTTGGCCCTCGAAGTTGTTAAAGGTGAAGTATTTCAACCTCTCTTGCTTCATTTAAACTTGTATTGGCATCAAAGCTGCCAAGATGTTTTTGCAGAACATGTTTCTTCCGTTCTTTCTTCTTTTTCTAATTTTTCAGCAATTTTCCGGCTCATTTTTGTGGATTATTATGTCAGATTTCTTGGTGAAATGCTGTATTAGACTTTGTTTGGTAAATTTTGGGTCACATGGGTTCATGTTTTTGAGTCCGAATCTCTAATTCTTGGCCATGCGAAATTGCTGTATGAAAACCCAAAAGTTGCAGAGGAATGCATCAAAGAAGAATGCATGGAAATTTTCTGAAATTGTGTTCTGACCCCCAAACTTTTCCTTAACTCCATTATAGCCCAAAAACTTTTGCAATTGAACTATTTCTGCCCCTATTGAGTTCTGATCCTATTTTCCATGTTTAAATGCATTTTTAAGTAAATTATTTTTGGGATTTAAAGTATAATTATTCTTTAATAAATTTCATTGACTTTTATCTTTTTGGGTTTTGGTAAAATAGTTAGTGATTTGGGTTGTGGTTTGATTTGGTTATGTTTTGGTAGAAAAGCCTGGTTCATTTTGGTTGGGTTTTACGAATAGGCTTTAGTTTATTTATTTGGGTTTCTGGCTTGGGCTTAGGAGGTAAAAGCCCACCCTTTTGGTTGGATTTGTTTAGGTAAGATTATGGATTGGCCCGTGCATTTTCCTTGGATTTTTCGTCGGGCTTTTGGAGCTTTTGGCCCAACTGAAAGGCAAAAATGGCCCAGTGGCCTGATCCATCAAGAAACCAGAAAGGGAATTTGCAGTATGGTCCCTGTACTTTTACTTAATTTCACTATAGACCTAAAAACTTTGAACTTCTTTCCATTAGGTTTCTAATTTAATTGCAAATAGGTTCCTAAACTTTATTTTTCTTTAATTTTGACCCTAGATCTTTGTGATAATTATAATTTAACCCCCAAACCTTTATTAATTTTTACAATTAAATCCCTAATAGATTTGATTTCTTAAATAGAAGCTACTTTTCTGCTTTAATTATTGATTATACTTCATTTAAGTGTTCAATTGATAGATTTCATGCTTATTTCTATTTTTTTATGATTTATTTGTTAATTAAATTGATGCCTTGATGATTTTTTTAATTTTGGAGTTAATATAGGTAAAACTAGACCTGGCAATTATATCCAAAACCCAACAACCCACCCAACCCACCCACTAATTTAAGGTTGGGTTGGGTAAATTGGGTGTTGGGTCAATTTTGGGTTGGGTAATAAAAACTCACATATATTTTGGGTGGTTTGGGTATTTGTGTTGGGCACCCATGATCCAACTAAAAAAAAACAAATAAACAAAATTGGAACACGCAAAGACCTTCGCTGCCTTTACTCTTGAACAAATTCACCTCTGTGATGTTTTACCTTCGTTGCCTTCTCCACGAAGAGTTCTTTCTTTCTTGCTAACAACGTTTTCAATCAAAAGAAACAAAATCTGCAAAACCAAATCCAAAACCAAAACGAATCCACAAAAGAATTGAGACCGATTATCTGCAGTGGCCACCCCTGACCTGAAGACACGGCCTGCTTCTCACCTTCCACTATCTGCAATTACCACTTGCAACTTACAACGCCCGTTAGTCAACAACGGGTACGTCCTCTTGTCCTGGGCTATTCCTATCTTGAAGACTAAAATTTGGTTTATAGGGGTTCTGATTCATTCATTGTTTAGAATCGATGTACTTCCCTTTTGTTTTATTTGCCGTCGTCCCTTTTTTTTCTTCTTTTTCTATGACTGAAACAAGCATCCTGTGTTGAAAGGTACTAACGTAGCATATAGCCACTCTTTGACCTTAGATTTTAAGGATTGATCTTCCCTTTTTTTTTTTAGGAGTAGAGTACACCAATTGCTGTAGTAAAAGTTGATTTTAGATTTTAAGGTTGAAGGGATCATCATACTGGTGAGAACACCACCATGGCTCCATTGGCTTTTTGTTTCTATACACCAACACCGAGATTTTTACTGGAAAGGGTGCTATTCTGCAAGTTTGTCAAGTGATTGATGTTGTCCTTCATATTAGATTCAAGGAAGGAGGGGTGCCAATTTGATGGTGCTGAAGGAGTTTGATGATCAGATCCAACTTGTATTTGAGTTGGCTCAGAATACAAGAGAGAATTTGTTAGGTGTATTGCTATGAGCTGCTCTTGGCCGTATCATAAGTGTCATTGGAGAAGCTATTGATGATAGAGGTGAAATTAAAACTGAAATTATTTGCCAATCTGTAGTTAGGCCTCAGCTTTCGCTAGTCAGTCTAGTGAACCAGAAATTCTTGTTAGTCGAATTAAGGTTTACAATTCTGCAGTTCTGCGTAGTTCAACTTGTCCTGCACATGTATGATGCTATTTGTGACTCTTGCGATTTTGTGTTCTGTTAAAAGAGTTTTCAACTTGGGTTTTCTTATTTCTGTCTTCTAAAATAGAGTATTGATTGGTTGAATACTTGAATTTGCTTTCTTGTTCCCTGGGTTGATATTTGCTTAATACTTGATGAGATCATAGTTGTTCATGCATGACTTTCCACAACCAACTTTGATGACGATTAGATGGATGAATTTGAACTTTGATGAGTTTGAGTGACTTGCATGTTTTCCGTGCTTAGATTAATAATAGCATAGTTAGTGCTACCTTAAGCTCATGTAAGTATTTTCCAAAAGGGGTGCCGTTGTTCTGTTTCTTTCTTGGACTGCTCTGATATCTTTTCTATGGCAGGATATGTCGGTTGCTTGCGATCTTGATGATGATGTCGATGATTGCAATCATGGGAGTAATATGGCGATATATAAGAGATCCTATTCAACAGTTTGACCTCATTTTCACAGGTTAGAGCCTGATGAGCATGGTAGACGAGCATGGTAGACGGAAAGCTATATGCAAAACATGTGGTAAGAAGTACTTAGCAGATAATGTGAGTGGCACATCTAATTTATTATGCCATTTGGCAAGTCATGCTCATAATGAGGAGCAGCCTACTGGATTAGCCACGGTTGATCATGAGATATATCGTGATAAGGTGGCTATTGCAATTGTTAAACATGACTACCCCTTCCAATTTGTGGAACACATTGGAATTAGAGAATTGCATTTATTGTTAAATCCTTCTGTGAAAAGCATTTCGCGTAATACAGCTAAATCTGATGTGTTAAAGATTTATAGAAGAGAAAAAGAAAAGGTCAAAAAAGAGCTTGAACTTGTACAAGGCCGCATTTGTTCGACATCTAATCTATGGTCTTCTATTACGAGTGACGGATACATGTCACTTACAATACATTATGTTGATTAGAATTGGAATTTACAGAAGAGAATAGTTGTGTTTCGTCATGTACCCCCTCCTCATAATGGTCCAAATTTATCCGAGAAGCTGATTAATTTTCTAAATGAATGGGAAATTGATAAAAAAAAATTTCACCATCACTCTAAATAATGCAAAATACAATGATAGAGTGACTAGATTATTGCAAAATTATTTTTTATTTAATGGTTCTTCCATTTGTGGAAGTGAATTTCTTCATGTCCGTTGTGGTGCACATGTGTTGAATTTAATTGTAAAGGCTAGATTGCATGTGATTGATGAAGCAGTTTATAAAATTAGGGAAAATGTAAAGTATGTGAAAGGATATAAAAGTAGGGTCATAAAGTTTGCCGAATTGGTGAAACAACTGTCATTGGAAACAAATAAAAAATTGCGACAGGATATAGTAACTAGATGGAATTCTACCTATCTCATGCTTGAGAGGGCCTTACTTTTTAGACATGCATTTTCTCGACTTCAAGATGTGGATGATGACTACAAGTTGCGTCCTTTAGAAGAGGAATGGCAGAGGGTCGAAAAGATTGCAGAGTTTTTTAGGCCTTTCTATGATATGACATTATTGTTCTCGGGAAGTAAATATCCCACAACTAACTTATACTTTCCCAATGTTTGGAAGATTCAATGTCTCTTAAATAAAGAGGCCAATAGTCCAGATTTTTTGATCAGTGAAATGGCTTCTAATATGAAGACCAAATTTCAAAAGTATTGGGACTGCTATAGTGTTATCTTATCATTTGCCATTATTTTGGATCCTCGTTACAAGCTCCAGTTTGTGGAATATTGTTGTTTTGTGTTGGATCCTCAATCACGGGATGAAATGGTTCTTAGTATTAAACAAAAGTTGTTTATTTGTTCGAAGAGTACTCTAAGACCAATACTGCAATTACTGCTACACCAATGGAGGGTACTTGTAATGGTGATGATGGACAAACTAGAGATCTCATGGATGTGAGTAAAATTGATTCACATGTTTTTGTATTTTGGATTATAAAGATCTGTTTGGATACCGGTATAACTATTTAAATATTTAAACAAGCACTAACTAGAATTTCCATTGAATTAATTTTTCTGTGTACAATACTGTACAATAATAAATTACTAATACAGTAAAGAAGAAATTAGGTAAATCATTGTCTAGACGTAAAATTGTGGACTCTGTTCATTCAAATACCGAAACGTATCTTTTATACTAGATTAAATTTAGGAGAATGAAGTCAATTAGAATTGCACAAGGTAATATGTTACAAGCACATTAAGCATAATATTACATTAAACAAATGCATCATAAGTTATAAACATTGGGCACATCTAACGGAATATAAGTTAAATCCTAAAATCTTTTTTTATATATATTTTTTTGAACAGCTACCCCCTGCACAGTAAAAAAAAAAAGTGAATCTGTGAGGCCCCAGTCCGATCGTAAGTCGATATTAGGGTTATTTGATATTTGGTTTGGAAAAAAATAGGTTTTTTTGGCTAGGAAGGAAACCCTAATTCGGTTAAGTTGGAAAATCCTAGTTTACGTATTATGATTATAAGGTTCAAGCTATAATTTCTATTCGGTATTCTAGTGTGTGCCTTGACATAGGTTAGTAGTTGAATGCATTTGCAACCTCTAAGTGTTGCAATTTAGAAAGTTTCAGTGGAGATTATTTATCGCCGCTTTTCCAACATTTTCTTATTAGAAACAGTTCCCAGTTAATTTTTATGAGTAAATAAATACGTTTTTAAGATGATTTTTCTTTAGTATCGGTTAGATTTTGAAGAAAATAAAGAACGGATTTCGGAGTGGGAGCCCACCTAGTGCGAAAAGTTCGGAAAAAATTCGCTTCCAATAAGATTAAATTGCGGCTACTTGAAAAATTTATCGGGTGTTAGGAGATAAGTAGGACGGAGGTGATTTGATGATGTGAGAGAGAAAAGAAAGATAAGATGCATTTAACGAAGGTGACAAGTGTCCACCTTCCTTAGCGGTTCCAAGTTAAGATTTTACTATTCCAATTTTTTTGACGATTTTTGTGACCAAAAGGTAATATCTTAAAAAATTTGCTCAAAATTCCCATTTTCTTCTCCTTGGTGGCCGGCCCTCTTGTGCTAGACAAGGAAGAAAACATTCTTCAATTTTCAAGTCCCAACTACGCTCCAAATCACCACAAAAATACTTGCTTCCATCTATTTCTACTCCATAACAATCTCTCCTAGTTGTGTTTAGTACGTTGGTTTGGTGACAGTTTTTGGAAGAGCTAAAGGTGTTCCACAACTTCCTCTCTCTGTTTTTCTTGGTAACTGGTGAAATTGAACTACACCACTCCTATACTTATGAAGCTTAGGTTATGCTATTAGTGATGTAAAAAGTGCTGAATTCTGGTTTTTATCTTGGTTTGAACGTGATTTGGTGAAGTTTTTTATTTTTATTGATGATTTTTCTGGTTTAATTGGATTATGATGGTGTGGTTGTTTATGATGATTGGCAATGGCCTATAATGACACTAGTAGGTGTGACTAGTTGATAATTGCAATCAATTTTGGATTTGGAAGAATTTCTGAAAAATTAGGGTTCTTGGTTGAACATTCTGTCCGAAATTTTAGGTCATAGATAGAGGCCGAATTGGACTTTGCTCAAAACATTAAAGTTGTAGGTATTGATGAGGTTGAAGTGCCTGCAAAATTTCAGGGCATTTGGCGTAGTATAGAGTGAGTTATGCCGATTTTACTGTTGCCATTTTTGGTGAACAGAATGTCCGAACTGCGATAGTAATTGTCTGTTTTGACTGGTATTGGTTTGGATTTTGTTGTTGGTGTCTTCTGATGAAATGTAACTTGATGTCTTAGTTTTCATATTCCCTTGGAATCAATGCTTTTGGACCTGTATAGACTGACTTGGACTGATTACAGTTTTGTGTGATTTGGGAACCTGCAATTACGGTTCTGGGTTGGTTTTCTGCATTTTTGACTTAGTTGTGCTAGGATTTGGATTGAGAGGCCTTCTACATTGTTGTAGCCCCTTAAGTCCTGGATATCCCTGTAAATCTTCAGGATTAACGGAGTGGTATAACCTGAGTTATAAATGAAATACTCAGACCTGTTTTGACCGTCAAATTCTGTTATGTTCTTATATCCGGACAGTTTACGACTGGAACTTTGGCTTCACGTTTGACTAGGTTACAAGCTGTTTGGGCTTGTGACCAAAACACCAAACTTATAGCTCTATATCACAGCTTTCTAACGCCCTTGGAATTTCATGAATCGGATTTATAGAACCTGAGATATAGCCGAGCAAATAAGGCCTGCCCGTGAAAATGACCATTTTCTGGTCAGATCTGTTTTGGTCCTGACGACCAACTTCCGTTCCGAATTTGGATTGCCGACCTTCATGAAAGTTGTTCCATTTGGAATGAACTATCTAACTGCCAATTTTCAGCTCTTTTGCCCATGTGTAGCATAGAAAACAGTTTGCACTCAAAACTGACCATTTGTGCATTGGCCAGATTTCGTATGTGATTGTGTTTGGTTCATTTGGGGCTGAAGCCTCCAGTTTCAGTTCTGGATGTCTTCATAACAATTGTTGTTCATCCTTTAAGCTTCGATATGGTGTCTCATACGCCTTAATCCGATATTCGTAGCTCAACTTATGATTACAATAGAAACGAGTGTCAAATCTGCCGTTTCCGCTAACGGCCGTTTCCGTTTCCGTCCGTCATATTTCCGTGCGCGCGTGTCGTTTTTGCCGTTTTGCTTGTTTTAGGCACGATAGTAGCCGTTTGCGATATTATGTGACACAATCTTCTATGTCAGACGGTGGTGAGCTGGGCGGAACTGGTGGGGCCCACTACTAGCTGTTCATTTTGATCCGACTTCGTGTTTTTGCTATTTCAGATTCTGAGTAAGTATTCAGGCCAGTTTGGTGTGTTTTTCTTTGCTATGTGTTTGAGATGTGTGAAAAGGGTACTTAGGCGAGGGTGTACTTTATCGCACTCGACCTAAACCCTAATTTGAATGTATAATTGTACTTAGCATATGTATATGAACCTTTTGGAACCAAAACCCTTGAGCTTGTGGCTCGGGGCGACTTTCGAGTAGAGTTTGTGAAGTTTGCAAAGTTTGTGAGTTCGTGGGCCCGATCTAAGACCTGTTTGGACTATTCGAGCCGGTTAGGGCTTGGTCGAAGTCAGTCCAACTTAGTCTGAGGTCACCAAGTTTGTAGGTTCATGTTATGAACCAATTTTGTGAATCCGGTTCACCGAGAAGGTGACCAAGTTTGTGACCCGAGCTTGTGACTCAAGCTCAAGTTTGTGATTTCGTTCGCCCGGGCAAGTTTGTGAGGTGACTGGCCAGTGAGGGTGATAAGGTGTCGGTGGGTGTATAAGTGAAGTTCTACGGACCATTGAGTGTGGTCGACGGAGTGTCGGCAGGAGATCATACATGGCACATGAATTGGCTTTGGAGCCACCCGTATCCTTATTATGTGATGTTACTTTTCTGCTTTTGCTTTACTCTTACTGTGTAACTGTTGTTACGTGAAATTTATGCTTTCGCCCCTGTTTACTTACTAAGCATATAGCTTACCCCGTTCCATTTGTTTTCCTTAGCAGGGGCCGACGCGGGGACTTTTGGTTCGTACACTAGTATAGATAGATTGGCTTGTATTAGTTAAACAGTTAGGATGTTTGTTTTAGTTTTGGTGGTTTGTATAAGGACCCTTCTTAGAGTCTATCTTCTGCTGGTTGTGGTTATAGTGTATTAGAGTGGTTTGACTCGAGACTTTTGAGTATGTAAATGTAACTTTTGGGATTGTATATATATTGTATATAGTGCTCTTTCGATTTATCTAGTTTTACTGCTTTAAGTTTTGAGTCCTGGCGCGAGCTAGGCAGGCGGCCCGTCGATACCCTTGGGTTCGCCCTTGGGAGAAGTGGGGTCGTCACAAATGGAAACTGTTATTGTAGGCAAACTCTACCAAAGTCATATGTTGACCCCAATTACCCCCAAAATCCAGAATACAAGTCCGTAACATATCCTCGAGGGTTTGAATGGTTCGCTCTGACTGTCCATCTGTCTGGGGGTGATAAGTGGTACTAAGGTTGATTTTGGTCCCCAAGTTCTCCTGAAACTTTTGCCAAAACCGCGATACAAAACGAGGATCTCGGTCTGAAACTATACTCACTGGAACCCCATGCAACCTCACAATTTCATTCAGGTACAACCTAGCCAACTTATCCATGGAATCCTTCACATTCACAGGTAAGAAATGAGCCGATTTGGTCAACCGATCAACGATCACCCAAACGGCATCATGTCCTTTCTGAGTTCTTGGCAGTCCAGAAACAAAGTCCATCGTGATATTTTCCCACTTCCATTCGGGTATCTCAAGAGGTTGTAACAGTCCAGAGGGTTTTTGGTGTTCAGCCTTGACTTGCTGGCAAATCAGACAGGTTTGGATATATTGAGCAATCTCCCTCTTCATCTTATCCCACCAGTACAACCGTCGCAAGTCTTGGTACATCTTATTACTACCAGGATGGATCGTGTATTTCGATCGATGGGCTTCCTCTAAAATTTCTCTTTTCAGGTTTTCATCATTGGCTACCACTACTCGGTTCCTATACCTTAAAATCCCTTCAGGACCCAAATTGAAGTCAGGTAGTGCTTCCTTTTCCACCTTTTCCTTCCACTTTTGTACCATCGGATCCTTCTCTTGGGCTTCTTTAATTCGATCGAGAATAGCATATGTCACCCGAATATTCCCAAAAGTTATTTGTTTGCCTCCCAGTCTAGGGTTCCACTCGCTAGCTGCTCCTAACATTTCCCACTCCTTGACCATTAACCTTGCTACTTGAGCCTTCCGACTTAAGGCGTCCGCTACTACGTTAGCCTTACCGGGATGGTAGTTGATCGTGCAGTCATAATCTTCTAAGAGTTCCATCCACCGGCGTTGCCTCATATTCAACTCTTTTTGGGAGAAAAGGTATTTAAGACTCTTATGGTCTGAATAAACCTCAAAGGTAACCCCGTAGAGGTAGTGTCTCCACTTTTTCAGAGCAAAGACCACAGCAGCTAACTCCAAGTCATGGGTAGGGTAGTTTTGTTCATGGGTTTTCAGTTTCCTAGAGGCAAAAGCAATCACGTTCTTGTTTTGCATTAACACACATCCTAAGCCTTCCCTCGAAGCATCGGTATAAACAGTAAAACTGTCCTTCCCATTAGGCAAGGCCAAAACAGGAGCCCTGGTTAACTTTCGTTTCAACTCCTGGAAACTGGTTTCACACCTAGTATCCCACACAAAACGGCTATTTTTCTTCGTTAGATCGGTTAAAGGGCCAGCCAGTTTGGAAAAGTCTTTAATAAAGCGTCTATAGTACCCAGCCAACCCTAAGAAACTGCGAATCTCAGTGGGGTTTTCTGGCCTCTTCCATTCAGCCACTGCCTCTACTTTCGCGGGATCCACTGTAATACCTTCTTTTGAAATCACATGTCCCAAGAAAGAGATTTTCTCCAACCAAAATTCACACTTACTAAATTTGGCGTATAGCCGATGATCTCTCAGGGTTTGTAACACTAGCTTCAAATGCTGCTCATGTTCCTCACGGGTTTTAGAATAGACCAAGATGTCGTCAATAAACACGACAACAAATCGGTCCAGGTAGGGTTTGAAAACCCGATGCATCAAATCCATAAAGGCGGCAGGGGCATTGGTCAACCCAAAGGGCATGACTGCAAACTCAAAATGCCCATATCTAGAATTGAAAGCAGTCTTGGGTACATCTTCTTTCTTAATAAGCAACTGATAGTAACCCTGTCGGAGATCTAACTTTGAAAAGACCACCGCGCCTTGCAACTGGTCAAACAGTTCATCGATATGGGGAAGTGGGTATTTGTTCTTAATGGTCATATTGTTTAATCCCCGATAATCGATACACAATCTTAAAGTTCCATCCTTCTTCTTAACAAATAGTACCGGAGCCCCCCACGGAGATCCACTCTCCTGAATAAACCCACGCTCCAACAGGTCTTGCAACTGTAATTTCAACTCCTTGAGCTCAGCAGGTGCCATTCGATAGAGGGTCTTAGAGATAGGTGATGTCCCCGGTAACAGGTCAATCTTAAACTCTATCTCTCTCTCCGGAGGTACAGTTACTAATTCATCAGGAAACACATCCGGATACTCACTTACTACAGGCACATCTTCAACCCTCAACTTATCAGTGGGAGTGTTTATAAGAAAAACTAGGAACCCTTGGGCCCCTCTATACAGAAATTTTCTAGCCCGCATACCCGAAATCAATGCAGATAAGGCTAAACTACCCCTTATATCGAGCCTTAGGGTTGCCTCCCCCGGTATACGAAATTCCACTACTTTTCTCTTACAATCAAGTTGTGCATCGTACTTAGCTAGCCAGTCCATACCCAATATAACGTCGTACCCCTTAATAGCTAAACTTATAAGATTCCCCAAAAGCTTCCTCTCTCCTACCCAAATTTTGCAATTTGTATACATCAAACCAGTAATCAAACGTTGGTCCCCCGTAGGAGTACTAACTTCTAAGTCATAAGGCAAGCTAACAGGGGTTATATCAATGTCGCACATAAAATTGGGGTTAACAAAGGAATGTGTAGCACCATGGTCGATCAAAATCCTAGCTAGACGATGAAAAACAGGGATCGTACCTTCTACAACCCCAGAGGAATCAGGGACTTGTTGTTGCTCAAGGGAGTAAACCCGAGCTGGCACCTTTGGCTTTGTCCCTTCTACCTTGGACTGTCCCGAGTTGGCCTTCGACAACTGGGTGGTTACTCTAGCCTCCCGAGGTAACACCGGACAGTTAGCTATTTGATGCTCCGCACTCCCGCAGCGCAAGCATTTCCTTTCTTTCCTCCAACAGTTGTCCTCAGTGTGGTTTGGTTTCCCACAAAATCCACAGGGTCCGCGGGCAACTGAGGCCGAACTTCCTTGTGAGACGCTTCTCTGCGGGCCCCGTCCATTGTGACCACCCCTCGGTGGAGTCCCTCGTGTCATCCCCGATTGCCTTCCTCCCCCGGCTCCTCTTCCAAACTTGGGAGGGGTCCCTTTATCCCCTTGGGTCGAACTACTTGCAGAGAACCCCCGTTTTTTCACCTGAAAGTTTCTTACTTGAAGCCTGGCATTTTCAACTCGCAAAGCTTTCTCCATGGCGTCACTAAAGATATTGATCTGGGCTACCGCCAGATCCTTTTGAATTTCCACATTGAGCCCTTGAATAAAATGCCGAACTCTCCTTTGCTCCGTTAGAATGAGTTCAGGGGCGAACTTAGATAAACGAGTAAACTGGCTCTCGTACTCAGCCACCGATTGCGTCCCCTGACGGAGTTTAATGAACTCATCCTCCTTCTTTTCCTGGACTAGAGGGGGAAAGTATTTCGCATTGAAGTCCCTCACAAAGTTTACCCATGTTCTTGGGGTTTGTTCCCGGTCCCACTTCATTCGTATCACGTTCCACCAAGAACGCGCGGCCCCTTCCAATTGGAAGACAGCGAAAGTAACCTGCCTCTCCTCTGAATAGTGTAGGGCGGCAAAAATATCTATCATTTTCTCTAACCATTTTTCGGCCACGTCCGGATCTGGCCCGCCCAGAAATTTTGGCGGAGAGAACTTCTGAAATCTCTCTAGGGCCCGATCTTCACTCTCTACTACATGGCCAGGGTTCCCAAGTTGCTGGATAGGAGGTTGGCCCTGCTATTGAACTACGCGGGCTAACAAGTCGGTCATTTGCTGCATAGCAGCAGCTATTTGGGCATTAGGGTCAACCCTAGGTTCAGGATTTGGTTCAGTCGTGGTATCCCTAGTACCCTCGTCAGTTGTGGGTTGCCTAACCCCGCGCCCGCGGCCTCGTCCACTACGAGTGCCTTCCATTGCTCTAATGTCACTCTAAAGTCGAGGTACAAAATAATATTAAAAGTGCATATAAATATAGTCACATAAGCATGATCGAAGAACCAAAAATAAACACCACATAAGATATGGATACACATAGAACAGTTATACACATAACACATAACTGTGACAAACAGTCATACATGAGCATTCAAGCAAATATATACAAAAGTACTCCCGTGAAGCCAAAAGAGGGTCTGTCAAAATACACTGTACAACCTAGGCCCCAAAAGGTACAAAAGGTACAAAACAGCTAACCAAAAGCTTCTCCTAGGTATCCCTCACACGGGATCAAAACAAGGCTCAAAACCCTAATCTAGTCCTTGACGGAGCCAACCGACTCCCCCCCAGAGCTAGAGCTAGGGGCGCCTCCCTGACCTGGAGCTCCGCCACCTGGAACACCCCCTGGCGCATTGGCGCCAATCACTCCCTGGATGAGTGCCCCACACTCATCGATAATAGCGCCGGACCGGTCTCTCACCTCCCGGACTACCCTAGTGAGGTGGTCGTTAACCACCTGCAACTGCTCTCTCAGAGCGTTCGTCCTCTCCTGCTCCATGGCCACGTCCCCCTGGAGCTCCCCAATCCTATCGGCCTGCATCCGCGTGATGCCCCTAAGTCTAAGGGTCTCAATGCGCTCCCTGGCTGCGGCACATCTAAGCCTCCGTCGCTCAGCAAGCACTGCCACAACCACGTGGTCCGCGTAAGAGTAAAACTGGCAACGCCTACAGCGGCGGGTCCGGCTAGCGGTATACCACAGCCGGATCGGACCTCCTGGCCTCTCCTGGAAGTCGATAACCCGTGGGCGCCTCTGAGGTGGCTCGTCTCCGCCCGCTCCACTAGTGCCAGCCATAACCTACAAAGATAACAAAGGTTTATAGCTTAGACAATATATTCACACTTAATGGCGTCTAAACACAATCCCAAAAGTTCTAAGGACCAGGTTTTAGGTTCGCCCAGGGTAATTCTAACCTAGGCTCTGATACCACCTGTAACAGCCCCACCTTCCCCTAAGGCGTACCAAAAGGGTTAGCGGACTGCCTGCCCAGCTCTCGCCAGGACTACTAAAACGGTAAAACAGTAACTCAAGGTGTTCGGGAATCTACTAGCGCGCTTAACCAAGCCAACAATCAAGAAATGAAAAAAAAAAAGTTAAAACGTAAAGTGAATAGTGACTGCCACGTCACAATCAGCTAGAACCCAATCAAATGCAAATAACTGCTTACAATCTCGGAAAGGAATATATATACAAGCCAAGTAGAATACATGGAACATGAATACCCACACACTGTTACCAACCACATTTGTATGATTACAAGCCAAAAGGAAACATGTAAATTCAAGTACAATCAAGTTGCCAACTATTGAGGAGCTATACAAAATCTCTCAACCAGCTCTACTCAACTCATCTTCAAACTCACAAGTCCAAAAGGTAAATCCCTGTAAGGAAAACAAGATTCACGGAGTGAGCTTTCGCCCAATGAGGTACCATCACCAAAATATACCAGGATCACATAAACACAAGAATATTCAGTCCAAATTGCACGTCAAGTAAGTAAAATCAACAACACCCAAGTGTAGGGAATAAAAGGATACGGATGGCTCTCAAGAGCCCTTTTCCTCTTTTGCCATGCTTGATCTTATCTCATTGACTCTCCGTCAATGTATACCAGGTAATCATGACCGTAGACTCCTCTTTACTCCAATTATCCGTCCACCTCACTTTCCCCTTACCGGGCCCGAACACCAAATAGTACAGAATTGGTATTACTCGAGTATACCGGAATCAAGGGTCTCATACCCAAAGATTCCCAAATACAGTCCCCATGGCTTGTCAAATGTCCCCGACCAAGTCCTTACTGTGTGACAACCCCACCTCCCCCTAAGGCGAACCAGAGGGTTCAGCGGACCGCCTGCCCAGCTCTCGCCGGGACTCAGTCGTTCACTACAATGCTCAAATAAATTACAAGCATAAACCTCAAATATTACATCACATGGTCCACAAATCTACATCCAAGTCTCCAATAATTACATGTCACAAATGCAACGGAAACAATTCTCAACTATACATAAAATGATTAGTAAATCCAAATTGTACAAAATATAGGCCAACCAGTCACGTGCACAAGTACTACATGTCCTTCCTTCGCCTTGAGCCCTGTGGAGGGGAATAAAATATTTTTGGGGTGAGTTAGAAGCTCAGCGAGTAACCAGTAAAATCATTAAACAAATATATTTCACAATGTTGCATTTTGATCATTTCGATGATGTCATGATTCAGAGATCAAATGTATGTTTAGTGCTCTCGTGAGCCGGTGAAATCACAGCACTTGAACACCTAACGCTCAAATAGATCATTTAACATTAACATTAACATTAGGAGGGAGCCCCTTTTTGAGCTCCGAGCCATTTGCTCCATCATGTCACGAACTCACGAAAATGGTGGAGACGTTGGTGTCCAGCACAAGACTTTCCCAGAACTCATTGAAGCCAAATCATGTCATGAATTCACATGCAAGCACGCATGAGATGCAATCGAGTACATAATGCAAGAAACATTTCACAAGTACTTTGGAAATAGTTTAGGGTCACTCACCTCCATGGCTCAGAAATCATCCATCAAATATCATTGCCTTGCTCAAATCCAAGTCTTAGATCACAAACTCAATGCAAACAAATTCCTTCAAAGTTCGGACAGCACTTCCCCTGAATTTGCTAACTTTTCCAGCCATCACGGCTTCATTATATTTCTCATTCCAACCCAAAGGTACACACACAACGAAAAGTTCATCCAATAGCCATTCAGCAAGCTCCAAGTAGTACTAGTACAAGTCAAGCTAGGGAAAAGTTCGGAAATGAGAGTTAAGCTCAAAACCAGAAAAATAGTTTTGACGTCATTTTGCGGTAATGGTACCAAAGGCGGTACGATTGTCGGATGAAGGTGCAAGATACACCGTTTCGAAGCTAAAAGATAGGGCTACAACAATGTAGAAGGCCACTCAGTCCAAATCCTAGCACAACTAGGTCCAATATGCCAAATAACAAACCAGAACCGTAATTGCAGGTTTACAAATTACACTATGCTGTAATCAGTACAACTCAGTCTATACAGGTCCGAATGCAGAAATTCCAAAGGCATATGGTAGCTAGGGCATCAAGCTACATTTCATCAGAAGACCTCAACAACCAAATCCAAAGCAATTCCAGTCAAAACAACCCATTTCAGACGCAGTTCTAACATCCTGATGAACCCAGAACAGCAATAGTAATTTCGGCTTATCTCATTCTACACTACTCCAATTGACCTAAAATTTTACAGGCACCCTTAAAACATAAATACCTACAACTTTCATGTTTTGATCCAAGGCCAATTCGGCCTCTATCTAGGACCAAAAATTTCGGACAGAATGAAGAACCAAGAACCCTAATTTTCCAGATTTCTTCCAAAACAGAATTTACTTGCAATCTTCCACTTTTTCCACCTTCTAGAATCATTAAACATCATTTCCAATCATCATACATAACCACATAATAACAATCATATGAGAACAGAAAAATCCTAATTAAATATAAAACTTCACTAATTTCAACCAAAATCATGAAATCATCCATAAAATCACTTATTCAACCACCACCAATCACTAATTGAACATTATCAAGATCAAAGGAAAGGTTCCTTAGTCACTTACCATACAAACCCAAGGAAAGACCCAACTTAGCACCTTTGCTTCTCAAACCACTTCACCACACACCTTAATACCACCAAGAGAAAGGTTTTTATGGAGCAAATCACGGTTTTAACGGTTGGTTTGTGAGATTGGGCAAGAAATAGAAGGAAGAAATTGGAAGCTTTTCTCTCTTTTTGTCTCCAAGAGGTTCGGCCAAGGAGCTTATGAAGAAGATGAATTTTGGGTCAAGTTTTTAATCAATTAGTAAAGGTAGTAAAATGGTCAAAGTCCACCCTTGAGTAAGAAAGTGACACTTGTCACCTTTAGGTTTAAAACTTATCTTTTTGTCTCTCCAATACAAATATCTTAACACAATGTACAATAATATCACTTAATACAAAAATCCAACAAGTTGTCAAAAATATATTGCGTTTACCGCACTTGCGGGTCCCACGTTCAAAATACGCTCTTAATTTCTCAAAAACTAACCGATACCAGAAAAATCATTTTAAAACTATCTTTGCTCATAAACTTTATCTGGGGAATTTTTCTAATAAAGAAAATGTAGAAAATGCGGGCGATTAAATAAAATAAACCCTAGAAAATTAGAAAATTTTCGGGTTCTCACACTCATTCTTTTCGGGGCGTCACATACTGGCTCGAGTCCATTGACTTCCAATGAGGTAGAGCTCAGAGTGAACAGTAAAGTTGGTATCCAAGCGATACCAAATCCAGTACAGTCAATAATATTCAAGTAATATCATAAACAGTCAAGTAAGCTTAGTATAATAACCAGTCAAGGAGGCTAGAGAGTACGAGAGTGGTAAAGTACACCCTCGCCTCACCTAGCTCAAACAATCATCACAACTAGTCCAAACCACAGAATTCAAGTACAAGAAAGCCACGGAATAACAAACATGTGAGTAGTACACTCACCAAGTTCAACAAAGAAATTTCACAAGTTTTAGCCCGACGTGAGCCTCGGATCACCGGCACGCCCTATAACAATCAAGAAAGTACAATGAAAACGCAAACACAAGTCGAATACCTTTTCTAGGAACTATTAAGGCAAGACCCAAATATAGCTTGGAAATGAAAAATACATAACATTTAGGGTTAAAAGTAGAAATAAACCCTAAGATTATTCACTTCTATCAAATCTCAACTCAACACATAAGAATCCAATACCCTAGACACTTGGACAGCATTTCCCCTAAAATTTCAGCTTTTCCAACCTACAAGACAACCAATAAAAGCCATCCAACACAACCACAAGCACCCAAACAATATATAAGCCATTCAATATGCGTCATTAGGGTCATAATACCCCTCAATTATAGCCAATTAGAAGCTCAACTATCAACCATAGAAAACCCCCAATTTGAAACCCTAAATCTGAAATTTTCCGCACAAGCGGAAATTTTCCGCAATTAACCACAATTAACGCACAAGAGAGCTATATAATGCCATTTAGAACCATCAATTCCAGCTCAATCATATCAATCATAGGAAAACAGAAAAATTCCAGAAAAAATCAGAAAAATAGGAAACTTCACTCCAATCCACTAAATCTTCCGTAAAATCGCGTAAATAGCTACTATAAGGCACCAATTGGCCAAAATTAATAACAAAAGATGAGTTCCAAGTAAGATACCTTAGTTCTTCAAGAAAGGTTGTAGCTTGTGAGGTTTTCTTCCAAACCAACACCACTAAGTTCTTCAAACACTCTTAGGAAGATGATTTTATGGACTAATTTGGAAATTAATCGGTTAGTTTTCAAGATTTGGCAAGGATTTGTAGATGAAAGGTTGAAGAATTTTTTCTCCTTTGCTTGCTAGAGGTTCGGCCAAGAGATGGTGAAGAATGAAGATGATTGAGTCAAATTTGGACTTTAAGGAAAGTAAAGAAAGTTTAGTCAAAAGTTAGGCAAGCTTGGTCCAACCAAAATTGGACACTTGGCACTTTGTCTTGCTAGAGTTATCTTCTTGTCCCTCATGGCTAATCCATCTAGGCAACCTCCAATTATCTCCTAATACCTAGTAACAAAATTTCTTTACGCAAAAATTTAACCTAATCGGCCGAATTTCTCTCACTTAATGCACTAGCGGGTCGCACGACCAAAAGACGTTCCAAATTTCTCACGAACTACCTTATACTCGAAAAATGATTTAAAAGCTATATTTACTGATAAAATGTTGATAAAAGTAATATAATAAAGAAAATAAAAAAAACGGGTGCACAGGAATAAAATAATAAATAATTTTTTTTTCTCTGGGTTCTCACACACAACCTAGGCTCTGATACCACCTGTGACGACCCCACCTCCCCCTAAGGCGTACCAGAGGGTTCGGCGGACCGCCTGCCCAGCTCTCGCCAGGACTCACTCACTATCTAAAACGAATCGCGTGCGTACATCCATGAACCATAAATAACATCCACAATTCAAGCTTATAATTTACATTGATACAATTCAAGGTACAAAGTCTCAATATACCCAAACGGTTCAAAGTATATACAATCCCATAACAAAACATTCTATTCGAGGAATAGCGCGAGTACAAGTCAAAAGTCAAAATAACTAGACTACGCTATTCTTTACACGTCTCACGCGTCACTCGTACCCCTGTAAGGAAAACAAAACTAATAGGGTGAGCCAAAGCTCAGTGATGTTCCAGATATCAAATTGTCCAGCAAACAAGATAATAACAAGGTAATAGTGAAATAGCGAGCAAACAAGCTCAAGTAAAGAGATAATACTTCAAGTAGTCAAGAAATGTGTGGATCATGTTCACAAGTAAGGATACAGTTGCTCATGTCACGGCTCCATCCCAACTTGATCAAATAGTAGTTGACACTCCGTCAACTTTCAAGTAATAACAAGTCCAGAAAGAAAACTCCACTTCTCGCCAGTCTCCGTCCACCAATCAACCCCCTTCTCCGGGCCCATACGCCACACGAAACACGGGTGGTAATACTCGAGTATACCAAATTGCCGAGGAGATAACACTCAACTCGACCTTACTAGTGGCCCAGGGTTTGTTATCTAATCGACCAGGCCCTTGCCGGCTCTACTCGATTAACTAGCCACAGGGTTTCTGGAATTCCAGGCATAATATAATTCATGTGCATGTAGAGCAAGTCAAGTAAAGTCGATAAACAAGAACAAATTTGGATAGGGCAAGTGCGATAACGTACACCCTTACTCTATCAAATCACATGTATATCACGTATTCACGTTGATCAAAGGTAAATGGCAAATATCGAGTTCAATCAGATATTTGGAAGCACTCACCAAAATAGTGCCTCTAGTGCTCGTGTCTGGGTGGTACTCCGGGTTTGGAGTCCAAATTTGCGATAAAACTTAACTTGAGAACTTTGAAAATCAACTAAGGTTTGAAACTTAAGCGTTTCGTTCATTAAGAGTCAAGAAATTGAAATTGACTTGAGAAATAGTCGTGAAATAGTTGCTCGCTTTTCAAACTGAAAAATTTGATAACATGTTTGCTTGGAGATGACTTTTGAGTCAAAAGTGCAAGTAAAACGGTTTCATAGTGATTCATATCGTTTTCCTAAGAGTATAAGTTCGGCCAAGTCCTAACGTATAATCCTCGATAAACAAAGTAGCAAAGGTCCTCGATAGTTCAAGTGATAATCACTTCTAGCCTTTACTCAAGTTGCAAGTATAGTTTTCTAGTCCTCAAGCGTAAATTTGGCCAGCATGCCCTTTGTGTTTACCTAATTTTCCAGCCATTTATGGCTTCATTATTTTTCCTCAGCCAATCCCAAAGTCATATATATCATAGATTCAAGTAAATAGCCGTTCCATAGGCTCATAACAACATAAGAACAAAAATCAAAGTGATAACAAGTGCGGAAATGTAACCTAGCAAAAGACAGATTTGACGCGTGGTTACGGAAATAACACATCCGAGGCTACACTTATCGGATTGAGGCGTAACTTATACCGTTTCGAAGATAAGACACAGGGATACAATTTTCATGAAGATTACTTAGTCCAGTTTCCAATGTAACCTAGTCAAATTCCCAATTTACAGAACCAAAATCCAACTAGTCGGCTAATTAACCGCACTGTACTGGAATGGTCATATCTCAGGTTACCAAGGTCCGATTAAGGTGTTCTTGGAGGATTTTAAAATATAAGACATAATACTAAAACTTTCATGTTTTGTAAAATGGCTAAATCCCAACGGATTATAGTGAATAAACACAACCAAATAGACTAAACTGTCCACGCGGAACTCTGGAATGTAACCTAGAACAGCGAGGGTATTTTCATTTTTTCACAAGCTACATTGCTCCGATTGAGCTGAAATTTTGTAGGCACCTATAAAATACCATTATGTACAACTTTCATGTTTTAGGAAAAGCCTGATTCGGCCTCTAACTATGAGTACTAAAACCGGGCAGAATGTAAACATGAAATTCCAGAAATCTGGAATTTTTGGGATTTCATGACAATCTATTCATTTTCTTGCTTCCAACCCTACCAAAGCCCCTTATATAATCTTATATACAACATATACCCACTATACAACAAGTCTAGGCAGAAATTTATGAAACCCTAACTTGCATATATCATCCAAAATCATCACAACAACTTGCATATCTTGTAATCAAGCCAAAACATGAACTAGATAACATCTTAAACCAAAATTTTAAAGAACAAGAACCATGATCAGATCTTATACCTCAAAGACAAAGCTTGGAAGAGTGATACTCCACCTCCTTTGGAAAATTTTAGTTCCCCTAGCTTCCCAACTCCACAACTCACTCTTTAATCGGTTTAGTTTTCTTTCTTCTCACTTGGATAGTGCAAATCAAGAAGGAAATGGTTTTCTCTTGCTCTCCCTTTCTCTCTCTTCTTGTTTGGCTATGGAGCAGAAATAATGAAGGAAAGATGCAAAAATTGGGGTTAAAAAGGAATACTAATCTCTTGGTCAAGAAACCCTTAGGTGGCGACACTTGTCGCCACCACCACCTTTCATTTTTCTCTTTCTTTTCCTTGCTATTTTTAGCCTTAAAATTCAGTCAAGCTAGCTGGAAAATAAGAAGATATTTTGCTCAAGTATTAATGAGCTCATGTGGCAAGAAAGTGATGGTCAAGTGGTGTGTTTAATCGGTAGTGCGCGGTACCCGTCGGTTCGCGCCGTTTTTCTTAAAAACACATGTACTAGGGTTTTTACTTCCCATTCACTAACCTTATATCATTGCTCCTAATCACATATTATTTCTCACTTAAAAGTCATTTTTAATCACCAAATTCGGTCCTTGCTCCGTACCGAAAATTCATCCGGCGAAAAATCGCGAAAACCCTAATTTTGCTCCAATCTTGAAACCAAAAGTGAAACTCTACTTTCTAGGTTTATTTACACTCAGTGTCGAATGATTTGGGTAGTAGGGCTTTAATAAATAATAATTTCCAAATAAAAGGCATTTTTGAGGAAAATATAAGAAATTTGCGAGTCCTCACACAAGCCACAACACACAACTCTCATTTCTCTCTCTCCATTTTCGGCCAAAGTAAGACAAGAAAAGGGAAGGAAGAAACTCCATTGTTTTGGCTTCATTTCACTCACAAATCTTCCACCAAATCGCATACAACTTGGAGCACCACTCTATCTTGGAGCAAGGAGCAATCTTGTGGATTTTCTTGGGGAATTTTCAGTGGAAAAATTTAATATTCAGCTAGGGTTTCAAGGGTAACAACATCATCCCTTTAATCCTTTCATTTCTTCAATGTTTAGCGGTTAATCTTCATGGGTTTGAAACCCTAACCGCGTTATAGGCTAGCAGACTTGAGGAACCATATATTTCGCTTTAAATCATAGGCTAGCTGACTTGATGAGACCTCTAGGTAGCTGACTTGAGACTTGATTGTTTGATTATGGTTGTTTATGTGATATATAGCTTGATTATGGTTAGAAAGTGGAGAGAAATCGAAGGAAAGTTGTGAAGGCAAGCTGGCCGAAAATTCTGTCCATGTTGTTCTATTTTTATTTCAAAATTTTGATGCTTAGTTGGCTGTGAAATTGATGGATATATGCTGTATATTGTGTGTACAAAGTGCCTTTCAAAAATCATATCGAATGGTTGCTCAAAACTTGAGTTTTTGGAAAAGTTTCAAATCTGGAAAACGTATAGTAGGGTACCTGGATAGTAGGTCTTTGTCTGAACATAACTTTTTATGCAAAAGTTGAAATTGAGTGCCGTTAGCGGCATTCAAAACTAGACATTTAGAGCTTTCCAACGGTATAAAATCCCTTGCTAGTTCATTTTGACCAAACTGTAACGAGTCAGCAAAGTGGACTGTCCTGCTTTGCCTATGTGTTCGAATGAAACTGGGAAACAGCATCTTGTGGCTCTATTTTGTTCCACTTGTGAAAAGATTTTCAAAATGATGCCTTATGATGAATTGTAGAATTTTGAACCTAGTTTCAACACCATAAACCATTCTCAATTTGGAGTTGTACAGAGTTAGATATGGTTTGATTTCGAAAATGTGACAAAGCTGGAAATTGGAAGATGTTCCCTTCCTTGATGACCGAATGGTCAAATCTGTTTTGGAATGTTATATTTCAAAAATTTTAGTGTCATTTAACCATCAATTGCTTATTAAATGTTTCTGAAATCTTGGTTTAAAAAATGGAGTAAATTGGGGCTGATTTCGTTGGACAAAACTTTTGAAAAAGAAAGAGAAATAGGATGGCAGATTTGCTTTGAAAGATTTCACAAACTTTGGTCGTTTCGTTAGCTGCATTCCTGTGTGAGTTATTGCCTAAAGTTTTTATAGAGAGGTAGTCCACATATGGAAGTTTAATTGTACCAAATTTGGCGTAATTTCAATACCATTTCGAAACCCAAATAATGCCCCAAAGATTGCTCTTTAAAACTGGAAAATCTTCTGAACAGGTTGCCAAAACCAGTCGACTTTAAACTATTATATCTTGTTCCTCAAAACTCCGAATTTAGTTCCACTTGTTGTGTTTGAAACTTGATTTGGAACTCTTATTGTGTTATAAATTTTAGAGGCTGGTTCAAGTCCTGTGAATTTTGTCGAATTTCCAAATATCGTTGAAAACCAAGGCTGGGTCTGTCTTGTCTCCATGTATCAGCAACTTTGAACTGAAAAATGAATGCATTTTTTTTGGAATCTTGGAAAAGTGTCTTCTGGGAAATTTTAGTACTTTGGATCTAGTTTCCAACGGTATAAAATTTTCTATTTTTGGACGTACCAAACTCAATATCTAATTTTCCAAGTTTTGTCGCGTAAGACGGAAAATTTCTGATTTCGTAGGAAATGAGTTTAAGAACTTTTTATTTCCTTTTGATATTGATAGTTCATTGTAAACCCGATTTCATGGAGGATACGTGTTTTCGCTTGTGACTTTAAATCCTCACTTTTGAATCTTGAATTTCAATAGAGTGAAACTCTTTTGAGGCATTGTTCTAAGTTTAAGCAAATACATTTCCTTCCTTGTATGTTAAGTGATTGTGAGTATATGTGAGTGATAATCGATCACTATTTCTTCAGGCGCTCAAGAGGATATTGAAGGAAACCTCGGAGCGGAATACTAAAGGACTTATTTACTCACTTTTGATTTGGTGAGTGTTCCTTGCATGTGTTTGTAACTTGAATAGTTTTGCTACATGTTTACTGCATATTTCTTATGTGTTTAAGTGTTAAGTGTTTCCTATAATTGCTCCTATGTAATTTTCCACCGTTTTAAGATGAGTGCGTACTTTATCACACTCGACCTACTAAAATAATAAATTTCTACCGATTAACCGTGAATTTCTACCGTTTACCAGTTTATTTGATTATTTGCGCATGTTGTAAACTCTTAACTGAACTGGGCCCTGCCATTGATTGCTAACCTGCTCGAACTAGGACTGGGCTCGGTCGGGTAGGTTGGAACCCTTGGCCACCATTTCGATATACTCTATTACCACTGAAAAAATAAGGCGATGGCCAGACAAACCGGGGAAAATATTGGAGTCATAAGGTTAAGCTAACCGAAATAGTTTCATGGGAACACCGTATCCTTCTAATGCATGTTTATTTCTGTAAAATGATAAATGTCTCATTTTAATGTGCCAATGTGACACCTTGAACCGTATATGCGTTATGCTTAATTTACTTGATTTATTAGAACTGCTTATGTGTTTTGGAACCTCACTAGGCTGTTTAGTTCATTTCACTCCTTTGTTTTCCTTAACAGGGTTCAAGACCGAGAGTGCTCACGAATAGTACTAAGTTGTTTTCTTTTGGAGATTTTAAGTTGTATTATGGTAGATGACTGTAGTACATATTCTTTTGGGTTTATTTAAACTTAAAGATTGATGTAATTTTGAGAACTTGTGATGCGAGACTTGGAAGTTCATTTAAGGGAGAGATTTTTCCTTAATTTGACTTTTATTATTGGTTGTGTACCTTTAAGTTTAAATTTGACTTGTATCGAGTCCTGGCGAGAGTTGGGCAGGCGTTCCGCGGATACCCTTGGGCTCGCCCTTGGGAGAAGTGGGGGCGTCACATAGAGGATATTGAGTTTGATGAGTTTCTAACCTATGAGGAACGACTTATTCGACTTTTAGATAGGAAAGTGAAAAACTTGAGAAATAAGCAAATTCCATTAGTTAAGTTCTGTGGAAACATCATGAGGTAGCAGAGGCAACCTGAGAGTTAGAGGCTGACATGCAAGAGAAATACCCTGACCTATTTGTGAGTAAAGATATAAATTTTGAGGTCAAAATTCTTTTAAGGGGGAGAGAGCGTAAGGACTTAAAAATTATTTTATATTCTTTTTATAATTTTTCTTATTTCTTTAAAAAAACTAAACTAAAAAATTAATTTATATTTTCTTTTAGACTAATTTATTTACCCTAATTACTTAAATACTTAATGATTGTGTTAAGAGTTTTATCTTCTCTTTTATAATTGGTGCATGTTAAGTTTCGTGGTGCATTGTGGTAGTGTGATTAATTGGTGAGGCATGTACTAAATTTGGTAGACAAGAACGGGTGTGGTATTAGAAGAATTATATGATTAGAAGTGTTAAGAGTATATTAAAGGGACATAAACAAACAATTAGAGGCTATGAAAGACAAAGAGATAGGAATGGAGCAAAGAGACGACAAGTGTCAACGCATGACGCTTTCTTTGACCAAGACTTCTTTAACACTTATCTTCCATTTTCCACCCAAGACACTCCATTTTTTTTTTGCTAGTTTGGCTGAGAGAGAGAAGAGGGAAAATAGGAAAAACTTCTTCAAGTTTCATCTTGATTCCTAGCTTAATTTTGTGGGAAAATCAACCTAAAACCCTAAACCAATCCATAGGAGGTTACAACAAGGAAGGAAGGAGGTTGGTGCGGAGTGATTTTGCAGAAAAGAAAGTTGTGGTTTGCTATTCTCCTTAGGGTTTGAAGGTACTCTTGGCAAGGAACTACTTTTCCCCTTTAATCTTACATTTGAATGGAATTATGACTTGATTGTAGTAGGTTTTATGGAAGATTTCGTAGTTTTGTGTAGTAGTTTGTCATTTTCAGCTTTGTTATGAAACTTTAGTCTTGCCATGAGGATTTTCCAGCTTGTACATGCACTTTTGGCTTCACTTAAGGGATTTCTAGCTTTTGTTGGAAGATTTCAGTTTAGGATTCGAAATTTCCAGCTTAGGTATATGATGAATATATGCTAGGTATATGCCTAATTTAGTTAGTTTTGTGACCTAGAATAAGAACTCTTTTTTATCTTATAACTTGTGGACTTGATTGGGGTTGTTTTGCTATAAAATTTAGCTTTGAAACTGAGGAAAAATTTAAGGAAAAACAAGGGAGATGCTGCCCGTTTCTTTTCTTGTAGTGTAAGTGAGTGAAAGTGAAAGTGGAGATGTAATTTTTGGACGATTTGGACTTAGTTTGCTTAGGGATGCTTGAGTCCACTTTGGTGGTGATATATAAGCTGAAATTTTGCCAAAACCCATACATTTTGCAAGGAGAGCATACTGACCACTTTAAACATGATTTCTAGTTGTGTATGTCAAGTTTTAAACTTAAAAGTTTTAATCGTTTTCTTTCTAAAAACAAAAAGGAGCGTGCATCTATCTTGCATAGGGTTTACTAGGCCTCATGAGGTCTATTAATATGTGTTCTATTTATATGATTTTCCTTTGATATTAACAAGCGAGGGTTGTATATTTTGAAACTCTATTTGATTGCATTTTGCCATACGACATTTGGTCGCAAATTTTGAATCCGGCCAAGCAGTTAGGCCTGAACCCAATTTTGATAAACAGTAATCATTGGTGAGTGTTCCAACTGCATGATTTGGATTATATGATGCTTAATGTGACTTGTTATTGATATTGACTTGATATTGAAAAGGCGAGTGTGTACTTTATTGCACTCGGCCTAACTTGCTTGGACTCTTGTCGACTTGTCTACTTGTGAAGCAATATACCCGTGCATGACTTAAAAGTTGGTTGGAGTTTTATTTCACCGATTATACTTGTGATTGGGATCCCAAACCCCATCGGCTAGTTGGTCAAATCGAGTCAGCAAGGGCTTGGTCGAGGTGACCGATGAACCATGGGTCCTATATTTTGTACTGGCTCTGGTATACTCGAGTATTATCCCACTTGTTACTTGATTAGCATGGAGGCATGGTAAGGGGGATGATCGGTAGATGGAGATGGCGTGAAGTGGTGATCTATTGGATTTTGGCAATATATTGCAAGGTTGACAGAGTGTCAACGATTGCGAGTTAAGCGGTCAATGCAAGAGAAATGTATCCTTCTACTTGAAAGTGCTACTTCTTTCCGGCGTGCCTGTTATTGATTTGTTTAGTCACTATTTTATTATTTTCTCTATGATTGATTCTTTATTTGCATGATATTTGGAACCTCTCTAAGCTTTAGCTCACCCTATTAGTTTTGTTTTCCTTATAGGGGGTGCGAGTGTGACGGCCCCACCTCCCCCTAGGGCGTACCCCAGGGTTCGGCGGGCCGCCTGCCCAACTCTCGCCAGGACTCAGTCGCTCACTACAGTCCTCAAACAAATATAAGATAAATCTCAATATAACTCAAATGAATTACAAGATAAATCTCAAATATTACATCAAATTCTCCAATAAATAATTACATATCAAAAGCGAAGCGTCCATGCTTCCACTGCGCCACTCCGATCCATGATCCAACTGTTATACAAGAGGAAGTCCAAATTCAAAGTACACATGAGATAATTCATCTGATCACAGGAATAAGTACTACAAGCCTTCCTTCGCCTTGAGCCCTGTGGAGGGGAATAAAATAGTTTTGGGGTGAGCTAAAAACTCAGCGAGTAACCAGTAAAATCATTAAACAAAAATATTTCACAATGTTGCATTTCGATCATTTCAATGATGTCATGATTCAAAGATGAAATGTACGTCTTTTGCTCTCGTGAGCCAGTGAAATCATAGTACTTGAACACCCAACGCTCAAATAGATCATTTAACATTAACATTAACATGAAGAGGGAGCCCCTTTTTGAGCTCCAGATAAACATGAACATGAACCATAAACAGAGTGAAGACGTTGGTGTCCAGCACAAGACTTTTCCAGAACTCATTGAAGCCAAATCATGTCATGAACTCACATGCAAGCACGCATGATATGCAATCGAGTACGTAATGCAAGAAACATTTCACAAGTACTTTGGAAATAGTTTAGGGTCACTCACCTCCACGGCTCAGAAACCATCCATCAAATATCATTGCCTTGCTCAAATCCAAGTCTTAAATCACAAACTCAATGCAAACAAGTTCCTTCAAAGTTTGGACAGCACTTCCCCTGAATTTGCTTACTTTTCCAGCCATCACGGCTTCATTATTTCCTCATTCCAACCCAAAGGTACACACACAACAACAAGTTCATCCAATAACCATTCAGCAAGCTCCAAGTAGTACTAGTACAAGTCAAGCTAGGAAAAAGTCCGGAAATGAAAATTAAGCTCAAAACCAGAAAAATAGTTTTGACGTCATTTTGCGGTAATGGTACCAAAGGCGTTACGATGGTCGGATGAAGGTACAAGACCCACTATTTCGAAGCTAAGAACCAGGGCTACAACAATTCAGAAGGTCACTCAATCCAGTTTCGAGTGTAACCAGGTAAAAAATGCAAGATACCATACCAGAATCACAAAAACAGATTCACAGAACGCATTCTAGCGGAAACATCATAAAGCAGGCTATCCAAGTCCAAATCCAGAAATTCCAAAACCAGCTAAAAGATAAGAAACAGGGCTAAATTTCATCAGAAGACCTCAACAACCAATTACAGGCGCAATTCTTACATTCGGGTAAAACCAGAACAGCAATAGTAATTTTGACTTTTCCCACGCTACGCTACTCTGATTGACCTCAAATTTTGTAGGCACCTATAAAATGTCATTCCCTACAACTTTCATGTTTTAAGCCAAGGCCAATTCGGCCTCTAACTAGGAGCTAGAAATTCGGGCAGAATGTAATTGCCAAGAACCCTAATTTTCCAGATTTCTTCCAAAACAGAAATTGCTTGCTGTAGACACCAAATTTTGGTACGATTTATTTATTTATGTTCATGCTAGTTTATCTTAGTTATTCTTTTTATTTTCTTTAGTCGTTTACTTGTTTTATTTTTTTTTATTATTTTTAGTCTTTTTAATGTAGAATTTCTAAAAAGAAAAGAAAATATGTTTTAGTTGTTTTAAAATTCAATTTTTGTCTTGGAAAAAGAAAAAAAGGAAAGGGAAGAAAATTGTTCACAAAATATGTTTATTTCTTTTTAAATTCAATCTTTTGACTTTATTTACTTTTTGGTTAGGTTATTTCGAAAACAAAAGAAAAGAAAAAAATGAAAATGAAAAATGGAAATTTGTTTTTTTGTTGTTGTTTTTAGTTTATTTTTATCTAATGTTAATTAAGTTGTTTTCATCATTAATTATTATTGTTTTATTATTATCATTTTTGTTGTTTAATTAACTAATTAATTAATTAAATAAATAAAAAAAAAAAACCGCAACTTCCTTTCTGCTCTGCACAAACCACAAACCGCAACTTCCTTTCTGCTCTGCACAAATAACTCCTGGGACAGCAGCTTCAGCACCGCACAATGCAGCCAATCAAAATTCAATACCAACTCAACACTCAACCGACCTCTACATTCAAACATCCTCAAAATCACGGCACCACTCCTCTATTTTTTTTCTACACCGCAAACCACGGCATTTTCATTTTCATCGTGAAGCATCCAAGAGCAAGGGAGGGAACGCGAGCTGCAATCTTCTTTTCGTTTTGTTCTGACCGTAAGTTGGAGGAAAGGCAAAGAGAAACCGTGAGCAAAACTCCACACATTCTGCACCTCCATTTGCACCCGGCTTCACGACTGCAACCTCAACCAAACTGCACTTCACCTCCCAGTCGCAACTCATCAAATCAGAATCACCAACTGCACTTGGCCGTGAGCTGTGAGTGATCAGCTTCTTTGGAAATAACGACGAGAGAGAGAGAGGTGAGGACTTAGTTTATCTTCCAGCCTCACTTCAAGACCAATCGAGAGAGGGAGAGAGAGAACCGAGGGTCAAACTTCCTCCAATCCAGCCGCAAGTTTGAGCCAGGGAGAGGGAGAGTTGCGGACTGCAATTCTGGACAGCCGAGAGTGGAGGATTGTTGCAGCTATTAGTCGTGTGTATTAAGCTCCAAGCTGAGGTAATTTCTAAACTTGAACTAATTGATTATGGGTAGATGAAGCTGTTTAGAGGCATGCATGTGAGAGTTGTACGTTTAGATGAAGAATTGAGTTACCAGAAATGGGTTTCAAAAGAATTGGAAATGCCGTGAGTTTGAACTAGAAATTTCAGCTTTAACTTGTTACTTTGTGATGATCTGAGCTTAGTTGTGTGTTTAGCTAACTAAATGCTGGATGATTAGGCCCTGCATGAGATGATTTAGCTGTGTGTAAACCAGAAATTTGAATGAAACCAAAAATCTGCTGCATGCATGTCATCCGTAAATAGTTGAGCAAATTCTGGAATTTTGGATGAATGTTGTTGGTGACCGACCCTGCTTTGGACTAGAATTGATAGTAACTTCATTTATTAGTCAGGCATGATAGCTTTGAGTACATAATTCAGTGATTTGGCCAAAATTGTTGACACATAGCTGCTGGAAATGTTTCAATTTATCCGAGGGAGGGAGAAAGAATTTTTCCAGTTTAGACGTGAGCTTTCATAATTGTTCCCTTGCTGCACTTTCATTTAGCCGTGAGTTATCATTTTGTTTCCTTCGCTGCATTTTTCATAAACCCATAAGCTTGATGAGCTTTATATGTGCGAGGTTCATGTGAAGGGAGTTGCGACATAGCAACAGAAATTTTCGTCGTAGATGGTTTTCTTTCTTTTGCTGCAGTTCATCTTCATAATTTGCTGTTTTCCTAGCTTTTCGCAACAATACATAAGCTGGTTTGCTCATTTCTTTTCGCTAGCTGAATTAGGTGTAGAAAGGGGTGGTGTTTGATTGGTTTTGAAGTTGTATGCTCGGCTCTAAACATTGTGAACCCATTTTTAAACATTGCTGGATTTTTGATGAGATTAGAAATGTTGAATCTTCTTGGCATAAAATTTCCTAGCACTTGCATGTTTGTTCCTGATATGTTTTGGTTTGTTTGGGGAATCAAGTTGGGAGTTATGTTGTTTGACTCAAAGTGGGGATGTTGCTAGATAAAATTTGTCCAAGCTTGGCGTTAGTTTTGCCAAAATCTGTTTGGAAAAAATAAAATGAGAATGCACCAATCTTTGAGTGGGTTTTTGTAACAAAAGTGCAGCAGCTTTTTGGTTTTGTAAACTTGCAAGAAATTACTTTGATTAAGTATTGTTTAAGCATGCTTTAATTAGAGTTAGTTTAACGCTTTGTTAGCTAAAGATTCATAGATGAATTTGTGGATAAGTTAGCTTAGCCTACCAAGATTTTCTTGTTGCTGCCGAAACTTCCTTGTTGTTTTGCCGAAAGTTTCTTGTTTGTTGCAGAAAATTTTGTTCCTCACGTATGCATGCATGTCAATATTTCTGAATTTAGCACTTTGTCCCCCCAAGTCCCTTCTCATTTTACTAGGGCCCAAGTAATTGGAACATTTAATCAATTTGATCCTTCTAAGTTTCTTTTTGTTCCACAAGAGCCCAAGCATGTTCTAGTATCTTGTAATTAAGTCCTAAAATCATTGCAACTTCAATCATTGTTTGACTTTTCCTTTATTTTTAAGATCTTTGAAGTGCTTAAACGATTTATTTGGACTTGAATGTTTGAGTAATGCTTGTTTTGGGTCTTTAGTAGATGCTATATTTGGAAATTGAACGGGTTATTCCGTTTTCTTGGTCTTTAAGCATTTTTTGAGCTCATTCAAGTTGCAATTAGGTGGTTTTTGATGTTTTTGCTTATACTTTACTTTTAAATTGATGCCTTGACCCCTTTATTGTTTTGAAGCCATTTTCCTTCATTTGCTTACCATTAGGGGAAGGTATAACTTTCTTTTATCCTCTTTACTTCTCTCTTACGTGCTCCTACGTGTTACGTGAATATGCATGTCTACTTTGCTTTCTTAATTCCTTGCATTTATTTCATTTACTTTTACTTTTATTTAAATTATTCATTATGGGGTATGTGTACACCTCTTGGCTTGTAATAGATAGGGCATAGCAAGTAATTTGGTCCATTTTCCCTTTCCCTTTTGTTTTAATTAGCAAATGTAATGGTTGCATGCCTATGTGTTATATGTTAAACGCTTTATTAGGATTTTGCATCTAGTCAAGCATGCTAAGTGTTATGTGCTACGTGTTTATAAGTGAATCGCATGTCTACTCGCTTTTTGTAGTATAGATGAATGGAATGGATGAATGTACGTCACCACACTAGTCCAACGCTAGTTGTGGTTTTTTTTATCGTTTCCACTAGTCCAACGCTGATCGGAATTCATAGAATGGGCTAGTCCAATGCTAGACCCAATAGGTTCTTTTTTTTCTTTCCTTTTTCATTAAGTGCATGATCACCACATATCATGCATTTCCTTAGTTTATCATCTGACATGTTCCTCAAACCCCTTCCCCTTCACTTTAGGATTTGCATCTCATGCTAGTTAGGGTTCATTTGCGTGAAAATCCCCTTCCGATAAAGGAAACGAGCGAGTGTGGCTACTCGATAGCCTTAGCACGCTAGTTTCGCCTTCTAATCAAAGGGAAAATCGAAGTCGAAAAGTTAGAAGTCAACCCCCGTACCCGACTTGTTGCATTCCCCTAGGGTCATACTGTGACAGCCCCACCTTCCCCTAAGGCGAACCAAAGGGGTTAGCGGACTGCCTGCCCAGCTCTCGCCAGGACTACGGTACAGTTAACGTCGTTCTATAACGTTCCGGAACATACCATTGCGCGCAAACAAGTCAGAAAACACAAAATAAAAAAAAGAAAATTTAAAACCGAAATGAATAGTGCTGGACACGCCAGAATCCGGCCGGATTAGCGGCCGGATTCTTGGCCGGATACTGTCCAGTGAGCAACTCGATTTTTTTTTCCAAAGTTCCACCCAATCCGGCCGGCAATCCGGCCAAGATTCCGGCCGGATTGTCTGGCCGGATACCGGCCAGTGAGCAACTGGCCGGGTTTCCAATTTTTCTCAGGCAATCCGGCCTTCAATCCGGCCAGTTTCTGGCCGGATTCCTGGCCGGATTCAGGCCAGTGAGCTTTTGCCAAATTTTTTCTCTTTTGCCGTTTGAAAGCCGATTCGCTCCGAAGTTCATCCAAACATCAATTCAACATATAAACATATATATACAATGGAAATCATCATTTACATCCATAATGGCATGCCAACCATTCATTAAGGAGTACACATTCGATTTGCCTATCAAAAGGAAATGAACCCGTTACATTAGGGTTTCACTTCGAGAGCGATACAAAAGACATGTACAAGCTCAGTATGGCAATTGACTATCCAGTCCATTTTCAAAAGCATTTATATTCCTGTAAGGAAAACAAATAACACGGAATGAGCCAAGGCCCAGTGGTATACCACCCAATAAGCAATCAAAGTCATATAAGACTGAACCTTCATTTAAAGTGCACAAATAAGCAATGAAGCAAAATGGTAAAAGGATACGGTCGGCTCTCAAGAGCCCATTTCCACGCTTGCAATCTTGAACCAATCTCGTTGACTCTCCGTCAATGTTAAAATACCAAACCGTAGACAACTCTTTACTTCCATTCCTTCCACCCAACATACCCCAACCGGGCCCGCACTCCATTTCAGTAGCTTTTGGTAATACTCGAGTTTACCGGAACCAAGGGTCTCATACCACAAGGTTCCCCAGTACAGTCCCCGTGGCAATTCAATCTTCACGACCAAGCCCTCGCCGGCTCGATCCAATTGACTACCAAACGGAGTTGAGCTCAGTAATGCAGTATGGCCGTTGGACATCGTCCAAACGACATCAATTCGGTTTCCATGAAATGGAATTTACCAACCAATATATCAAGTCCAGTAATGCAATAAAACGGTAACCAATCAGTGACAATAACAAAAGAGGTGAGGGCGGTCAAGTACACCCTCACCTTGATCAATTTCAATATCCAAGTAGGCCATTAAGGCATCACATAACATTTAACAAAGCCACATAGTAATCCATCAAGTGAGTGGTATACTCACCAAGTGAGAAAATGGTGTTTCATACACCGTGATCACCAAGACGCCGTGAGCTACCGTCACGCCCTAGAATCACACAACAAATGCAATGAGACTCGAGAACGAGTCATCAAACAATGCTAAACACAACCCCAATAGGGTTTCACATGCATAAGTAGGCATGATAGCAAACCAGAAATTAATATATGGCCTTAACTTAAGCCTCGATAGAAAAACCGTGTTTGAGCTTAGAATGCGGTAATGGCGTCAATTTCACTACGGTTATCGGTTGGGGGTGTAAGACCCACCATTTCGAAGCTATGAAACAGGGCTACAACAATGTAGAAGGGTACTCAATCTAGTTCCTAGCTTAACTAGGTCAAAATTGCAAAATACTAAACCAGAATTACCAAAACAGGTTTGCAAAACACAGAAAACTGTAATCGGTATATCTCAGTCCATACAAGTCCAAATACCGAAATTCCAAAGGCATACGTTAGCTAAGACATTCAGCTACAGTTCATCAGAAGACATCAACTTCAAAATCCAAACCAAAACCAGTCCAAATGGCCAATCACTATCGCAGTTTTCGCATTCTGTCCAAAGCAGAACAGCTACAGTAATTTCGTCATAACTCATTCTACATTAATCCAAATGACCTGAAATTTTACAGGCATCTCCATCACATCAATACCTACAACTTTCATGTTTTGAGCAAAGTCTAATTCGGCCTCTAACCTAGTGATCTAAAACCGGACAGAATTGGGGATTTTCAAACCCTAACTTTCCAATTTTCCATCCAAATCCAAAATTAGTTGCATATAACCACATTTCACATCCACTAGAGCCATAATAGTCCATTGCCAATCATCACAAACAACCACACCATCATAATCCAATTAAACCAGAAAAATTCCCAATAAATGAAAAACTTCACCAAAACAAGCCAAATCAAGGGGTAAATCACATATTCCTTCACTCATGCCCCCATTAAGCACAAAATAAGCATTATTAGAGGTAGTAAGGGGTTCAAGCAACACTTACCAAGAAATCAAGAGAGAGGAAGATGTTGGCCACCTTAGAGCTTCAAACAAAGTTCACCAAACAACTTACTATCACTAGAAGATAAGGTTTTATGGAGTGAAATCTTGTTTATGGCTTGATTGAGATGATTTACTAGTAGAAAACTTGAAGATTGAAGAAGTTCTCCTTCTTGTAAGAGAGTGAGAGAGAGCCGGCCAAAGAGAAAGAAAAATGAGGAAATTTTATGAATTTTGAGATATTTAAACCTTGGGTCAAAAAGTCAAGAAATTGAATAGTAATTCTTAAGGTTCAACCAATGAGGAGGTGACACTTGTCACCTTATTAAATGCCTTCCTATCTTTCTTTTCTCTCTCACATCAATCACATCACCCATTCTACTTATCACTTAACACCCGATAAAATTTTCACAGTATCCGAAACTTAACCTTATTGGCCGAATTTTTCCGAACTTTTCGCACTAGTGGGTCCCACGTCCACTATTCACTCTTAATTTTCTAAAAATTCTCCAATGCTAGAAAAAATAGCTTAAAACTATAATTGCTCATAAAATCCACTAAGAAAAGATTTCTAAGCCAGAAAATGCAGAAAACATGCAATTAAGGGAAAATAAACCCTAGGAAAATATTAGGGTTTTACGGGTTCTCACACATACTTTCATTTTTATCACTTCCATACTCTTTTAATCACATTTTTCTTACATTTCTCAATCCATATTTTTCACTACATCTTTATCATTCATTTACTTTACTTCACAAATGAAATTCAAGTTTCACTTATATATGTACTATTCTATCTTCATTCATTTGCACACACAAACACTTTGATTTTCATACAAATTCACACATGCACTTTCTTTACACATTCGCACACAAACACTTTGTTTTTTACATCATTTCATACATGAATCTTTTCATACACTTGCACACTTGCACTTGAGTCACCATTTGCATCAATCGACCTCTATGAGGTTTCCCTTTATTGGCCACCACAATTCATGTGGTTTGGGACCAAAAACCTCACGAGAGACATCATAGAATTTAGGATTGCATTTCTCATTCATTAGTCTTTGTCCAAATTGCAAATACATACTTTGGGTAGGAAAAATTAGGAAAATAAGGGTTAAATCACGCAACTAGCCTTGGCTAGGTCGAAGGGGTGCCTTGGATTTTTATCCTTGCCTTCCCCTTCGTCAAATGTGACTCCCGAACCTTTTTCTTTGTTTGCGTGGACTAGGAGTCGTTCAAAAGGGTTTTTTTATTTATTTTTTTTTTCTCCTCCTTTAAAAATTCACTTTTTGGGTGACTTGGTACACCCTAACTCTATACCAAGTGGCGACTCCATTTTTCATATAAAAAACCCTTTTTGAACTATTTTTCTTGGGTCAAATCGTCGCATTTTCAAAAGTCCCATTTAGACCCATATTTTTTCATCAAAAAATTCATTTTTTCAAAATCAATAAATTCACAAAAAACAATTATTTTATTTTTTCCAAAAAAAGTGGGGCGCGACAGTTGGCGACTCCACTGGGGACTTCCTAAGTGGGTCCAAGCATTTGATTTAGCCATTCTTTTCCTTTTTTCTACCCTTTTTATGTATAGCATTTGGATATTAGGATTGCATTTCCCCTTTCTAGGACTTTTTGCCACGTACGCGCATATCAAACTACTCCCTCACTCATGTATGTATGATTGGATGATTGGATGTATGATTGTACTTGCTTTATCTCGCGCTTTGCATTTGCATTTTGGGGGGGGTGTGTCACCCTTAGAGCCACGCGTTGGTTCTCGATCCCTCCCCTCCAAAACGTATACTATCATACGCGCATACGCTTTATTATTCATCCCTCTTTATTTTCTTTTTAGTGGCTTGTCACGCCACTCCACCCTATTAGGATTAGGTGACCCACTTGGACGTGTGATCGTGACACGACGTGTGCTTAGCACGATCCAATGGGTCACTCAATCTTCCGCTTTAAACTTTGGGTTGATAGCCTTTAGTTTTTAGTCGAAGGTTGAGGGTTTTTTATAGATTCACTCAAACATGCAGCCGTAACACGACGTGTGCGTAGCGGTGTTTGGGGAATCGCTCGAGCCACCGACAAAGGGCCTTGGGATTGATGACCCTTGGCCACGAGTCTGAAGGCTTGGGGACCTGAGCTTATCGAGTCTAGATGCATTAGTGAACCCCAACCGCATGCATCCATATAGTTCACCTAGGGTAGAGTCTGCCTTGCCCTAGTAGGGACACCATTCACGAGGGGAGGGATCCCACCCTTTTCCTTATTTACTTTTCCTACTTTTTATATCATTTAATTGTCCAACGTGTTATGTGATTATGTGTTGAACTAACTTTCCTTGTCTCTTGCCTTTGCATTCACAAACGTTAGGAAATAAGAGGTCGAGCATGACCTTCTTTTAGGACATACCCTTATAGATAGGCTATTGCATGTTTAAAAATTGTGGTATATTTCGTTCATAAATTAATAATGCCATACCATTTTAGGCCTACCCTGGCAGATAAAGGGTTCCTTAGGTCATGTCTCATTTCAAATTGCATATCTTACTGCTTTTAATAAACTGGCATCACGCATCCACCCTAGGAAGGGAATGCCATTTAGGGGATCCCGTGTTTAGGAATAAGCCACCATATGTCTCGGATACTTAATCCAAGGAGACTTGCACGTTTACATTTTTTGTATCATCCAAAAGGGTAGTGCACAAGGTAAGGTAGGATCTGATCATTTTCATAGAGCGATCTTTGGAATATGAGCGTCTAATAATCACCTTTTGGCCACTTTATCAAAATTGGTAAAAATCCCTTGCGTAAAGGATATTAATTTGAAGAAACCCAAATAATTCTTCACTATTGAGACGATAAATCAATGGAGGCCAAATCTTGATTTTAGGAGGCTCATAGACTAAGGCATTGTAATGATTTCTTGAAACTACCCAATGGGTAGAGAACTCAATCGATTTTTGAACAAATCATCCATTTTATCCAATCCATTTTTGTCAATTCATTCAATTTTAGTTCAATCTAATCATTTTTGAATAAATTCATTTCATCCAATTCATTTGACCAATTTACCCTTTTTAGGGTCATCCGGTCAATTTTTGAATAAATCAATTCATTTGACCAATTTACCCTTTTTAGGGTCATCCGGTCAATTTTTGAATAAATCAATTCATTTGACCAATTTACCCTTTTTAGGGTCATCCGGTCGATTTTTGAATAAATCATCAATTCATTTGACCAATTCACCCTTTTAGGGATTTGGCCGATTTTTAAAATAAATCATTAACTCCATTTCATCTCTTTGGCCAATTTACCCATTTTTAGGGCGAAATCAAGTTGATTTTGAAGAGATCATCAATTTCATTCAATTCAGTTGACCAAGTCTATCTATTCGATCAATTTTGAATAAATCGTCAATGTTATCCAGCTTACCTATTTTTAGGTAAATCGGTCGATTTTGAATAAATCACCAATTTTATCCATTTGACTCGCTTTTTCCCCTTTAGGGTTCATTGAATAAATTAATCGAGACATGGCAATCCCTTTCACAAATCATTTTATGTGTAGATCAAAGCAAGCAATCCGTTCCGACTTCGTCCTCATGTTTTAGGGCAAATGTCTTTTCTCACTCCAAGTGGCCAAATTTTTCAAATCATTCCTCACACGATCAGTCGATCGGATCCATCAGGTATTGTATAGTGCCTGCTCTGGAGGACTGCATTTTCATGCTAGGCCTACCCTTGGCACAAAAGGGTTCCCCCATAGGACATGCATCCGAATTTTCTGAATATCTACTAACTCTTGTTTTTTTCTTTTCTTTTTCTTTGTTTTTATTGGAATAACTAAGCGAGGGTTAAATCTAAAGGCAATCTTTCAAAAATTCTCAGGTAATATTTAAATATAGCTTCTCGTCAAAGCCCCATCATAACGCGATCCCGTAGTCAAGCCCAGAGGAGTCGTGTAAACATGAGTTCACAACCGGAACAGTCAGATAGGTCTGCTACTACCGCTCAACCCGAGACTGCAAGTTTGGGGATTCAGTTGACTGAGATGCTTACCAAGTTTGGAGAGATGGCGTCTGAGATGGCCGCCCAAAGGAAGTTGAATGATGAGCTAATTAGCAGCGGAGTTCAACCCGAACCTGTACCCGCCAGACAGCCTGAGCAAGAGCCGTTTGTCCTACCTTCGGCCCATGCCACTGTTACTCCATCATTTCCTATTGCACCCGAAGAAACTTTCACCTATCCCACCACAAATTTGCCATACACTTACCCTCCTCATCCTTCATTTTTTCTTACTCACACGCGAGGTCCACCACCCCAAATCACTTCAAATATACCACCTGAGCCACATACCTTTTATTACCCTGTTGCTGAGCCATTCCTACCAGACCATATTGTTCAAACCAAGGCAGAAATGGGGGAATCTTCTGCTCCCGTTGATATAAAGCTGCTCAAACGCCTTGATCGTTTCGATGAGTTTATGAGGAAGAGTCAGGGGTTGAACAAGCAAGGAGTCCTGGACTACGATGAGCTTTGTCTCTTTCCCAATGTACAATTGCCTGAGGGATTCAAAACTCCGAAGTTCAACAAGTACGATGGGACGGGTAATCCCAAGATACACCTCCGACTATTTGCTAACAAGTTGGGAAAGCCTGTAGACGACGAGAACCTGCCTCTAAGGTTGTTCCCGGAAAGTCTGGAGGGGGATGCCCTCGACTGGTACTCAAATTTGAAGTCCGAAGAAGTAAAAACCTGGATTGACTTGTCCAATGCTTTTGTAAGGCAATATGAGTATAACTGCGAGCTGGCTCCGACACGAACCACGTTGGAAGGAACAAAAAGAAAACCCTCCGAGGATCACAAGACTTATGCCAAGAGATGGAGGAAAATAGCTGCCAAAGTCGAGCCACCAATGACTGAGGACGAAATCATACGCACTTTCATTAAGGCACATGATCCTCCATATTTCGAAGAAATTTTTCGCATGACTGGATGCTCGTTCGCTGCTATTGTTAATAAACTTGAGGAGTACGATGACTTCGTGAAAGCTGGGAAGATTGTTAATGTCTCAGGGGACTAGTGGGAAGAACCCGCAATTCCAAAAGCAAGAGGGGGAAACTACCTTCACCTGGAGTCAAAACCCTGTCCCAAGACCCAGACCTCGACAATACCCTACCTACTCAAACCCTTACTCCTACTACTCAAATCCTCATCCTGTTTACCACACCAATATCACTCATCCTCGACCTCGCCCAAATTATGCCAACCCGCCTACAACCCCTTTCCAAATATCTCAACCAAGCTTTCAACAAGCTCGTCCTCGGCCTCCTTACCACCAAAGATTTCCCCCACCAAATAGACCCACCTACAACTATCCCCGACCCACTGAAACCTACAATCAAAGCCGTACCCGAACCTTCACCAACCTAGGCAGGCCTTTGGACCAATTGTATGAGCAATTGAAGGTTGTCAACAAAATAGGCGTGATTCCCCCTCCAACTTACCTTCATGGCATGCCTGCTGGGTACAATCCACATGCTATTTGTGCCTATCATTCGGGAGTACCTGGCCACTCAACCGCCGATTGCAGGGCACTTAAGCACAAAGTCCAAGACATGATCGAGGCAGGAGAAATAGTGCTAAGGAAAAGAGGTGAACAAGGGCCGATCATAAGTACAAATCCTTTTCCTGAACACCAGGACACCTTCGAGGCATCCACCTCCAACGACGAAATTTGAAAATCCTGAAGGAGCTTTGCACAATTTGGATGGCCGAGTATCTTCCCTCTCGAAGGGAATTTCGGTAAATCTAGGGGTTGTTATTTACTAAAGTTCACAAAAACCATTTCTTGCATATGTGAATAGCTTCATGAAAACATCTTTCGCAATTAAGTTTTTGTCTTGTTTTCACTTTGATTAGTTTTTCCATTAAATGCACAATTTGTTTATTTGATTATTGTCCTGAATTTTAATTCTTTTAAATGGCCAAAGATGAAATTATTTGACCCTTTGAATATCACTGTTCTGGATTCCTATAATACCATTCATCTAAAAATCCCTTCATTAAGAAATCCCTTCATTGAAAAATCCCTTCAAAATCCCTTCTTTGAGAAGGCCAAAAATCCCTTCATTAAAAATCCTTCATTGAAAAATCCCTTCATTAAGAAAGCTCTTCATTGAAAATCTTTTCGTTAAGAAAGCCTTTCATCAAGAAATCCCTCCTCTGCCAAGTTCTAAACTGATTGGTTAAAGCAGCGTCACCGACGATTGATTTTGATGGATGAAAAGCAGTTGAATGTCGTATGGCCTGTGTTCATAACAAAAAGGTCCGCCACCGGTCCTTTAGAGAAGAAGGACAAAGAGTTAAAGCGAGATTTGCCAATGCAAGATGAAATCAAAGACGAATTTGGCCTAAACTGGTAAGGCCATTTGTCATTCAAAAAGGTGCTACCGAGTGGAGCACTTATCCTTGAAGAGATGGACGGACAAACAGTCTCTCAACCTATCAACTCAGACATGTGTAAGAAGTTTTATTTTTGATTATGCAAATTTCTTTTGGAAATCATGCAAGGGACGAGGCAAAGGTCAGGCCATCTTCCTTTCCAATCAAAACATTTCATCCCTAGTCATCCCTTTTGAGCTATCAGAACAATAATTTTCGTTTGGCAGCCCCTGAGAATTGCAAACCCCACATTGGGGCAAATTCATTTTGAAACGAGATTATCAGAGAGGGAAAAGGAAAAATCCCCATACTGGGGCAAATTCATTTTGAAAAAAAAAGGAAAAAGGAAAAAGAGGAAAAGAGAAAAGAAAGAACCCCACACTGGGGCAAATTTAGTTTTTGAAGGAAAATGCAAAAAGTGAGGAAAATGCAATGAAGAAAATGCAAAGAAAGAGAAAATCCAATCAAACTGGGGCAAATTTCCTCGGTTTCGTTCAAAATTAGAGATAATTTCAAAATGATGCAATCTCAGGTTATTTCACACCTTTCATCAAACCTGCTTTCAAGCCTCAACTTTTCTTGAAAAACACCCCACCTGACCTCATTACAAAAGCCCAAAAGTCCTGACTTTCGTCACTTGCTGTATTTCTATTAGGAATTTCGCTAATCAATTGGCAAGTGATGTCTATAATGCCTTCACTTAAACTTCTAAGGGAAGTGCATTTTACTGATGCCAGAAATCTTCAACTCAAACTCCTGAGTCGATCATGGTTGAGCTCTTTCATTTGCGTCTTTAGGTGAAAACCCGAAAGGGCACCTCAAAAAAAGAAAAAAGAAAAAAAGAGAAAAGACAAAACGAAACAAAAAAGGGGGGGCAACCTTGGTAAAAACCCGAAAGGGCACCAAGGTAGGATTTTGCAGCGAGCGAGCACGAGGAAGAACAGCTGGTGATTTGGTTCATTTGGATTTCTCCTCATTTTGTCATACTTCTGTCAATTTTGAATTCCAGAACAAAGATATCCAGAGAATTGAATATGACATTTGTTGGCCAAAACTGTGTCATTTTGTAAAACATTCTTTTGCAAATACATTCTTAGGAAGCTCATTTTTCCAAATTACTTGCATTCATGGCATTTTTGTAGAATTTAAGCACAAATGGTTATGTGTGCATTCTTGTGCATATTTATTCTTTCATGACATGTGAATTTTCTTGCATACTTCATTCTTTATCTTTGAATTTTGGTGAATAACAATCCCCGTGGTTTATTCGAAGCATACTTGGGTTCAGTCATCTCTTGAAAAGGGTTAAGGTTCAACAAAGTCAGTTACGCAGACTTCACAATATGGCAAAGCACATACCTGATCAGTTTGTAAATCGAAAAAGCCTTAGGGTGAAAAATCCAACTCAATCGACTGCCGCAGCAAAAGTTGATAAAGGCGTTGAAAGACTCATGTTTACACGATTCTCAAAGGAAAACGGATCAAATGATGGAGGCAATTTCTTTGTTTTTTTCTCTTTTGCAGAAAAATTGCATACACAGATGAAAGTAAGCACACCTCGCACTGGAATAGGTGTCGGAAAGAGTCCTCCGGTGAACAAAGACAGATTGAAAATGTCGCAAGCAAATTTCATCAAAAAATGCAACAGCATGGCGATACAGAATCAACTCTGGACTCACATTGCAAAAATTCATCATACTGAGGCAAATTAATTTTTTGGAAAGATTTTCAAAAGTCAAAAAAAAAAAAAAAAAAAAAAAAATCATCAATCAAAAATCAACACAGAATTTATCACGGCAGGCTCGGGTTTAATCCCACTGACCGATTGTCAATAGCATTTTCGGGTCAGTCCCACGATCAAAAGCATTTTCGGGTCAGTCCCATGATCAAGAGCATTTTCGGGTCAGTCCCATGATCAAAAGCATTTTCGGGTCAGCCCCACGATCAAAAGCATTTTCGGGTCAGTCCCATGATCAAGAGCTTATTCGGGTCAGTCCCATGACCAAAAGCATTTTCGGGTCAGTCCCGCGATCAAAAGTATTTTCGGGTCAGTCCCATGATCAAGAGCTTATTCGGGTCAGTCCCACGATCAAAAGGATTTTCGGGTCAGTCCCATGACCAAAAGCATTTCAAAAAGCAAATGAGCATTTTCGGGTCAGTCCCATGATCAAAAGCATTTTCGGGGGTCAGTCCCACGATCAAAAGCATTTTCGGGTCAGTCCCATGATCAAAAGCATTTTCGGGTCAGTCCCACGATTCAAAGCTTTCGGGTCAGTCCCGCGATTAAAACTTATTCGGGTCAGTCCCGCGATTCAAAGCTGTTCGGGTCAGTCCCGCGATTAAAATTATTCGGGTCAGTCCCGCGATTCAAAGCTTATTCGGGTCAGTCCCGCGATTCAAAGCTTATTCGGGTCAGTCCCGCGATTAAAGCTTGTTCGGACCAGTCCCATGATTTAAATTTCCTTCTCTAGTCAGTCCCAATTTTAATTTCCTGTCCGGGTCAGTCCCGTTTAAATTTCTGTTCGGGTCAGTCCCGTTTAAATTCTTGTTCGGGTCAGTCCCGCTTTAAATTTCTTGTCTCAGTCAATTCCTTGTTAAATTTTTCTTTCAAAAGAGGTCAGTCCTCATTTTCAAAAAATGGCAGTCGTTCGAGTCGTTCGTGACCGAATGACACAGGTAAGTGTTTGGTGTCTACTTCTTTGTCTCAAGTTTTTCCAAAACTCAGACAAAGAGGGGCAAACTGTAGACACCAAATTTTGGTACGATTTATTTATTTATGTTCATGCTAGTTTATCTTAGTTATTCTTTTTATTTTCTTTAGTCGTTTACTTGTTTTATTTTTTTTATTATTTTTAGTCTTTTTAATGTAGAATTTCTAAAAAGAAAAGAAAATATGTTTTAGTTGTTTTAAAATTCAATTTTTGTCTTGGAAAAAGAAAAAAAGGAAAGGGAAGAAAATTGTTCACAAAATATGTTTATTTCTTTTTAAATTCAATCTTTTGACTTTATTTATTTTTTGGTTAGGTTATTTCGAAAAACAAAAGAAAAGAAAAAAAATGGAAATGAAAAATGGAAATTTGTTTTTTTTTGTTGTTTTTAGTTTATTTTTATCTAATGTTAATTAAGTTGTTTTCATCATTAATTATTATTGTTTTATTATTATCATTTTTGTTGTTTAATTAACTAATTAATTAATTAAATAAATAAAAAAAAAAAACCGCAACTTCCTTTCTGCTCTGCACAAACCACAAACCGCAACTTCCTTTCTGCTCTGCACAAATAACTCCTGGGACAGCAGCTTCAGCACCGCACAATGCAGCCAATCAAAATTCAATACCAACTCAACACTCAACCGACCTCTACATTCAAACATCCTCAAAATCACGGCACCACTCCTCTATTTTTTTTCTACACCGCAAACCACGGCATTTTCATTTTCATCGTGAAGCATCCAAGAGCAAGGGAGGGAACGCGAGCTGCAATCTTCTTTTCGTTTTGTTCTGACCGTAAGTTGGAGGAAAGGCAAAGAGAAACCGTGAGCAAAACTCCACACATTCTGCACCTCCATTTGCACCCGGCTTCACGACTGCAACCTCAACCAAACTGCACTTCACCTCCCAGTCGCAACTCATCAAATCAGAATCACCAACTGCACTTGGCCGTGAGCTGTGAGTGATCAGCTTCTTTGGAAATAACGACGAGAGAGAGAGAGGTGAGGACTTAGTTTATCTTCCAGCCTCACTTCAAGACCAATCGAGAGAGGGAGAGAGAGAACCGAGGGTCAAACTTCCTCCAATCCAGCCGCAAGTTTGAGCCAGGGAGAGGGAGAGTTGCGGACTGCAATTCTGGACAGCCGAGAGTGGAGGATTGTTGCAGCTATTAGTCGTGTGTATTAAGCTCCAAGCTGAGGTAATTTCTAAACTTGAACTAATTGATTATGGGTAGATGAAGCTGTTTAGAGGCATGCATGTGAGAGTTGTACGTTTAGATGAAGAATTGAGTTACCAGAAATGGGTTTCAAAAGAATTGGAAATGCCGTGAGTTTGAACTAGAAATTTCAGCTTTAACTTGTTACTTTGTGATGATCTGAGCTTAGTTGTGTGTTTAGCTAACTAAATGCTGGATGATTAGGCCCTGCATGAGATGATTTAGCTGTGTGTAAACCAGAAATTTGAATGAAACCAAAAATCTGCTGCATGCATGTCATCCGTAAATAGTTGAGCAAATTCTGGAATTTTGGATGAATGTTGTTGGTGACCGACCCTGCTTTGGACTAGAATTGATAGTAACTTCATTTATTAGTCAGGCATGATAGCTTTGAGTACATAATTCAGTGATTTGGCCAAAATTGTTGACACATAGCTGCTGGAAATGTTTCAATTTATCCGAGGGAGGGAGAAAGAATTTTTCCAGTTTAGACGTGAGCTTTCATAATTGTTCCCTTGCTGCACTTTCATTTAGCCGTGAGTTATCATTTTGTTTCCTTCGCTGCATTTTTCATAAACCCATAAGCTTGATGAGCTTTATATGTGCGAGGTTCATGTGAAGGGAGTTGCGACATAGCAACAGAAATTTTCGTCGTAGATGGTTTTCTTTCTTTTGCTGCAGTTCATCTTCATAATTTGCTGTTTTCCTAGCTTTTCGCAACAATACATAAGCTGGTTTGCTCATTTCTTTTCGCTAGCTGAATTAGGTGTAGAAAGGGGTGGTGTTTGATTGGTTTTGAAGTTGTATGCTCGGCTCTAAACATTGTGAACCCATTTTTAAACATTGCTGGATTTTTGATGAGATTAGAAATGTTGAATCTTCTTGGCATAAAATTTCCTAGCACTTGCATGTTTGTTCCTGATATGTTTTGGTTTGTTTGGGGAATCAAGTTGGGAGTTATGTTGTTTGACTCAAAGTGGGGATGTTGCTAGATAAAATTTGTCCAAGCTTGGCGTTAGTTTTGCCAAAATCTGTTTGGAAAAAATAAAATGAGAATGCACCAATCTTTGAGTGGGTTTTTGTAACAAAAGTGCAGCAGCTTTTTGGTTTTGTAAACTTGCAAGAAATTACTTTGATTAAGTATTGTTTAAGCATGCTTTAATTAGAGTTAGTTTAACGCTTTGTTAGCTAAAGATTCATAGATGAATTTGTGGATAAGTTAGCTTAGCCTACCAAGATTTTCTTGTTGCTGCCGAAACTTCCTTGTTGTTTTGCCGAAAGTTTCTTGTTTGTTGCAGAAAATTTTGTTCCTCACGTATGCATGCATGTCAATATTTCTGAATTTAGCACTTTGTCCCCCCAAGTCCCTTCTCATTTTACTAGGGCCCAAGTAATTGGAACATTTAATCAATTTGATCCTTCTAAGTTTCTTTTTGTTCCACAAGAGCCCAAGCATGTTCTAGTATCTTGTAATTAAGTCCTAAAATCATTGCAACTTCAATCATTGTTTGACTTTTCCTTTATTTTTAAGATCTTTGAAGTGCTTAAACGATTTATTTGGACTTGAATGTTTGAGTAATGCTTGTTTTGGGTCTTTAGTAGATGCTATATTTGGAAATTGAACGGGTTATTCCGTTTTCTTGGTCTTTAAGCATTTTTTGAGCTCATTCAAGTTGCAATTAGGTGGTTTTTGATGTTTTTGCTTATACTTTACTTTTAAATTGATGCCTTGACCCCTTTATTGTTTTGAAGCCATTTTCCTTCATTTGCTTACCATTAGGGGAAGGTATAACTTTCTTTTATCCTCTTTACTTCTCTCTTACGTGCTCCTACGTGTTACGTGTATATGCATGTCTACTTTGCTTTCTTAATTCCTTGCATTTATTTCATTTACTTTTACTTTTATTTAAATTATTCATTATGGGGTATGTGTACACCTCTTGGCTTGTAATAGATAGGGCATAGCAAGTAATTTGGTCCATTTTCCCTTTCCCTTTTGTTTTAATTAGCAAATGTAATGGTTGCATGCCTATGTGTTATATGTTAAACGCTTTATTAGGATTTTGCATCTAGTCAAGCATGCTAAGTGTTATGTGCTACGTGTTTATAAGTGAATCGCATGTCTACTCGCTTTTTGTAGTATAGATGAATGGAATGGATGAATGTACGTCACCACACTAGTCCAACGCTAGTTGTGGTTTTTTTTATCGTTTCCACTAGTCCAACGCTGATCGGAATTCATAGAATGGGCTAGTCCAATGCTAGACCCAATAGGTTCTTTTTTTTCTTTCCTTTTTCATTAAGTGCATGATCACCACATATCATGCATTTCCTTAGTTTATCATCTGACATGTTCCTCAAACCCCTTCCCCTTCACTTTAGGATTTGCATCTCATGCTAGTTAGGGTTCATTTGCGTGAAAATCCCCTTCCGATAAAGGAAACGAGCGAGTGTGGCTACTCGATAGCCTTAGCACGCTAGTTTCGCCTTCTAATCAAAGGGAAAATCGAAGTCGAAAAGTTAGAAGTCAACCCCCGTACCCGACTTGTTGCATTCCCCTAGGGTCATACTTTCATTTTTATCACTTCCATACTCTTTTAATCACATTTTTCTTACATTTCTCAATCCATATTTTTCACTACATCTTTATCATTCATTTACTTTACTTCACAAATGAAATTCAAGTTTCACTTATATATGTACTATTCTATCTTCATTCATTTGCACACACAAACACTTTGATTTTCATACAAATTCACACATGCACTTTCTTTACACATTCGCACACAAACACTTTGTTTTTTACATCATTTCATACATGAATCTTTTCATACACTTGCACACTTGCACTTGAGTCACCATTTGCATCAATCGACCTCTATGAGGTTTCCCTTTATTGGCCGCCACAATTCATGTGGTTTGGGACCAAAAACCTCACGAGAGACATCATAGAATTTAGGATTGCATTTCTCATTCATTAGTCTTTGTCCAAATTGCAAATACATACTTTGGGTAGGAAAAATTAGGAAAATAAGGGTTAAATCACGCAACTAGCCTTGGCTAGGTCGAAGGGGTGCCTTGGATTTTTATCCTTGCCTTCCCCTTCGTCAAATGTGACTCCCGAACCTTTTTCTTTGTTTGCGTGGACTAGGAGTCGTTCAAAAGGGTTTTTTTATTTATTTTTTTTTTCTCCTCCTTTAAAAATTCACTTTTTGGGTGACTTGGTACACCCTAACTCTATACCAAGTGGCGACTCCATTTTTCATATAAAAAACCCTTTTTGAACTATTTTTCTTGGGTCAAATCGTCGCATTTTCAAAAGTCCCATTTAGACCCATATTTTTTCATCAAAAAATTCATTTTTTCAAAATCAATAAATTCACAAAAAACAATTATTTTATTTTTTCCAAAAAAAGTGGGGCGCGACACTTGCAATTATCCACTTTTTCCACCTTCTAACTTCCTTAAATATCATTTCCAATCATCATACATGACCACATAATCATATCCATATGAAAACAGAAAAATCCCCAATAATTATAAAACTTCATCAATTCAACCAAAATCAAGATATAATCCATAAAAGTGCATCTTATACCACCACCAATCATGAATTGAACATCATTAGAGGAAGGAGAGGGGTCCTTCACAACTCACCTTAGCAATACAAGAGCTAGAGCAACTAGTCACCTTAGCTTTCCAAACAACTTCACAACCAAGCTCAACTCTACCAAACTAAGAGGTTTTATGGAGTAATTGGAAGATTAATCAGTTTAATTGAAAGATTGGGCAAGATTGGAGACTAGAAAATTGAGAGCTTTTCTTTCTTTCTTTGAGCAAGAGAATTCGGCCAAGAAGCTTGCAAAATGAAGAGATTTTTGGCCAATTTTAATTAAATGGTAAAGTTATGAATAGTAGTCAAACTCAAGACTAAATCTTATGGTGACACTTGTCACCTTTAGGTTTAAAACTTATCTTTTTGTCTCTCCAATACAAATATCTTAACACTTTGTAAAATAATATCACTTAATACAAAATTCCAACAAGTTGTCAAAAAAATAATGCATTTACCGCACTTGCGGGTCCCACGTCCAAAATACGCTCTTAATTTCTCAAAAACTAACTGATACTAGAAAAATCATTTTAAAACTATCTTTGCTCATAAAATTTATCTGGGGAATTTTTGTAACAAAGAAAATGTAGAAAAGGCGGGCGATTAAATAAAATAAACCCTAGAAAATTAGAAAATTTCCGGGTTCTCACTCTTATACTTTTCGGGGCGTCACAGCGAGCATGGGCATGTGACTGGGATAGGCCGGATTTATGTATAGACCTTTTGGCTTTTGTAATTGTAATAGCGTTAGTGCTCGTCTAGGGTTAGGATTTCAACTAGAACTTGAATCTTTTGTTACAATTTTTGGTATGTATGGATATTCGAGATAACCAAGTGTATATATATATATTTTAAGTTTGGAAAATGGTGCTCCTCTTACTCTTGGAGTTATAATTCATGTTTTAAGTTGTGTGAGTGATTCCTGACGAGAGCTGGGCAGGCGGTCCGCTAAACCCCTAGGGTACGATCTAGGGAGAGGTGGGGTCGTCACAACAACTATGGAAAGATTGGTAGAAATGTACGTGGAGAATATAACGTGTTTTCATAAAGTACCTGTGAGCGTAGTGTTAGACCGTAATCCAAGATTTACTTCCCAATTCTGGACCGCTTATCAACAAGCGATGGGGACAAAATTACATTGAAGTGCAGCATTTCATCCTCAGACTGATGGGCAATCAGAGCGTACCATACAAACCTTGGATGATATGGTAAGGGCCTGTGCATTGGATTTTAAGGAGAAGTGGGATAAATTGGTTAAACTCATGGAATTTTCCTATAACAATAGTTACCATAGTAATATCGAAATGGCCCTATTTGAAGCCTTATACAGGAGAAAATATAGGTCACCATTGTACTGGGATGAAATTGGGAAAAGTTGGTAGTTGGCTCAGAGTTTATATAGCAAACGGTTAAAAGATTAAGATCATTCAGCAAAGGTTAAAGGTTGCACACGACCGCAGTAAAAGCTAGGCAGACTCTAAGAGACGTTCCTTGGACTTTGAGAAGGGTGATAAGGCATATCTTCACGTATCCCCTACGAAGGGAGTAGTGAGATTTCATAACGGTGGGAAATTAAGCCCTAGATTCATTGGACCGTATGAGATCTTAGATAAGATTAGGGATTTGGCTTATAGGTTGGCCTTGCCACCTTCACTGTCACGTGTGCATAATTTGTATCACGTATCGTAGTTAAGGAGGTATGTAGCGGATCCAGGGCACATGCTAAAAGACCAATCGGAGATAATTGTGGATTCAAACTTAACCTATAAGGAATGTCCCATAAGAATTGTGAACCATAGGGAGCGTGTCATGCGAAACAAGACAATTTCATTTGTAAAGGTACAGTGGTCAAATCATGATGAAAGGGAAGCTACGTGAGAACTTGAGGATGAGATGAGGAGGGATTACTCCCATCTATTCACATAAGGTACGTAAGTTTCGAGGATGAAACTCTATATAAGGGGGGTAGAATATAATATCCCGTAATTTTTTTTCTTTTCCTTCCATAAAGTAATTCTTGGAATTAAGGGAAAATTTTGTTTAATTGAATTAAAAGTCCATCAGCTATAAAATTCGGGACTCAACGGATTTCTTTTGAAATTCGTAGGAAGGGAATCCGAACCTTATTAGTTTCGGTATTTTGTGACTATTTGGAAATTAATTTATGAACAGGATAATTTGGAATAGATAAGAAGGGAGTATTTCATAGAAATAATTCTGTGAAAAAAAAGGTGGGGAGGAAACCTAGTTCAAAGGGGATTGTGATTAGGGTTTGCCTATACAAGTACACCTAGGGTAATGAGGAGCCATCTTTCTTGCATTTTTCAGCAACCAACAGAGAGGAAAAAGGGAGTGAGAGAGATGGTTGGAGCTCAAGAAAACTTGGGAACAAAGGAGGTGCACATACCAGGAGGGTACACATGTACTGAAGAGGTAAAACACTTGTCTCGTGAACTTAGTAAGTAGTTATGTGATTTAAGTACTTTGTTGGAAGAAGAAAACGTGTGGACTATGAGTCTTATTCCAGCTATGATGACTTGTGATTTAATACGTGATTGTAAGAAGTTAAATTGAAAAGGTTTGAGTGTTTATACTAAACAGGAATAGCCCTCAGGTTTTGACAGATTGTAGTGGCAAAAATATGGAATTTGTTAGTGGCCTTAGAGGCTATGGTTTTTGATGAAATTTTGTTATGTTATGGTCCTATATGTGTAAGGCTTGTGTATAAAATTTCAGACCAAAATTCAAAGTTTAGGAGGGTCTTTTGATTTCTGAATCAAAACTGGTCATGCTTTGGCAGTTTTTGCATGAGACTGAGTTGTATGTCAAGAAAACATTTCCTTAAGCATAATTTTTGCAAGAATCTTGAACTAGAATCCTCTTAACATGTAAAAGATCAGATTATATAAGTTTGGGTAATTTTTGAAAACGTTTCTTGAGTTTTCTCTAAGTTGGAAGAAGAAACAAAAAGGCTGGTTTCCTAACCTATCAGGTTTCTAAGCAGATTTTGAAACTTGATTCTTATGGGTTTAAGCAAACGAATTTAAGGCAACTTTCACCCAAGATTTGACTATAGATTTTGGTATTACTTGTAAAAGAACATTCTGGATATTGTGAATATAAAACCTAGTTCTTAAAGATTATTTTTGCAAGGGTTCAGTGGGTGACTTCAAATATGTCAAAAGAATCGGATTGTTAAATCTAATGGGTTATTGCTTTGGAACCTGGAAAGAGCACTAAAACTTTAACTTTTGGGAAGGCTTATATCAGGTAAGACTGGTTTAAACATCACAAGTAATAAGGTAGAGATTTTAATAATTTAACTTAAAGATTAGGAATTTTTCCAGAGATAGATTATGAATAGAAAATCTATCAGGTGGAGTAACCGGAGATGATGAACGAATTTTACCAAGGCAAATGAGCGAATTTAGGGAAGTAGTCTTCACGGAAATGGTAGGGCTTCGAGTCTAGTTTATACAGGTGTCTTTAGTTCTGATAGGCGTATATCTGAAGTTAGGACCGAGACACTAGCAACTGGTTAAATCTGGAATTTTTCGTAAGACGAAGTAGAAGCTATAATTATCGCGGAATAAGACCAATTCAGTCCACATGAATTAAGAGTGTTTATTTATGGATAGTTGGATGATACTTTTGTATATTATTAGGGTCACACATAAGAGCTAGCTCAAGGGATGGAAAAGTAAGAGAAGTTAGTTCGAATCTGAGGTGAGACTATCCTTGTAGTTGTGGCAACAAATATTTTATGAAGTGGAATGTTGTTTTACTATATGAAAATTCGGATCATATATGCTATTTTGAATGGAACCTTTATCGTGATATGCTCATTATGAAATGTTTTATGAGATAAAATGATACTAATGTAATGGACCCATTTCATTATGATCATGACTACACTCGGTAGGACCAGACCCAATCATTATGATTATGAATTCGAATTCGAACTATGACCTTTCCCTATTAGGGGTTAAACACTAGGTTGTGTACACGGAGACCAATGAAGCTATAATCCTCTAATTAAGTTAAAGTTTTTATTTGGTGATTCTTATGTATTTGAATTTGATGCATAACTGTGTTTGCAAATTTGAATATGACCCTATGGTTCTTTTGTAATAGTTGGAGCTATGAATATGAAGTATGAATTGTGTTGTATGTGTGCTAAATTATATGTATATGTAACGTATATGATCTGGCAGGGATAGTAGGTAGTACTTGCTGAGCATGCAAAAGCTCACCCCCCCCTCTCACCCCATTTTGCAGACAACGATGGAGAATATGAGTTAGTATTCGTGGAAGAAGAGGAAGACTAGATGGTCAATGGTTGGATGTTGATATAGTAGTTAAGCTTATAAGTTTAGAAGTAGAGCTTTTTTTTATTTTCTAGTCATGTCTGACGGGTTTTAATATGTGGCATTAGTCCACAGGTGGACAAGTTTGACTTTTATTTTCATGATACATTTACTCCTTATACTAGTTGATGTTGAGTGTGTGAGACCCTGTGTGACGCCCCGAAAAAAAAGAGTTTGAGAACCCGGAAATTTTCTAATTTTCTAGGGTTTATTTTGTTTAAAACAAAACCCGCCTTTTCTACATTTTCTTTATTAGAAAAAAAAATCCCAGATAAAGTTTATGAGCAAAAATAGTTTTAAAATGATTTTTCTAGTATCGGTTAGTTTTTGAGAAATTAAAAGCGTATTTTGGATGTGGGACCCACTAGTGCGAAAAAATCGGAAAAATTTGGCCAATAAGATTAAGTTCCGGATACTGTGTAAATTTATCGGGTGTTAAGAGATAAGTAGAGTGTGTGAAATGATTGATGTGAGAGAGAAAAGAAAGGATAGGAATGCATTTATTGTAGTGCCACATGTCACCATGATATTGGTTAGGACTTAAGACTACTATTCATGGTTTTGACCTTTTGACTTATGGATTAAATATCTTCAAAATTCACAAAAAAATTACCATTTTTCACCTCTTGATGGCCGGCCCTCTCTAGCAAGAAGAAAGACAAAACTCTTCAACATCTTGGCAAATTCCTAGCTCAAATCATCCAACCTACTTGCCTAAATTAGTTTTTACTCCATAAAATCCTTCCACTTGGTGTTAGTGAGTGTTTTGGTGAAGCTTTTGGAGAACTTAAGGTGTCCAACATCTTCCTCTCTCTTGTTTACTTGGTAAGTAGTGATTGACTATCCTCTTACACCTAATGATGTTGAATTTATGCCTAATGGTGGCTATTGTGTTAGAAATTGTGGTTTATTTCTTGGTTTGAAGTGATTTGGTTAAGTTTTTATTTTTTTGAGGAATTTTCTGGTTTTATGTGATCTTGATGGTGTGGTTGTTTTTGATGGTTGGTAATAAGGGGCTATGGCTCTAGTAGGTGCATATGATAGGAAATTGCAACCAATTTTGGGTTTGGATTGAATTGTGGAAAGTTAGGGTTTTATTACCCCTAATTCTGTCCGGTTTTGGATCATAGGGTTAGAGGCCGAATTGGACTTTGCTCAAAACATAAAAGTTGTAGATATTGATGTTTTAAGGGTGCCTGTAAAATTTCAGGGCAATTGGATTAGTTTAGAGTGAGATATGTCGATTTTACTGTTGCTGTTCTGGGTTATCAGAATGTGCGAACTGTGATTGTAATCGTCTGTTTTGACTGGAATTGGTTTGGATTTTGTTGTTGGTGTCTTCTGATAAAATGTAGCTTTATGTCTTAGCTATCATATGCCTTTGGAATCAATGCATTTGGACTTGTATAGACTGAGTTGGACTCATTACAGTATTATGTGATTTGCAAACCTGTTTTGGTAATTCTGGTTTCGTATTTTGCATATTTGACCTAGTTGTGCTAGGATTTGGACTGAGTGGCCTTCTATATTGTTGTAGCCCTATCTCGTAGCTTCGAAACGGTGGGTTTTGCACCTTCATCCGACAATCGTAGCGCCTTTGGTGCCATTACCGCAAAAGGACGACAAAACTGTTTTCTGGTTTTGAGCAATTGTGGTTAATTGCTATGTGATTGGGTTTGATTGTAGGTTGGAAAATAAAGGAATTAAGGGGAAATGCTGTCCGATTTTAATAGCGTTGGTTACCTTAAGTTTCAAGTGAAAGGCTTGGACTTGAATGATGGAATTGGCTATATTGAACAAGGATTATGAGCCGTGGAGGTGAGTGACCTTAAACTACTTGCAACGTTACTTTAAAATGTTTCTTGCATCGTTTCTTTGATTGCATATCCTGTGTGCCGGCATATAAGTTCTTGACATGTTTTGGCTCAAATGAGTACTTGGAATTCGTGTGCTAGACTCCGACGTCTCCTCCACCGTTTAATGTTCCTGTAGAGCACCAATGGGCTCAATGTTCAATGTTCAATGTTAATGTTCAATGTTAAATGATTGTTTGGAGCGTTGGACGTCTAAGTACCATGATTTCACTGGCTCATGAGAGAAGTGAAAGTGCATTGATTGTTGAAGCATGACATTATTGAAATGAACGATTGTGAAACTGGTTTGATAACTGAATTTCTTGGTTACTCGCTGAGCTTCTAGCTCACCCCAAAATGTTTTATTCCCCTCCACAGGGCTCAAGGCGAAGGAGTGGCTTGTAGTGTTATTCATGGATTATCTCATGTATGGATTGAATTTGGATTACTTTTGTGTAATCATTCATATTGGGATTGTATTGAACGTTTAGAATTGCTTGGATGTGTAATCGTCTAGTTTTGGACTTCCTCCTGTATAATAGTTGGTATCAAGGATCAGAGTGGCGCTGCGGAAGCGTGGACGCTTCGCTTTTGATATGTAAATGTTGGAATATTGGATTTATATTTGAGATTGTATCTTGTATTTGTTTGAGGATTGTAGTGAACGACTGAGTCCCGGCGAGAGCTGGGCAGGCGGCCCGCCGAACCCTCTGGTTCGCCTTAGGGGGAGGTGGGGTCGTGACAATTGGTATCAGAGCTTAGGCTTCAGATCTCTGTAGTGTATCCTAGGCTTGAAGTTTAGGATGCCGGACTGTGGGTTTGATTTGACTCTTGAGAGATTTTTGCGGGATGTCTTGACGTGATTGGTACAAGAGGGAATGTCGAGGACGACATTCTTTTAAGGAGGGGAGATTGTGACGCCCCGAAAAAAAAGAGTTTGAGAACCCGGAAATTTTCTAATTTTCTAGGGTTTATTTTGTTTAAAACAAAACCCGCCTTTTCTACATTTTCTTTATTAGAAAAAAAATCCCAGATAAAGTTTATGAGCAAAAATAGTTTTAAAATGATTTTTCTAGTATCGGTTAGTTTTTGAGAAATTAAAAGCGTATTTTGGATGTGGGACCCACTAGTGCGAAAAATTCGGAAAAATTCGGCCAATAAGATTAAGTTCCGGATACTGTGTAAATTTATCGGGTGTTATGAGATAAGTAGAGTGTGTGAAATGATTGATGTGAGAGAGAAAAGAAAGGATAGGAATGCATTTATTGTAGTGCCACATGTCACCATGATATTGGTTAGGACTTAAGACTACTATTCATGGTTTTGACCTTTTGACTTATGGATTAAATATCTTCAAAATTCACAAAAAAATTACCATTTTTCACCTCTTGATGGCCGGCCCTCTCTAGCAAGAAGAAAGACAAAACTCTTCAACATCTTGGCAAATTCCTAGCTCAAATCATCCAACCTACTTGCCTAAATTAGTTTTTACTCCATAAAATCCTTCCACTTGGTGTTAGTGAGTGTTTTGGTGAAGCTTTTGGAGAACTTAAGGTGTCCAACATCTTCCTCTCTCTTGTTTACTTGGTAAGTAGTGATTGACTATCCTCTTACACCTAATGATGTTGAATTTATGCCTAATGGTGGCTATTGTGTTAGAAATTGTGGTTTATTTCTTGGTTTGAAGTGATTTGGTTAAGTTTTTATTTTTTTGAGGAATTTTCTGGTTTTATGTGATCTTGATGGTGTGGTTGTTTTTGATGGTTGGTAATAAGGGGCTATGGCTCTAGTAGGTGCATATGATAGGAAATTGCAACCAATTTTGGGTTTGGATTGAATTGTGGAAAGTTAGGGTTTTATCACCCCTAATTCTGTCCGGTTTTGGATCATAGGGTTAGAGGCCAAATTGGACTTTTCTCAAAACATGAAAGTTGTAGGTATTGATGTTTTAAGGGTGCCTGTAAAATTTCAGGGCAATTGGATTAGTTTAGAGTGAGATATGTCGATTTTACTGTTGCTGTTCTGGGTGATCAGAATGTGCGAACTGTGATTGTAATCGTCTATTTTGACTGGAATTGGTTTGGATTTTGTTGTTGGTGTCTTCTGATGAAATGTAGATTGATGTCTTAGCTATCATATGCCTTTGGAATCAATGCATTTGGACTTGTATAGACTGAGTTGGACTCATTACAGCATTATGTGATTTGCAACCTGTTTTGGTAATTCTGGTTTCGTATTTTGCATGTTTGACCTAGTTGTGCTAGGATTTGGACTGAGTGACCTTCTACATTGTTGTAGCCCTATCTCTTAGCTTCGAAATGGTGGGTTTTGCACCTTCATCCGACAATCATAGCGCCTTTGGTGCCATTACCGCAAAAGGACGACAAACCTGTTTTCTGGTTTTGAGCAATTGTGGTTAATTGCTATGTGATTGGGTTTGATTGTAGGTTGGAAAATAAAGGAATTAAGGGGAAATGCTGTCCGATTTTAATAGCGTTGGTTACATTAAGTTTCAAGTGAAAGGCTTGGACTTGAATGATGGAATTGGCTATATTGAACAAGGATTATGAGCCGTGGAGGTGAGTGACCTTAAACTACTTGCAACGTTACTTTAAAATGTTTCTTGCATCGTTTCTTTGATTGCATATCCTGTGTGCCGGCATATAAGTTCTTGACATGTTTTGGCTCAAATGAGTACTTGGAATTCGTGTGCTAGACTCCGACGTCTCCTCCACCGTTTAATGTTCCTGTAGAGCACCAATGGGCTCAATGTTCAATGGTCAATGTTAATGTTCAATGTTAAATGATTGTTTGGAGCGTTGGACGTCTAAGTACCATGATTTCACTGGCTCATGAGAGAAGTGAAAGTGCATTGATTGTTGAAGCATGACATTATTGAAATGAACGATTGTGAAACTGATTTGATAACTGAATTTCTTGGTTACTCGCTGAGCTTCTAGCTCACCCCAAAATGTTTTATTCCCCTCCACAGGGCTCAAGGCGAAGGAGTGGCTTGTAGTGTTATTCATGGATTATCTCATGTATGGATTGAATTTGGATTACTTTTGTGTAATCATTCATATTGGGATTGTATTGAACGTTTAGAATTGCTTGGATGTGTAATCGTCTAGTTTTGGACTTCCTCCTGTATAATAGTTGGTATCAAGGATCAGAGTGGCGCTGCGGAAGCGTGGACGCTTCGCTTTTGATATGTAAATGTTGGAATATTGGATTTATATTTGAGATTGTATCTTGTATTTGTTTGAGGATTGTAGTGAACGACTGAGTCCCGGCGAGAGTTGGGCAGGCGGCCCGCCAAACCCTCTGGTTCGCCTTAGGGGGAGGTGGGGTCGTGACAATTGGTATCAGAGCTTAGGCTTCAGATCTCTGTAGTGTATCCTAGGCTTGAAGTTTAGGATGCCGGACTGTGGGTTTGATTTGACTCTTGAGAGATTTTTGCAGGATGTCTTGACGTGATTGGTACAAGAGGGAATGTCGAGGACGACATTCTTTTAAGGAGGGGAGATTGTGACGCCCCGAAAAAAAAGAGTTTGAGAACCCGGAAATTTTCTAATTTTCTAGGGTTTATTTTGTTTAAAACAAAACCCGCCTTTTCTACATTTTCTTTATTAGAAAAAAAATCCCAGATAAAGTTTATGAGCAAAAATAGTTTTAAAATGATTTTTCTAGTATCGGTTAGTTTTTGAGAAATTAAAAGCGTATTTTGGATGTGGGACCCACTAGTGCGAAAAATTCGGAAAAATTCGGCCAATAAGATTAAGTTCCGGATACTGTGTAAATTTATCGGGTGTTATGAGATAAGTAGAGTGTGTGAAATGATTGATGTGAGAGAGAAAAGAAAGGATAGGAATGCATTTATTGTAGTGCCACATGTCACCATGATATTGGTTAGGACTTAAGACTACTATTCATGGTTTTGACCTTTTGACTTATGGATTAAATATCTTCAAAATTCACAAAAAAATTACCATTTTTCACCTCTTGATGGCCGGCCCTCTCTAGCAAGAAGAAAGACAAAACTCTTCAACATCTTGGCAAATTCCTAGCTCAAATCATCCAACCTACTTGCCTAAATTAGTTTTTACTCCATAAAATCCTTCCACTTGGTGTTAGTGAGTGTTTTGGTGAAGCTTTTGGAGAACTTAAGGTGTCCAACATCTTCCTCTCTCTTGTTTACTTGGTAAGTAGTGATTGACTATCCTCTTACACCTAATGATGTTGAATTTATGCCTAATGGTGGCTATTGTGTTAGAAATTGTGGTTTATTTCTTGGTTTGAAGTGATTTGGTTAAGTTTTTATTTTTTTTGAGGAATTTTCTGGTTTTATGTGATCTTGATGGTGTGGTTGTTTTTGATGGTTGGTAATAAGGGGCTATGGCTCTAGTAGGTGCATATGATAGGAAATTGCAACCAATTTTGGGTTTGGATTGAATTGTGGAAAGTTAGGGTTTTATCACCCCTAATTCTGTCCGGTTTTGGATCATAGGGTTAGAGGCCAAATTGGACTTTTCTCAAAACATGAAAGTTGTAGGTATTGATGTTTTAAGGGTGCCTGTAAAATTTCAGGGCAATTGGATTAGTTTAGAGTGAGATATGTCGATTTTACTGTTGCTGTTCTGGGTGATCAGAATGTGCGAACTGTGATTGTAATCGTCTATTTTGACTGGAATTGGTTTGGATTTTGTTGTTGGTGTCTTCTGATGAAATGTAGATTGATGTCTTAGCTATCATATGCCTTTGGAATCAATGCATTTGGACTTGTATAGACTGAGTTGGACTCATTACAGCATTATGTGATTTGCAACCTGTTTTGGTAATTCTGGTTTCGTATTTTGCATGTTTGACCTAGTTGTGCTAGGATTTGGACTGAGTGACCTTCTACATTGTTGTAGCCCTATCTCTTAGCTTCGAAATGGTGGGTTTTGCACCTTCATCCGACAATCATAGCGCCTTTGGTGCCATTACCGCAAAAGGACGACAAACCTGTTTTCTGGTTTTGAGCAATTGTGGTTAATTGCTATGTGATTGGGTTTGATTGTAGGTTGGAAAATAAAGGAATTAAGGGGAAATGCTGTCCGATTTTAATAGCGTTGGTTACATTAAGTTTCAAGTGAAAGGCTTGGACTTGAATGATGGAATTGGCTATATTGAACAAGGATTATGAGCCGTGGAGGTGAGTGACCTTAAACTACTTGCAACGTTACTTTAAAATGTTTCTTGCATCGTTTCTTTGATTGCATATCCTGTGTGCCGGCATATAAGTTCTTGACATGTTTTGGCTCAAATGAGTACTTGGAATTCGTGTGCTAGACTCCGACGTCTCCTCCACCGTTTAATGTTCCTGTAGAGCACCAATGGGCTCAATGTTCAATGTTCAATGTTAATGTTCAATGTTAAATGATTGTTTGGAGCGTTGGACGTCTAAGTACCATGATTTCACTGGCTCATGAGAGAAGTGAAAGTGCATTGATTGTTGAAGCATGACATTATTGAAATGAACGATTGTGAAACTGATTTGATAACTGAATTTCTTGGTTACTCGCTGAGCTTCTAGCTCACCCCAAAATGTTTTATTCCCCTCCACAGGGCTCAAGGCGAAGGAGTGGCTTGTAGTGTTATTCATGGATTATCTCATGTATGGATTGAATTTGGATTACTTTTGTGTAATCATTCATATTGGGATTGTATTGAACGTTTAGAATTGCTTGGATGTGTAATCGTCTAGTTTTGGACTTCCTCCTGTATAATAGTTGGTATCAAGGATCAGAGTGGCGCTGCGGAAGCGTGGACGCTTCGCTTTTGATATGTAAATGTTGGAATATTGGATTTATATTTGAGATTGTATCTTGTATTTGTTTGAGGATTGTAGTGAACGACTGAGTCCCGGCGAGAGCTGGGCAGGCGGCCCGCCGAACCCTCTGGTTCGCCTTAGGGGGAGGTGGGGTCGTGACAATTGGTATCAGAGCTTAGGCTTCAGATCTCTGTAGTGTATCCTAGGCTTGAAGTTTAGGATGCCGGACTGTGGGTTTGATTTGACTCTTGAGAGATTTTTGCGGGATGTCTTGACGTGATTGGTACAAGAGGAAATGTCGAGGACGACATTCTTTTAAGGAGGGGAGATTGTGACGCCCCGAAAAAAAAGAGTTTGAGAACCCGGAAATTTTCTAATTTTCTAGGGTTTATTTTGTTTAAAACAAAACCCGCCTTTTCTACATTTTCTTTATTAGAAAAAAAATCCCAGATAAAGTTTATGAGCAAAAATAGTTTTAAAATGATTTTTCTAGTATCGGTTAGTTTTTGAGAAATTAAAAGCGTATTTTGGATGTGGGACCCCTAATGCGAAAAATTCGGAAAAATTCGGCCAATAAGATTAAGTTCCGGATACTGTGTAAATTTATCGGGTGTTAAGAGATAAGTAGAGTGTGTGAAATGATTGATGTGAGAGAGAAAAGAAAGAATAGGAATGCATTTATTGTAGTGCCACATGTCACCATGATATTGGTTAGGACTTAAGACTACTATTCATGGTTTTGACCTTTTGACTTATGGATTAAATATCTTCAAAATTCACAAAAAAATTACCATTTTTCACCTCTTGATGGCCGGCCCTCTCTAGCAAGAAGAAAGACAAAACTCTTCAACATCTTGGCAAATTCCTAGCTCAAATCATCCAACCTACTTGCCTAAATTAGTTTTTACTCCATAAAATCCTTCCACTTGGTGTTAGTGAGTGTTTTGGTGAAGCTTTTGGAGAACTTAAGGTGTCCAACATCTTCCTCTCTCTTGTTTACTTGGTAAGTAGTGATTGACTATCCTCTTACACCTAATGATGTTGAATTTATGCCTAATGGTGGCTATTGTGTTAGAAATTGTGGTTTATTTCTTGGTTTGAAGTGATTTGGTTAAGTTTTTATTTTTTTGAGGAATTTTCTGGTTTTATGTGATCTTGATGGTGTGGTTGTTTTTGATGGTTGGTAATAAGGGGCTATGGCTCTAGTAGGTGCATATGATAGGAAATTGCAACCAATTTTGGGTTTGGATTGAATTGTGGAAAGTTAGGGTTTTATCACCCCTAATTCTGTCCGGTTTTGGATCATAGGGTTAGAGGCCAAATTGGACTTTTCTCAAAACATGAAAGTTGTAGGTATTGATGTTTTAAGGGTGCCTGTAAAATTTCAGGGCAATTGGATTAGTTTAGAGTGAGATATGTCGATTTTACTGTTGCTGTTCTGGGTGATCAGAATGTGCGAACTGTGATTGTAATCGTCTATTTTGACTGGAATTGGTTTGGATTTTGTTGTTGGTGTCTTCTGATGAAATGTAGATTGATGTCTTAGCTATCATATGCCTTTGGAATCAATGCATTTGGACTTGTATAGACTGAGTTGGACTCATTACAGCATTATGTGATTTGCAACCTGTTTTGGTAATTCTGGTTTCGTATTTTGCATGTTTGACCTAGTTGTGCTAGGATTTGGACTGAGTGACCTTCTACATTGTTGTAGCCCTATCTCTTAGCTTCGAAATGGTGGGTTTTGCACCTTCATCCGACAATCATAGCGCCTTTGGTGCCATTACCGCAAAAGGACGACAAACCTGTTTTCTGGTTTTGAGCAATTGTGGTTAATTGCTATGTGATTGGGTTTGATTGTAGGTTGGAAAATAAAGGAATTAAGGGGAAATGCTGTCCGATTTTAATAGCGTTGGTTACCTTAAGTTTCAAGTGAAAGGCTTGGACTTGAATGATGGAATTGGCTATATTGAACAAGGATTATGAGCCGTGGAGGTGAGTGACCTTAAACTACTTGCAACGTTACTTTAAAATGTTTCTTGCATCGTTTCTTTGATTGCATATCCTGTGTGCCGGCATATAAGTTCTTGACATGTTTTGGCTCAAATGAGTACTTGGAATTCGTGTGCTAGACTTCGACGTCTCCTCCACCGTTTAATGTTCCTGTAGAGCACCAATGGGCTCAATGTTCAATGTTCAATGTTCAATGTTAATGTTCAATGTTAAATGATTGTTTGGAGCGTTGGACGTCTAAGTACCATGATTTCACTGGCTCATGAGAGAAGTGAAAGTGCATTGATTGTTGAAGCATGACATTATTGAAATGAACGATTGTGAAACTGATTTGATAACTGAATTTCTTGGTTACTCGCTGAGCTTCTAGCTCACCCCAAAATGTTTTATTCCCCTCCACAGGGCTCAAGGCGAAGGAGTGGCTTGTAGTGTTATTCATGGATTATCTCATGTATGGATTGAATTTGGATTACTTTTGTGTAATCATTCATATTGGGATTGTATTGAACGTTTAGAATTGCTTGGATGTGTAATCGTCTAGTTTTGGACTTCCTCCTGTATAATAGTTGGTATCAAGGATCAGAGTGGCGCTGCGGAAGCGTGGACGCTTCGCTTTTGATATGTAAATGTTGGAATATTGGATTTATATTTGAGATTGTATTTTGTATTTGTTTGAGGATTGTAGTGAACGACTGAGTCCCGGCGAGAGCTGGGCAGGCGGCCCGCCGAACCCTCTGGTTCGCCTTAGGGGGAGGTGGGGTCGTGACAATTGGTATCAGAGCTTAGGCTTCAGATCTCTGTAGTGTATCCTAGGCTTGAAGTTTAGGATGCCGGACTGTGGGTTTGATTTGACTCTTGAGAGATTTTTGCGGGATGTCTTGACGTGATTGGTACAAGAGGGAATGTCGAGGACGACATTCTTTTAAGGAGGGGAGATTGTGACGCCCCGAAAAAAAAGAGTTTGAGAACCCGGAAATTTTCTAATTTTCTAGGGTTTATTTTGTTTAAAACAAAACCCGCCTTTTCTACATTTTCTTTATTAGAAAAAAAATCCCAGATAAAGTTTATGAGCAAAAATAGTTTTAAAATGATTTTTCTAGTATCGGTTAGTTTTTGAGAATTTAAAAGCGTATTTTGGATGTGGGACCCACTAGTGCGAAAAATTCGGAAAAATTCGGCCAATAAGATTAAGTTCCGGATACTGTGTAAATTTATCGGGTGTTATGAGATAAATAGAGTGTGTGAAATGATTGATGTGAGAGAGAAAAGAAAGGATAGGAATGCATTTATTGTAGTGCCACATGTCACCATGATATTGGTTAGGACTTAAGACTACTATTCATGGTTTTGACCTTTTGACTTATGGATTAAATATCTTCAAAATTCACAAAAAAATTACCATTTTTCACCTCTTGATGGCCGGCCCTCTCTAGCAAGAAGAAAGACAAAAATCTTCAACATCTTGGCAAATTCCTAGCTCAAATCATCCAAACTACTTGCCTAAATTAGTTTTTACTCCATAAAATCCTTCCACTTGGTGTTAGTGAGTGTTTTGTGAAAGCTTTTGGAGCAAACTTAAGGTGCTCCAACATCTTCCTCTCTCTTGTTACTTGGTAAGTAGTGAATGACTATCCTCTTACAACCTAATTGATGTTGAATTCTGCCTGAATGGTGGCTATTGTGTTAGAAATTTGGTTTATGTCTTTGGTTTTGAAGTGATTTGGTTTAAGGTTTTTATTTTTATTGAGGAATTGTCTGGTTTTATGTGATCTGGATGGTGTGGTTCCGTGGTTTGATTGGTTCCCTGACAGTAAGGTAGACACCACAATCAAACGGAGGCTATGGCTCTCTAGTTAACGGTGCCATATCTGATTAGGCAACCTGCAAACCAACTCTTTGGAGTTTGAGGACCCTACTGAATTGTGGAAATAGTTAGGTTTTGATCAACCCCTAATTCTTTCCGGTTTTGATCATAGGGTTAGAGGGCCAAAATTGGACTTTTCTCAAAAACATGAAGTTGTACTGGTATTGATGTTTTAAGGGTGCCTGTAAAATTTCAGGGCAATTGGATTAGTTTTAGAGTGAGATATGTCGATTTTACTGTTGCTGTTCTGCGGTGTATCTAGAATGTGCGAAACTGTGATTGTAATCGTCTTTTTGAACTGGGAATTGGTTTGGATTTTGTTGTTGGTGTCTTCTGAATGAAATGTAGATTGATGTCTTAGCTAATTTCATATGCCTTTGGAATCAATGCATTTGGAACTTGTATAGACTGCAGTTGGACTTCAGTACAGCATTATGTGATTTGCCAACCTGTTTTGGTAAATTCTGGTTTCGTATTTTTGCATGTTTGACCTAGTTGTGCTAGGATTTGGAACTGAGTGACCTTCTACATTGTTGTAGCCCTATGCTTCTTTAGCTTCGAATGGTGGGTTTTGCACCTTCTCCGACAATCATAGCGCCTTTGGTGCCATTACCGCAAAAGGGACGACAAACCTGTTTGCTGTTTTGAGGCCCAATTGTGGTTAAATTGCTATGTGATTGGGGTTTGATTGTAGGTTGGATAAAGTAAAGGAATTAAGGGGAAGTGCTGGCTCCCGATTTTAATAGCGTTGGTATACATTAAGTTTCAAGTGAAAGCTTGGACTTGAATTGATGGAATTGGCTATATTGAACAAGGGATTATGAGCCGTGGAGTGAGTGACCTTAAACTACTTGCAACGTTAGCTTTAAAATGTTTCTTGCATCGTTTCTTTGATTGCATATCCTGTGTGCGGTATAAGTTCTTGACATGTTTTGGCTCAATGAGTACTTGGAATTGTCGTGTGGCTAGACTCCGACGTTCCTCCACCGTTTAAGTTCTGTAGAGCACAATGGGCTCAATGTTTCAATGGTCAAGGTAATGTTCAATGTTAAAATGATTGTTTGGAGCGTTGGACGTTGCTAAGTACCCATGATTTTCACTGGCTTCATGAGAGAAGGTGGAAAGTGCATTGATTGTTGAAGCATTGACATTATTGAAATGAACGATTGCTGAAACTGATTTGATAACTGAATTTTTGGTTTACTCGCTGAGCTTCTAGCTCACCCCAAAAATGTTTTATTTCCCCTCCACAGGGTCAAGGCGAAGAGTGGGCTTGTAGTGTTATTCATGGATTATATCATGTATGGATTGAATTTGGATTTCCTTTTGTGTAATCGTTCATATTGGGATTGTATTGAACGTTTAGAATTGCTTGGATGTGTAATCGTCTAGTTTTGGACTTCCTCCTGTATAATAGTTGGTATCAAGGATCAGAGTGGCGCTGCGGAAGCGTGGACGCTTCGCTTTTGATATGTAAATGTTGGAATATTGGATTTATATTTGAGATTGTATCTTGTATTTGTTTGAGGATTGTAGTGAACGACTGAGTCCCGGCGAGAGTTGGGCAGGCGGCCCGCCAAACCCTCTGGTTCGCCTTAGGGGGAGGTGGGGTCGTGACAATTGGTATCAGAGCTTAGGCTTCAGATCTCTGTAGTGTATCCTAGGCTTGAAGTTTAGGATGCCGGACTGTGGGTTTGATTTGACTCTTGAGAGATTTCTTGCAGGATGTCTTGACGTGATTGGTACATAAGGGAATGTCGAGGACGACATTCTTTTAAGGAGGGGAGATTGTGACGCCCCGAAAAAAATGAGTTTGAGAACCCGGAAATTTTCTAATTTTCTAGGGTTTATTTTGTTTAAAACAAAACCCGCCTTTTCTACATTTTCTTGATTAGAAAAAAATCCCAGATAAAGTTTATGAGCAAAAATAGTTTTAAAATGATTTTTCTAGTATCGGTTAGTTTTTGAGAATTTAAAAGCGTATTTTGGATGTGGGACCCACTAGTGCGAAAAATTCGGAAAAATTCGGCCAATAAGATTAAGTTCCGGATACTGTGTAAATTTATCGGGTGTTATGAGATAAATAGAGTGTGTGAAATGATTGATGTGAGAGAGAAAAGAAAGGATAGGAATGCATTTATTGTAGTGCCACATGTCACCATGATATTGGTTAGGACTTAAGACTACTATTCATGGTTTTGACCTTTTGACTTATGGATTAAATATCTTCAAAATTCACAAAAAAATTACCATTTTTCACCTCTTGATGGCCGGCCCTCTCTAGCAAGAAGAAAGACAAAACTCTTCAACATCTTGGCAAATTCCTAGCTCAAATCATCCAACCTACTTGCCTAAATTAGTTTTTACTCCATAAAATCCTTCCACTTGGTGTTAGTGAGTGTTTTGGTGAAGCTTTTGGAGAACTTAAGGTGTCCAACATCTTCCTCTCTCTTGTTTACTTGGTAAGTAGTGATTGACTATCCTCTTACACCTAATGATGTTGAATTTATGCCTAATGGTGGCTATTGTGTTAGAAATTGTGGTTTATTTCTTGGTTTGAAGTGATTTGGTTAAGTTTTTATTTTTTTTGAGGAATTTTCTGGTTTTATGTGATCTTGATGGTGTGGTTGTTTTTGATGGTTGGTAATAAGGGGCTATGGCTCTAGTAGGTGCATATGATAGGAAATTGCAACCAATTTTGGGTTTGGATTGAATTGTGGAAAGTTAGGGTTTTATCACCCCTAATTCTGTCCGGTTTTGGATCATAGGGTTAGAGGCCGAATTGGACTTTGCTCAAAACATGAAAGTTTTAGGTATTGATGTTTTAAGGGTGCCTGTAAAATTTCAGGGCAATTGGATTAGTTTAGAGTGAGATATGTCGATTTTACTGTTGCTGTTCTGGGTGATCAGAATGTGCGAACTGTGATTGTAATCGTCTGTTTTGACTGGAATTGGTTTGGATTTTGTTGTTGGTGTCTTCTGATGAAATGTAGCTTGATGTCTTAGCTATCATATGCCTTTGGAATCAATGCATTTGGACTTGTATAGACTGAGTTGGACTCATTACAGCATTATGTGATTTGCAAACCTGTTTTGGTAATTCTGGTTTCGTATTTTGCATATTTGACATAGTTGTGCTAGGATTTGGACTGAGTGGCCTTCTCCATTGTTGTAGCCCTATCTCTTAGCTTCGAAATGGTGGGTTTTTCACCTTCATCCGACAATCGTAGCGCCTTTGGTGCCATTACCGCAAAAGGACGACAAACCTGTTTTCTGGTATTGAGCAATTGTGGTTAATTGCTATGTGATTGGGTTTGATTGTAGGTTGGAAAATAAAGGAATTAAGGGGAAATGCTGTCCGATTTTAGCGTTGGTTACCTTAAGTTTCAAGTGAAAGACTTGGACTTGAATGATGGAATTGGCTATATTGAACAAGGATTATGAGCCGTGGAGGTGAGTGACCTTAAACTACTTGCAACGTTACTTTAAAATGTTTCTTGCATCGTTTCTTTGATTGCATATCCTGTGTGCCGGCATATAAGTTCTTGACATGTTTTGGCTCAAATGAGTACTTGGAATTCGTGTGCTAGACTCGACGTCTATCCACCGTTTAATGTTCTGTAGAGCACCAATTGGCTCAATGTTCAATGTTCATGTTAATGTTCAATGTTAAATGATTGTTGGAGCGTTGGACGTCTAAGTACCATGATTTCACTGGCTCATGGAGAAGTGAAGTGCATTGATTGTTGAAGCAGACTTATTGAAATGACGATTTTGAACTGATTTGATACTGAATTTTCTGGTTACTCGCTGAGACTTCTAGCTCAACAAAAATGTTTTATTCCCTCACGGGCTAAGGCGAAGGAGTGGGTTGTAGTGTTAATTCATGGCTTATCTCATGTATGGATTGAATTTGGATTTCCTTTTGTGTAATCGTTCATATTGGGATTGTATTGAACGTTTAGAATTGCTTGGATGTGTAATCGTCTAGTTTTGGACTTCCTCCTGTATAATAGTTGGTATCAAGGATCAGAGTGGCGCTGCGGAAGCGTGGACGCTTCGCTTTTGATATGTAAATGTTGGAATATTGGATTTATATTTGAGATTGTATCTTGTATTTGTTTGAGGATTGTAGTGAACGACTGAGTCCCGGCGAGAGCTGGGCAGGCGGCCCGCCGAACCCTCTGGTTCGCCTTAGGGGGAGGTGGGGTCGTGACAATTGGTATCAGAGCTTAGGCTTCAGATCTCTGTAGTGTATCCTAGGCTTGAAGTTTAGGATGCCGGACTGTGGGTTTGATTTGACTCTTGAGAGATTTTTGCGGGATGTCTTGACGTGATTGGTACAAGAGGAAATGTCGAGGACGACATTCTTTTAAGGAGGGGAGATTGTGACGCCCCGAAAAAAAAGAGTTTGAGAACCCGGAAATTTTCTAATTTTCTAGGGTTTATTTTGTTTAAAACAAAACCCGCCTTTTCTACATTTTCTTTATTAGAAAAAAAATCCCAGATAAAGTTTATGAGCAAAAATAGTTTTAAAATGATTTTTCTAGTATCGGTTAGTTTTTGAGAAATTAAAAGCGTATTTTGGATGTGGGACCCCTAATGCGAAAAATTCGGAAAAATTCGGCCAATAAGATTAAGTTCCGGATACTGTGTAAATTTATCGGGTGTTAAGAGATAAGTAGAGTGTGTGAAATGATTGATGTGAGAGAGAAAAGAAAGAATAGGAATGCATTTATTGTAGTGCCACATGTCACCATGATATTGGTTAGGACTTAAGACTACTATTCATGGTTTTGACCTTTTGACTTATGGATTAAATATCTTCAAAATTCACAAAAAAATTACCATTTTTCACCTCTTGATGGCCGGCCCTCTCTAGCAAGAAGAAAGACAAAACTCTTCAACATCTTGGCAAATTCCTAGCTCAAATCATCCAACCTACTTGCCTAAATTAGTTTTTACTCCATAAAATCCTTCCACTTGGTGTTAGTGAGTGTTTTGGTGAAGCTTTTGGAGAACTTAAGGTGTCCAACATCTTCCTCTCTCTTGTTTACTTGGTAAGTAGTGATTGACTATCCTCTTACACCTAATGATGTTGAATTTATGCCTAATGGTGGCTATTGTGTTAGAAATTGTGGTTTATTTCTTGGTTTGAAGTGATTTGGTTAAGTTTTTATTTTTTTGAGGAATTTTCTGGTTTTATGTGATCTTGATGGTGTGGTTGTTTTTGATGGTTGGTAATAAGGGGCTATGGCTCTAGTAGGTGCATATGATAGGAAATTGCAACCAATTTTGGGTTTGGATTGAATTGTGGAAAGTTAGGGTTTTATCACCCCTAATTCTGTCCGGTTTTGGATCATAGGGTTAGAGGCCAAATTGGACTTTTCTCAAAACATGAAAGTTGTAGGTATTGATGTTTTAAGGGTGCCTGTAAAATTTCAGGGCAATTGGATTAGTTTAGAGTGAGATATGTCGATTTTACTGTTGCTGTTCTGGGTGATCAGAATGTGCGAACTGTGATTGTAATCGTCTATTTTGACTGGAATTGGTTTGGATTTTGTTGTTGGTGTCTTCTGATGAAATGTAGATTGATGTCTTAGCTATCATATGCCTTTGGAATCAATGCATTTGGACTTGTATAGACTGAGTTGGACTCATTACAGCATTATGTGATTTGCAACCTGTTTTGGTAATTCTGGTTTCGTATTTTGCATGTTTGACCTAGTTGTGCTAGGATTTGGACTGAGTGACCTTCTACATTGTTGTAGCCCTATCTCTTAGCTTCGAAATGGTGGGTTTTGCACCTTCATCCGACAATCATAGCGCCTTTGGTGCCATTACCGCAAAAGGACGACAAACCTGTTTTCTGGTTTTGAGCAATTGTGGTTAATTGCTATGTGATTGGGTTTGATTGTAGGTTGGAAAATAAAGGAATTAAGGGGAAATGCTGTCCGATTTTAATAGCGTTGGTTACATTAAGTTTCAAGTGAAAGGCTTGGACTTGAATGATGGAATTGGCTATATTGAACAAGGATTATGAGCCGTGGAGGTGAGTGACCTTAAACTACTTGCAACGTTACTTTAAAATGTTTCTTGCATCGTTTCTTTGATTGCATATCCTGTGTGCCGGCATATAAGTTCTTGACATGTTTGGCTCAAATGAGTACTTGGAATTCGTGTGCTAGACTCCGACGTTTCCTCCACCGTTTAATGTTCCTGTAGAGCACCAATGGGCTCAATGTTCAATGTTCAATGTTAATGTTCAATGTTAAATGATTGTTTGGAGCGTTGGACGTCTAAGTACCATGATTTCACTGGCTCATGAGAGAAGTGAAAGTGCATTGATTGTTGAAGCATGACATTATTGAAATGAACGATTGTGAAACTGATTTGATAACTGAATTTCTTGGTTACTCGCTGAGCTTCTAGCTCACCCCAAAATGTTTTATTCCCCTCCACAGGGCTCAAGGCGAAGGAGTGGCTTGTAGTGTTATTCATGGATTATCTCATGTATGGATTGAATTTGGATTACTTTTGTGTAATCATTCATATTGGGATTGTATTGAACGTTTAGAATTGCTTGGATGTGTAATCGTCTAGTTTTGGACTTCCTCCTGTATAATAGTTGGTATCAAGGATCAGAGTGGCGCTGCGGAAGCGTGGACGCTTCGCTTTTGATATGTAAATGTTGGAATATTGGATTTATATTTGAGATTGTATCTTGTATTTGTTTGAGGATTGTAGTGAACGACTGAGTCCCGGCGAGAGCTGGGCAGGCGGCCCGCCGAACCCTCTGGTTCGCCTTAGGGGGAGGTGGGGTCGTGACACCCTGAAATTTTATTAGTCTTTATAGTTCTTATTTGAACTTAATGGCCTTAGATTCTTAGTTGAATGTCAGTCAAGGGAGTGAATTTTGTTAAGAAAAGTTTCAGAATCTCAAGTTATTAGAAAATCTAGAAATTTTCGAAGGAGGCTCTGCGCAGCTTTGGAAAATTGGCTATAATTTCGTGTACGAAAGTCAGAATTGAGTTCTGTTTGTTGCGTTTGAAACTAGACTTATAGAGCTTCCTATAGTGGAAAAATCAGAGTTTGATTCAATCTCTATAAATTCTAGAAAATTGGCAAAGTTGACTAAAAATTCTGCCCTGCACAAGTAAACATAGGAATGTTGTAGTAGCTTATGGCTCAATTTGGACTAACTTATAAGCTGAATTTCTTTGAGGTGTCTTCTAAAGATTAGTAGTGTTTTAAGTCTAGTTTTTAACAGGCAAAGTTGTATGAATGTTTGACATTTATAACTCAAGTTATGATTTTTCTAAACGAATGGCATAAGTTAGTATTTTTTTTGTGCATACTAGGTTTTTTGGTGTGTTTTTGGTGCATATTGATAGTGTGATCACTTGGTGAAGTGTGTGTACTAAATTTCATGGATAAGAACAAGTATTAAGTAAGAGAAAGTGTGTGATTAGAGGTGCTAATAATAAGTTAGTGAATCACAAGTTAAAACACAAGTACGAGAGAGTTAAGGAAAATCGACTTGAACCGACGTGCATCGTTTGCTACCGACTGAGTATACCACTTGGATACTACTTTATTACCTTAATCTTCTTGTTATTAATTGAGCAAAATCAACCCTAAATATCTCCTTAAGACAGCTGAAAATTTGGACTAAAAGAAGAGAGAGAAAAGAAAATTTTGAGATTTAATCTTGTAGCGACACTTGGCGGAAATCCAACCAACTTTGATTAAACCAATTTCCTTTCTTCTTATCACCAAATTCGCTTCATTTCTCCTTCATTCTTCTTCATGTTGGCCGAAACTAAGAGAGGGAAAAAGAGAGAAAAACAACTTCAACTCCAACCTTGATTCTTTCTGGTTGAGTTGAAATCACAAAAACTAAACCGATTAAACGTACCTTTTGGTGCTTGGAAAGCTTGGTGTGGTATAATTTTTAGAAGAGAGTGGTTTTTTTTCACTTACAAGAAGGCTTTGGGAAGGTATAAGTTCATCCACCTCTTAACTTTAACTTAATCTAGCTAAAAATGCTATAGAAGCTTGTAATCTTGACATATGATGGTTGATTGTTTAGTTTTGATGGAGTAGTGGCATGTTTAGCTAGGGTTTGCATCTTTTCAGTTTTGATTAGTGTTGTTTAACTACTAAATGATGTATTAAGGTTGGAAATGGAACTTGTGAAGTGATTTTGGGCTTGAGTGTAACTTTGTTAGAGTAAAAGTTGAATTCCAACACTGGTAGAGATTCTGCCCTGTTTCTTAGAACCAATCTGACCTACATATTCGTCCATGATAAAGGCAAAATCAGCTCTTTCTCAAAACATGAAAGTTATATGGAATTGAGTTAACTATTGACCTGAAAATTTTCAGCTTAATCGGAGTACTGTATCTTTTGAAATGACTAAAATACCCCTGACTGCCCAAATGCCCTGTCTAACCGACTGCTTTCTGTTTTCTCTGAGATGTCAATTTTTCACCCTAAAGATGTGAGAACTGGGTGTCGATGTCTTCATAGGAAATGTAGTTCTATGTCTTAAATTTGAAACACCATAAAATTTTCCCCAATCTGATAAGTGTAGCTTCAGTTGTGATTAAAACGCCGAAAGATGACAAACCTGTTACTTAGACATTCTTCTTTAATACTAGTTTCCAGCTTTGGTCTTGATGATTGCATTACTAGAATTGACTTGTATTTGGATGACATTGAGCCTAGTTGAAGAGCTATTGTGTTAAGCTTGCTTATGTGTTGAATTTGGGCTGAGTTGAGGAAAATAATGAAGCCATAAATTGTTGAAAAATAGAGAAATACAAAGGGCATGCCGCCCAAATTTTCGCTCAAGGGTTAGGCGAGTGAACTTGAGTTGAGCGACGATTTGAAGTCGAAGGGAACTTAGATTGCCTATGGTAGTCAAGTTACCGCTGGTAGAAGTATATGAGCTGAATTCGGCCGAAGGTTGTTGTGGCGACCCCACTTCCCCCTAAGGCGAACCAGGGGGTTGGCGGGCCGTCTGCCTAGCTCTCGCCAGGACTCACGCAAGAGATCTAGCCCAAATCCTTCCGAAGTATAGCCTAAATTATTACAGTATTGATCCTCCAAAATAGACCAATAACTAAGACCACATTAACTTCAGAGATAACAGCACTTTAAGATAGCGACTCGTCGATTCTTAAATACCTTACGCGTTACAAACCACGGAATAAAGTCAAACAATCCCATTTAACAAATTCATACAAGCCAAATACATTCTTACAAGCTAAGTAACAAATTTACACAAGCCACATAACCAATCTAGGGTTTACACTTTTCCAGCTTCAAGTGGCAACCCGAAACAAAACTACATTGTTTAATCCGAAATACATTAATAACAAGTAAAGTAGATTTCAGGCCTTTCTCACATGCCAGAACCTGTCAAGGAAAACAAACTAACGTGGGGTGAGCTAAAGCTCAGTGGTGCCCCAAAACATGCAATTACATAAGGCAAGTAGCAAATATTGATTTCAACTAAAGTAAACGATTAGGAAAGCGTATAACAGCACAAGGTAGGATACAGGGGCTCTCAGGAGCCATTCTCCACGAACTTGATCAAAATATTCGGTAGTTGACCCTCCGTCAACTTTCACTACCTACGGTCCATGTAGAACGCCACTTCACACCAGTTCCTATCTCCATTCATACCCCTGTCCCAGGCCCGCACACCAAAAAAAAATGATAGTGGTAATATTCGAGTACACCCTTTTATAAACTAGTCGAGGGATTCACCCAACGACGTCACAGACTAGTCGAGGGATTTACCCAACGACGTCACAAACTAGTGAGGGATTTACCCAACGACGTCACAACACTTGAGATATTCACGAAAACATTTCACACAAGTCACCACTCGAACGGCTAGTGTGATAAAGTACACACTGCTCACTTCGATGGATCAAAAACCACTTTGCAATTATCATATATCGAGTCAAGAAAGCACTGTAACCAAATAGTCATAAAACAAGCAGGGACACTCACCAAGAGTGAAGCTCAGATGTCAAGTTGGGAATCGAAATCCGCGTCCTCGCTAAATCATAGAAAACCAAGTTTTAAGAACTATAAGTTTTCTATTCAAATTCTAGGTATATAAATATAAAAGGTTATCTGGTATATTACTAGTTTATTTCCTCGAAATAATTCGACAATCCACTTAGGATTAAACTTAGTAAAAGTAGTAAATTGTTTCATATGGCTTTCTTTATAATACTTTTCTTTCTCAAAGTGCCACTAGTACTTTTTTTTTTATTTAAAGTAAGTTTTCTTGCCGAACAGGTTTTCTACGCTTTTTAGTTAAAATTATTAAAATCTCGTATTTTGTCAATTTTCCTCTAGACATCTAGCCAGGGACAAATTTTAAGGAAAGAAAAGGAGGTAAAACAAGACTTAGGGTTTTAGAAACTAGTGAAGTCGTTTTCTAGAAGTAATAAGGTTAGTTTAAGCTAAAGGAAGAAATATCGAGTCGGCAAAGTTTAGAAAATTTCTACACAAGACTTTCTAACGTTAACGTACAATACCAAGTTTTATCGTTCGATACTAGGGCGAAGATATATTTAAATAGCTTGCTTAAAACTTTCTCAAGTTCACAGGACCAACACGGATTTCTTACGATTCCGATTCACAAGCACATAATATTTCAGATTTGTCAATATAGCAAACTCACATTTCAAATAGAAATCTCACTAGGGCTTCGTCAATCATTAGCCCTAGGTTTCAACAGATTCATTTCTGATCAAAATTTAAACAAATGACCAAGGCTTCGTCAATCATTAGCTCTTGGTATCCAACAGGCTCATATCAGATCACAATTGAAAAAAATAAATGCAAGGCTTCCAAGCAGTTCCATCGACTAAACCGCAAGGGTTTTGTCAACCAAGTATAAATAATAACAAGTAATTCCAGCAGTTAATTTCATCAAAACTTTAATGTTTGTAAAAATTACTCAAATAACCAAACTGGAAATTTTCCGGCATCTATACTTCAACATTTTTGGTCCAATCTTCCAACATATCAAATGTTTCAAAGCTAAACCACTTACACGGCTTAAATACACATTTTTCATGCATTTCTAAACCATTTTCTTCCAATGAAAAATTCCAGAAACAAGTTAAAATTTCCAACTCAAGTCTCTCGGTTACTAGCAAATTTTCCAGCAGCTTAATTGATCATCAATCCAACTTTTCCTTGGCTAAATCAGTGTTTTAAGTACTCAAGTTCGACATGCAAACACTTAGCTAGCTAATTAACATTTCTAGTTCAAAATCAGATTCGAATAACAACTACAAACATCCCAAAAATCCAGAAATTTGTCCAGCTAGCCTCGGATGAACATGCATGTAAGCTGGTTTCATTTTATATTTATTTTTCTTGCCTAACCTAGCTAACTATCCTCATGCAAGACTTAATCACCTAGTGTTTAGTTGGTTAATCGAAATTACAAGCTCAGATTACTTTAATTAAGCAAGATTAAGTCTGCATTTCCTAATCAACTCTCGGCAATTTCTATTTCCTTCCGAATCAGATTTCTTAAGCTATCAATCTCATCATCCGAACGCACAAACAATACATGCATGTCTTATTCATCTTATTATTTTATTATTATTATTTTTTACTTAGTTAATTACAATTGCATGCTCAGATTGTCAAGAGATAAACGAATTAATCTCAGCATTATCCCCTTAAAGTCTCGGCAAACCCACTTTCTGCGCACATCAGAATTTTCCTTTCCTCAATTACTCATCCGAACGCTTAAACATTACATGCAAGTTCCTTAACATCTTCACCTACTTGTAGTTAGTCAGTCTAAGTCCAAGATTTACCTCGAACTGAAGCTTATACGCGTGGCACAAAAGCTGTCAAGTTTCCTCCTCTCTCGGACAGCTTACGCACTCGATGGTTGCAGTTGTGGAGTTGCGGTTGGAACTGATGAAGATGGTGACGATCAGCATCTGGTTGAGGTTAACAAAATGCAGAAGGAACTCACGCAATGTTTCTCTCCTTTCTTCCCTCTAGCTCCCGGACAGAATAGAAAAACTACAGCTCGGGGTTTTCTTTTTCTTACTCTCGGATACAGCAGGCAGCTCTCTTCTCATGGTCGATACTCACGAGGTAAGGTGGAGTGGTGGTGCGAGGCTGAGATAAAGTGGAGTGTTTGAGAGAGGTGATTCGCAGTGAAGAGAGGTTGAGTGTTGGAGAGGTGAAGGTGAAGTGTGTTCGGCCGAATGGAAATGGCTATGTTATAAGGTTGGCCGAGAGGGTGTTGGTGTGGTTGCAGGGTAATTTTCCGAAATAGTGGAGGGTATTTCGATCTTTTCACATCTCCTCCTAATTTCTACTCAAGTCCTCAATTCTAACTTAATTCCAAAAATTATCCCAATTGTGATTTAAACGCCTAATTATATACTAACCTTGCAAAAATTTAATCATTGGGAATTTTCACGTCCTAAGTATACTTAGTATACTTGTATCGATTTTGTCTAAAATTTATCGATTGCATCTTAATACTAAGGTTCCTCATAACCCTTTACATTATTAACGATTAAACTAGCTATCGGAATTTAAAGAATTTATTTTTAAGGAATAAAATTAATTTAACTCAAGATTTGTTAATTTAGTATAACAAAACCAATTGATTTAATAGTTTAGCACAATTATATTATTTTTCACATCAAAATTATTTTTTTCGCACTTATTTAAAAACAAATAAATAATAAAAAAATAATGCTGGAATTTATTAAAGAATAAGAAATGCAAATGAAATATGCACTGAGGTATATATATATATTTCGAGGTTCTCATAGTTGTACCCTTTAAAAAGTGAAAGTACCGACCAATAGAAACACATTTTCCTCGTCTTTTAGACTCAAATGCGAATTCCAAAGTTTTAATTGCTTCTTTAGCAACACCAAAAGAGTGAGCATGAATTTTCTAGAGTTTGATAAGTAACATGACTATTACCCAAATGAGTTTTAGTTACTTGATTTTCGTTAAGCGAAACGCTTAAGTTTCGAATTCTAGTTGATTTTAAACTCTTGAATAATATTTCATCGCAGATTTGGACTCCATCTAAGGAGTTGCACCTGAGCGTGACCTTAAAAAGAACTAGACCTTTGGTGAGTGCTTCCAAGTGTATGTTTGTATTTGATACTTGGTTTTACATGTTTTATTAATGTGCTTGGATAATATTTGACTTGTTTGAACGGACAAGGGTGTACTTTATCGCACTTGTCCTAAACATGATTTGTTGTTGTGCCTTGAGTGCACATGACTTGATATACTTGTTTATGCGTGAGCACTCTGGAATTCCAGAAACCCTGAGGCTAGTTAATCGAGTCGGCCGGCAAAGGGCCTGGTCGATTAGATAACGAACCCTGGGTCTCTTGTTTTGTCGAGCGAAGTGATACCTCCTCGACTAATCGGTATACTCGAGTATTAGTACACGTGTTTATCTGAACGTTTGAGTCCAGTAAGGCGGTTGAATGGTGGACGGATTGGCGTCAATCGGGACTCTATTGGACGGGTTACTCTACTTGAAAGTTGACGGAGAGTCAACTACTATTTGATCAAGTTATGGCGGAGCTATTTTGAAATAGCGGCGGTATCCTTTCACTTGATATGTTAAATAACCAGTGCTTGGCTTTACAAAACTTTATTACTCATTTTCTTGACTTCATGTGCTTGCTATTTTGATACATGTGATTTTTAATCATAATCAACTTGCTATTTGGGTTTGCATGAAGTTTTGGAACCTCACTAAACTTTAGCTCATTCTATGAGATTTGTTTTCCTTATAGGGGATACGAGCAAGGGTGTGGGGACTGGTACAGGTTAGCAAAGTCTGGTTTTTGAATTTTTGCGATTGTGCTCACGCTAGTGCCTGATTAGGGCTGGATGTATTTGGATTTTGGAATATTTGACACATTTGAGACATGTATGAGCCTTGGAACTAGATTTAAGTAATAATGTATATTTTAAGCTTGGAAATTGTTGTTTTATTTCCTTTTTATGGTTGTAAGTTGTTTTCTTTCAATAAGTAAGTGAGTCCTGGCGAGAGCTGGGCAGCCGGTTCGCTAAACCCTAGGGTACGCTCTAGGGGGAGGTGGGGTCATCACAGAGCGTGGTTCTATTGGTTTTTTTTTTTTTTGAAGGCATCCATCCCAGGTGTTGTTTGCAAGGTTGAATAGTAAAGTAAGATGCCTTGAGAGGCGGTTTACTCCTTGAGTTTCACGGTGATGAGAATATAGAGACCAAGGCCCATTCCATTCAAGCACATGGGGAATTGGAAGATTCAAGTAAAGACTAGTTCGCGGAGTACTAGCTTACTAATTAGGGTTTTAGTTTCCATTATTAGTTGTTTGTTAGCATTAATAATTTCGGTCAATTTTCACTTCACTTTGGCCGAATTTGGAGTCTTAATTTTAGTCAATTAGTTGTTAGACATTTTCGCCCTTAATGAAGGGCAAGGTCGTCCATTGGACATTCTAGGGTTTGAGTCCTGTAAGGCTATATATAGCCTAGGTTTTCATTCAATAAAGGACGGAATTCAGATTTTATAAAATATATGTGAGTTATTTCACTCTCTCTTGCCTCAAGAGAATTTTCTTTGAATACTTGAGAATTAATCTCAAGTTGTTCATCGAACTTATCAATCAAGTAGTCTCCTTGATTGTGGCGTTCTTCTATCCATACTTTTGGTTCACTAAATTTGCTAGTCGTGGGTTAAGGAATCTCCTTAGTTCGTGGCTCGTGATTCTAGAAGGGTCAAAGTTCCGCCAATCATTCCAACTTGGTGTTCGTCTAGATCCGTCTCACGTCAGTTGGTATTCAGAGCTAGTCGACGACATCAAGTATATCCCGTTGAGTTTGTTCGTAAGCTTCCTAGTCAATTTTATTTTGCAAATCTAGTCGTGTCTCTCTTTGTGTCAAGTCCGATTGTTATTACAAAAAAAAAAGGTACTGTAGCATCGTACTGTTCATCGCTACTGTAGCGACACTATTCATCCCGAAAAAAAAACTTTTGTTCATAACTTGTGTTTCTTTCTTATTTTGGTGTCTTGTTATATTGTTCTTGAAGTTTTGTGTTGGTTTAGAGTAAAAAAAAAAAAAAAAAAATCCAGCCGCTAGGTTTTGCTTGGGCGCAAGTTTCTTGCCAAATCTGTCCAAACTTTAGTTTATTCCACCAAGTTGTTTTAATTAATTTCCTAAACTGATTTTGTGGTTGAACTTGTTTGGGGTTGGAATCTTGGAGAGGGACTACCATAATCTAGGGTTTCTTGAGTTTCTTGAAACTAATCTTGAAGTCTTGAAACTTTGATACATGTCTTGATAATTATTGGAGGATTGAAGGAGAACATTGGATTGACATTAAATTCTGGAATTCTACCCAAAAAAAAACAGCCGAGTAATTGTGTGTTCTTAGAGTCAAAAAAAAAAAAACAAACAGAAAAAGGAAAAGAGAAAAGGCATTCGGGTAGCAAACAACAAAGAAGGAAGCCGCACTTTTATTTGCCAAATTCTGTCTTGTTGCACTTGTTCCAACAAACCAGAAAATTACATCAAGAAAAGACTACTCAAAAGTTTTGACCAACCTCCTCTTGAAAATCTTGCACACCTTGAGCCTTGATCACTTGTATCACCCGTTGAGTTTTTTGAGGATCTTGACCATCTTGATTCTTGAAGATTTGCACCTCCCTACGTATAAACAGTTTCTTGTACGTCCTTGCATCCATACGGGGCTTTCTTGGCTTAGGAGTAAACCTCTTGGGAGTTTCTTGAGCAGGCCGCTTGGGGTATTCTTGGGTGACGTTGCTTGTGTCATCTTGTGAAGCCATTGTTAGCACCAAGCGTCAAAACTGTCCTTGTGTGGAGCAAAGAGGGGAGGGCCGAATTGTTGTTCTTGAGGGAGAGTAAGGGACGAAAATTTTGAGGCGATTTAAGAAGAGGTAATTCTGGAAAATTTTGGGGTTAGGAAGCTACCAAATCTGGAAAATTTTTTAGGAAATTCCAGCCGACTTTGAGGGGAATTTAAGAAGACAAGAAATCTGGAATTTTTTTCGTGGAAGCTATTCTGATTTGATAAGGTAACAAATCTGGAAATTTTTTTAGCTACCAAATTCTGTTTTGCAGCCGACTTTGGGAGGTTTCAAAAGAGAAGGAAATCTGGAATTTTTTTTGGGAACAATTCTGATTTGTTATAGTCGACTTTAGGAAGGTTTTTGGAGAGGGAATCTGGAAAAATTTTGGAAGGTTTTTGGAGAGGGAATCTGGAAAAATTTTGGTAATAATTCTGTTTGGTTAGCCGACTTTAAGGAAATTTCCAAATAAGTCCAACACCTAACTTGTTTCCAAAAATCAATTGGGCAATTAAGTAAAGCACTTGGGAACTCCATCATCGTACCTGGACTTTCTTTTTCTTTGTACATCAATTCTTTCCTCTTCCATTCCTTATTCATTACTTGAGCTTTCCATTTCTACTTTTTGTTTCCTTGTTCCTTTGATACAATTGGGAGCTATTTTGATTAAAGTTTGATTGAACTTCCTTGAGAAAATTTCTGATTTCTTCAAAGGAAACAAACAAGTGGTTTGAGAAGTGAATTGGTGAGAGCATTAGAGTGCCATACACACTTGAGTGAAAACACGAGAGGAGTGAAACACTTAAGGGAGCAAGTGAGGCATTTTCTACTAACAATTTGTCAAGTTTTGCAGGTTTCACCATGTCTCAGGAACATGAAATTACCATTGCTCAGTTATCACTTAAAATGGATAATATGTGGAAGGAAATGCAGAGGAGATTTGACCAAAGGTTGGAAACAATCCATGAGCAAATTGATCAACTAAGTTCGTCTAGGGCTTCTTCTAGGAAATCTAGGGGAAAATCCACCCTGGGGGAATCTAGTGACTCCAATGCTGATTCGGAACATGAGGCATACGAGCAAAGAAGACCAAAGCGAAACCCAAGAGCAAACGGTGATGCCATCAAGGGGATTAAGATGCAGATTCCTCCTTTCCAAGGCAAATCTGATCCGGATACGTACCTTGAATGGGAGAGTCGAGTGGAGCTAGTATTCGGTTGTAATGACTACACCGATGCACAAAAGTTGAGACTTGCCGTAGTAGAATTCACCGACTATGCCATAGTTTGGTGGGAACAAGTGGTTACAAGCAGGAGAAGGTGTGGAGACCCACCTATAACCACTTGGACTGAGCTCAAGAGACTGATGAAGAAGCGATTTGTACCAAGTCACTACCATAGAGACTTGTACCAAAAACTTCAAACCTTGACACAAGGTCAACGCTCAGTTGAGGACTACTACAAGGACATGGAAATCTCCATGTTAAGAGCTGATATTCAAGAAGATAGAGAGGCTACAATGGCAAGATTTCTCAATGGTCTGAGGGTTGAAATAGCCGATCAACTGGAGCTTCAATACTATGTGGAGATTGAAGATATGGTGGAGAAGGCTATCAAGATTGAGCAAAGGCTCAAGAGGAGGGGTACAACCAGAAATTATAACTCTCATCCTCAACCATTTACTCGACCATTCCAGCCTAGAAGGGAAGAGAGAGGTTCGAATACTTGGACCACTCCAAAGCCGAAGCAAGATCAAGGGTCAAGCTCACGGCCACCTTTTACTAAAGCCGACTCCAAGGTTGTTTCAAAACCAACAATTGAAACTTCAAAACCTAGGAATCGTGACACCAAATGTTGGAGGTGTCAAGGAATTGGGCACATTGCAAGCCAATGTCCAAATCCAAGAACCATGCTTGTGCTACCAAATGGAGACATTGTCACTGATGATGAAGAGGAGGAGTACAAAGACATGCCTTCCTTGGTTGAAGAGGAAGATGAGATAGAGGAAGTTCCAACTCAAGACAAAGTTGGATTGGTAGCAAGAAGGGCACTAGCTACGCAAGCTAGTAAGGATGAACTTCAACGTGACAACATCTTTTACACTAGGTGCCATGTGACCAACAAGGTATGCAGCTTGGTGATTGACCCCGGAAGTTGTACTAATGTTGCTAGTGCATTGATGGTGGAGAAACTAAACTTGCCAACTAGTGAGCACCCCCGTCCCTACAAGCTTCAGTGGTTAAACAACAGTGGAGAGGTACGTGTTCTTAAACAAGTTCTGGTTACTTTTCGCATTGGTAGGTATGAAGATGATGTTATGTGTGATGTAGTACCAATGCAAGCTGCACATATACTCTTAGGGCGTCCTTGGCAATTTGACCAAAGAGTCACTTTTGATGGTTTCTTGAACAAATACTCTTTTATGCATCATTGTAAAAAGATTACACTTGCACCTCTTACACCTCAACAAGTACATGAGGATCAAGTTAGTCTACAAAAAGAGTATGACTTGCATGCTACCACCAAGAAGGACAACGCCAAAGCTAAGAAATTAGTGTTGGCCGACCCTTCTTCAAGCAAGTTGGATCACTCTCATTCGGTCTTCGAACCCGCACAGGAGAGAAAACCCAGCATGCTTGCCAAGGTGAAAGATGTGAGAAAGGCCTTGCATTCTAATCAGGTTTTATTTATTTTATTTGGCAAGGAATCCTTACTCACTAATGCTCTTGATGCTTCTTTGCCTAGTGTTATTACTAACCTCTTACAGGAGTATCAAGACGTCTTTCCTGAGGATATACCTAATGGATTGCCTCCATTAAGGGGAATTGAACATCAAATTGATTTCATTCCTGGATCTTCCCTTCCAAACAAGGCACCATATAGGACCAATCCTGAGGAAACCAAGGAGCAACAACGACAAGTGGAGGAGTTGCTTGGTAAGGGTTGGATTCAAGAGAATCTAAGCCCTTGTGCTGTACCAGTTCTACTTGTTCCAACCAGCACTAGTCGGGTTACAATGGCCTTTGATGCCGCTTTTGCACGTCTTGATGTGTACAACGCGCAGCCCAACCAAACCTTGGTTCACCGGGCGTCCGCTCATGGTCCACCCATAGGCTTGAGACGTCACTTGTGTGGCCATTATCATGGAACTCTTGCTGTCCACAACATGTATCTACCACCACCACAAGTTTTCCTGGTGTCCCACAAGGGTGTCTTGATCTTTCTTCGCTTGAGAAGGCGACATGCAGGCTGCTTGGTGACTATACACATCCTCTCATCACCTTTGTTTTGTAAGAAGAGTCATGATTTGGGGACAAATCGCCTTTAAGAGGAGGGGAATGATGAGAATATAGAGACCAAGGCCCATTCCATTCAAGCACATGGGGAATTGGAAGATTCAAGTAAAGACTAGTTCGCGGAGTACTAGCTTACTAATTAGGGTTTTAGTTTCCATTATTAGTTGTTTGTTAGCATTAATAATTTCGGTCAATTTTCACTTCACTTTGGCCGAATTTGGAGTCTTAATTTTAGTCAATTAGTTGTTAGACATTTTCGCCCTTAATGAAGGGCAAGGTCGTCCATTGGACATTCTAGGGTTTGAGTCCTGTAAGGCTATATATAGCCTAGGTTTTCATTCAATAAAGGACGGAATTCAGATTTTATAAAATATATGTGAGTTATTTCACTCTCTCTTGCCTCAAGAGAATTTCCTTTGAATACTTGAGAATTAATCTCAAGTTGTTCATCGAACTTATCAATCAAGTAGTCTCCTTGATTGTGGCGTTCTTCTATCCATACTTTTGGTTCACTAAATTTGCTAGTCGTGGGTTAAGGAATCTCCTTAGTTCGTGGCTCGTGATTCTAGAAGGGTCAAAGTTCCGCCAATCATTCCAACTTGGTGTTCGTCTAGATCCGTCTCACGTCACACGGCATGTTGCATTCCAAATCAGGTGGTCGATTTGGGGCGTGACATTTCGAGAGCGTGACTTGAGGGATACGGTAGATGTCTCGTGACTAGTTTGTGCGGGTTAGGGGCGTGACAACAACTCTCGGCCTTGTGTCTTTCCAAAGTTGGCCGACTTTAAAACTCCTAAAATAACTAGAAAAACCATGATTAAACAACTTAGAATTGACTCACTAACAAAGACTACCAATCTGACCAAAATATAAAACTTATAACAAATGACTAAGCTTACGGGCCCACGTCTTGTCGGATGCAAATCTTCTGACCAATATCTTGATCAATCCGAATTACATTAACAATTGAGGATTCTCCTTGAGTAAGACCTTCAATCGTCTTGGAACCTTCAATTGCTTCTTGAATAGCGCAAACCTAAGTATTGATTTGATTGGCCAGCTTAGCTCGTGAGCAAGTAACGTATCCAAATTGAATTGGATTATCTTGAACTTGACGGCAGCTCGCATGTCCACATTAGAATTATGCCACAAACACTTCCAAAATACTTCCGGATCTGTATCACCATTTGGCCTACAGAAAAGACATGTTCAACCGATTCACTCGTAGCAATTGAATAACAAAAACACTCAGAAGGCAACTGCCAACCAAACTTGCTCAAAATGTCATCCAAAGGGATCCTCTCCATTAACAATCGCAACATAAAGAGTGATACTTTTAAAGAAATTCTAGGATGCCAGAACTGAGAATAAATAAATGAAGTATTTCATGCTTGCCTAACCTCCTGAAAACAGAGGATAAATAAAATTTTCCTGACTTTGTAGGCATCCAAATAACCTCATCAGAACCTCCAGCATACGGGATAGGGTGCTGCAAAATGAGATAAACAAGTTTCGCTGGCATCACTTGACTAACCAATTGTGCATTCCACTTACCATTTACAATGAAATAATTAAATGAAAGGTTTGGAACTACCAGAATTTTGAGAAATAAAACTGCACTACCAAACCAATTATCAAACAAAAAATGACAAGATGTATCCCCATACAATATTTCACAAGTACGAAAGAGGCCCAAAGAGATGATCCTGTACGAAAGCTCCACCATAACTTAGAAGAAAAGATGTGTAAACATCCTCAAGCAAACGGAATCTCACTCCACCGTCCTATACTGGATAACATAAATGAGACCAGTGAATCCAATGAAACTTTCTTCCGCCTATAGTAGAAACCCATAGGAAATTGGAACAAACCTGCTCTACAACTTTGATAATTGATTTTGGTAAAACAGTTGCGAATAACAAATGAATTGAGATCGAAGCAAGCACATGCTTAATTAGAATTATCTTTCCTCCCGAAGTTAAGAACTTTGATTTCCAAGAAAGTACTCTACGAAGAATAGATTGCCCCACCTCCCCATAATATGATATCTTACATGTGACGACCCCACTTCTCCCTAAGGTGAACCAGAGGGTTGGCGGGTCATCTGCCTGGCTCTCGCCAGGACTCACGCAAGTAAACTGGCTAAACCTTCCCGACGTATAGCTTAAACCATTACTAAACTCGTCACCCGAACAAGCCAATCCTTAAAACAACCAAAAATACTAGAAACACATTAACTTCAGAGATAACATTACCACTGGACGACTGAAGATCCACTCTTAAGTACACCTCCAATCAGTTTACAACACAACTACATTCACACGTTACAAACCACAAAGTGAAATCATAGAATTCAAATACAATCCTACAAGCCAAACAAAACTCAGGTTTTGCACTTTTCCAGCTTCAAGTGGCAACCCAAAATGAAAGATACATAGTCCGATTCAAAACAACATTCATAAAAGGTAAAGGCAGACTTCAGGTCTCTCAAATGCCGGAACCTGTTAAGGAAAACAAGTAACGTAGGGTGAGCTAAAGCTCAGTGGTGCCCCGAACATGCAATCATATAAACAAATAGCGAATAATAACTCCAAACTAAAATTCAACAAGTAAGAAAGCGTATAACAGCACAGGGTAGGATACAGGGCTCTCAGGAGCCATTTTCCACGAACTTGATCAAAATTAACCGCAGTTGACCCTCCGTCAACTCTCACTATCTAAAGTCCACGTAGAACTTTTTTTTTTTTTATCTTAACACGCTCCAACCAACTTACTCCCACCGGGCCCGTTCTTCTCACTAGGAAGTTTGATATTACTCGAGTATACCTTTTAATAGCCTAGTCGAGGGATTCACCCAACGACGTCACAACAAGTGGTTACCAAGTCAGGATAAGAGGCCCTCCCACCCTAAGGTGTGGTACATTCCCCTGCCTGGTGGTTTAGTTGACGAGTCCACGCTCCAGTCAACAGTTGCAAGGTTTTTGGTGCTTGAGTTAGGATAAGAGGCCCTCCCACCCTCAGGTGTGGTACATTCCCCCACTCAGTACTTAACTAGTGCGAGCAAGATATTCGAGAAAACATTTCAAGTAAGTCACCACTCGAAAGGCTAGCGCGATAAAATACACACTGTCAATTTCAATGGATCAGGAAAACCACTATCCGATTATCACATAACAAATCAAGAAAGTGCCTTAACAAGATAAACATAGAACAAGCAAGGATACTCACCAAAAGTCAAGCTGGGAATCGAAGTCCACGTCCTCGCTAAACCCTAAAAGACCAAGTTTTAAAACTATAAGTTTTACTATACAAGTTCTTGGTTTATATATAAAAGATTATCCGGTATATAACTAGTTTATCTTCTCAAAATAAATCCTCAATTCTCTTAGAATAAAAACTAGTAAAAGTGATAAAGTATTTCATATGGTTTCTTTGAAGGTACTTTCTTTCTAGAGGTGCAAACCAGAACCAACTTACTTCAAATAAGTTTTCTTGCCGAATAAGTTTTCTCCGCCTTTCATTTAATGTTATTAAAATCTCGTGTTTTTGACAATTTTCCTCTAAAACAACTAGCCAGGGTCAGCTTTACGAAAAATTTTAGAGTTTGAAAGTTAGTGCAATCACTTCCTAAAAGTAATAAGGCTAGTTTAAGCAAAGGAAAGAATTAACTAGTTGGCAAGGTTTTAAAAGTCCCAACACTCGAATTTTAGCATTATCGCACTATACACAAATTCCATAGCTTGATACTAGGACACTATATTCCAACAAAGCTTGGTTAACAAGTACTCGAATTCAAAGGACCAAAACGGATTTCACGATTCCAATTCACTTGTACATTATATTCCAATTTGCCAATATAGAAAAATCACAATTCAAACATCAATTTCACTAGGGCTTCATCAATCATTAGCCCTAGGTCTCAACAAGTTCAATTCTAATCAAAATTAAACAAAGAAAGTCCAAGACATCAAAACCATTCCAAACCACAATTCATGGACTTTCCAATCGCATTTCGGCCAAATCACTTAAACAATTCCACCAAAAATTAACTCTTGCAAAAATTACTCAAATGGCCAAGAGCTTCATTGTGACAACCCCACCTTCCCCTAAGGCGAACCAGAGGGTTCGGCGGGCCGCCTGCCCAGCTCTCGCCGGGACTCAGTCGTTCACTACAATCCTCAAATGAATTACAAGAATAAACCTCAAATATTACAATATAAATCTCCAATATACATCAAATTCTCCAAAAATTACATGTCATAAGCGAAACGGAAACAATTCCCAACTATACATAAAATGATTCCAAATCCAAATTGTACAAAACATAGGCCATCCAATCACGTGCACAAGTACTACAAGCCCTTCCTTCGCCTTGAGCCCTGTGCAGGGGAATAAAATATTTTTGGGGTGAGCTAGAAGCTCAGCGAGTAACCAGAAAATCAGTAATCAAATCTGTTTAACAATGGTTCATTTCAATGATGTCGTAAATCAAATGATAAGTCCAGAAACAATTACGACATTTACAAAACATTAAATATGGAGTATCAATAATTCAAGAAACATGTACAATGGAAAGCGATAGTAACATTCATGAAAAAGATACGTTCGTTCTCCTGCCATTTACTTTTCTTTTTTCTCATTTGAAATTGCATCATTTTCCACCAACCTCCACCAACCTACAAAGGTAATACTCGAGTATACCAAATGTTCACCCAGGTCCCTAATCGCCCGACCGAGTCCGCTTCTGGCTCGAGACGACCGGTAACAAGGGGCAATGGCCAGTTCAGCCCAAAAAGACTTACATTCATGCGCAAGTAGCATTTAATCATTAATCATGAAAATTTCACATTTATTTAGGTTGAGTGCGATAAAGTACACACTCGCCCAGAAAACTCGTTTTAACAATCATTGAAAGCACTTAATACATTATCAATCCATAATAACAAGCCAATTAGTCAAGGAAATATATCAAACAAGGAACGCTCTCATATAAGCACGCATGATATGCAAGAAAACAGTTCAAAAGTAACTTTGGAAATAGTTCAGAAGTAACTTTGGAAACAGTTCAAAAGTAAATAATGCAAGAAACGTTTCACAAGTACTTTGGAAATAGTTTAGGGTCACTCACCTCCATGGCTCAGAAACCATCCATCATATATCATTGCCTTGCTCAAATTCAAGTCTTAGATCACAAACTCAAGGCAAACAAGTCCTTTAAAAGTTCGGACAGCACTTCCCCTGAATTTGCTAACTTTTCCGGCCATCATGGCTTCATTATATCCTCAGCCAGTCCCAAAGGTACACACACAACAACAAGTTCATCCAATAGCCATTCAGCAAGCTCCAAGTAGTACTAGTACAAGTCAAGCTAGGGAAAAGTCCGGAAATGAAAATTAAGCTCAAAACCAGAAAAATAGTTTTGACGTCATTTTACGGTAATGGTACCAAAGGCGCTACGATGGTCGGATGAAGGTGAAAGACCCACCATTTCGAAGCTAAGAACCAGGGCTACAACAATGTAGAAGGTCACTCAGTCCAAATCCCAGCACAACTAAGTCATATATGCCAAATACCAAACCAGAACCGTAATTGCAGGTTTACAAATTGCACTATGCTGTAATCAGTACAACTCTGTCTAAACAGGTCCAAATACAGAAATTCCAAAGGCATATGGTAGCTAGGACATCAAGCTACATTTAATCAGAAGACCTAAACACCCAAATCCAAAACAATTCCAGTCAAAACAACCCATTTCAGACGCAGTTCTAACATCCTGATGAACCCAGAACAGCAATAGTAATTTCAGCTTATCTCATTCTAAACTACTCCAAGAGACCTGAAATTTTACAGGCACCCTTAAAACATCAATACCTACAACTTTCATGTTTTGAGCCAAGGCCAATTCGGCCCCTAACCATGAGATACAAAACCGGACAGAATTGGGGATATAAAACCCTAACTTTCTCAAATTCCTTCCAAACCCAAAATTGATTACAATTATCTATCATAGACACCTACTAGAGTCCTTAAACATCAATTCCCATCATCAAAGATAGCCACAACATCACATTCATATTAAACCAGAAAATTCATCAATAAATTGAAAACTTCACCAATTCATCTCAAACCAAGAAATAAACCACAATTCATCACTTTAGCTACCACTAAGCACAACTTAAGCTTCATTAAGTGTAGGAGGAAGTTCAATCACCACTCACCTAGTAAACAAGAGAGGGAGAGTTGTTGGACACCTTAGCTTCCCAAAACACTTCACCAAACCACTTACTAGCACCAAATGGAAAGATTTTATGGAGTAGAAACAAGATCAAATGGTTGGATGATTACACTCAAGCAAGATGGAAGCAAGAATATTGGAGAGTTTTTCTTTCTTCTTAGCTAGAGAGGGCCGGCCACAATGGTGAAGAAAAGAGTGATTTTTGTGGTAATTTTGAGATATTTAATCAATTGGTAAGAAAGGTCAAAAGTCAAATAAGTCAAATAAGTGACCACCACTCTTAAGGTGACACTTGTCACTTCATTAATGCATTCCTATCCTTCTTTTTCCCTCTCACATCAATCACTTCACCTCCTCTATTTATCTCTTAACACCCGATAAATTTCACCCAGTATCCGGAACTTAACCTAATTGGTCGAATTTTTCCGAACTTTTCGCCCTAGTGGGTCCCACATCTGGTATACACTCTTAATTTCTCAAAACCTATTTGATACTAGAAAAATCATCCAAAAACTATATCTGCTCATTAAAATATCTAGAAAATTTCCCTACTAAAGAAAACGCAGAAAACAAGCCATTAAATAAATAAAACCCTAGAAAATTAGAAAATTTCCGGGTTCTCAAACTCATTTTTTTTCGGGGCGTCACATTCATCAATCATTAGCTCTTGGCATCAAACAATCACTCCTTACATCAAATCAACAAGAAATTTAACCCAAAACAAATAGGAAAGTCACGGCCAGCTTAACTAACAAGTAACTCTAGAAATTCAATTTTTTTTTCCTCTCATCCACGGCTCAATCAGCAACATGCATGACCAATTAATTAATTGACTATCAGTTTTAATCCAAAGCCAGGTTCGGACATCATCAAAGGTCACCAACCAACCAGAATTTCATCCAAGTCTTCTCGGTTGGCTTGCATGCAAGCAGATTCTGTATCACTTTGATTTTCTTGTTTAATCAAGGCTGATTAACCTCATGCAAAGCTTAATCATCCAGTTTTTAGTTAGCTAAACACACATCTAGGCTCAGATCACCTCAAATTAACAAATTAAAGCTGCATTTCCCAGCTCAAGCTCTCGGTGTGACAGCCCCACCTCACCCTAAGGCGAACCAAAGGGTTCGGCGGACCGCCTGCCCAGCTCTCGCCAGGACTACGGAGTCGAATCACACAAATCCGATATTACGCGAGATAGGACCCAAAAGAAATGAACGATTGAAGACCGCCAAGCTTAAACATGGAGAAAACGCTTTCATATATACATGTCGCTAGGTTTACAATTCAAATGGAACCAGTGAAACGAAATACATTTAGGGTTTGCTCATTCTCGAGGAGCTATACAAAAGAACAAAAGATTTCCTAACTAGCTCAACTCGCTTCTCAAAATCATGATTTCCAAAAGAGGTTCCTGTAAGGAAAACAAAGATAACGAGGAGGGGGTGAGCTTACACCCAATGAGGTACCAAACATGTAGCAGAAAAATCAGGTATTTCACGTTATACAAACCAGATACACATGCTCGCTATAAAGTAAGACAGGTAAACACAAGAACTCAAATAGGAAGGATACAGGTGGCTCTCAGGAGCCAGCTTTCCAGCGCAGTACTTGATCCAAGCCGGTTGACTCTCCGTCAACGTATATAGAACCAACGCGTCCGTAGATCCCACTTTACACCAAATTCCGTCCACCAAACACCCCTTTACCGGGCCCGCTCACCTCAACAGAACAGAAATGGTAATACTCGAGTATACCGGAATCAAGGGTCTCAATACCCATAGATCCCAAAACAGACTACCGTGGTTCGTTATCTAATCGTCCAGGCCCTTGTCAGCCCGACTCGAATAACTTAGCCACAGGATTTGAGCTCATAGGTCACAGATACAGATACAGATACAGATACAGATACAGATATCAGATACAGATACAGATACATATTGACACCAAAATTGGCATATGAACAGACAAGAGAACGAGTGCGATAAAGTACACCCTCGTCTCAAACAAATTAAACAGATTGCAGAGCAGAAATCAAGTTAAACAGCAATGGAGGGGAGTGGTACACTCACCGGTTCAAGTACAGATACCTCAAAAGTTTTCACTTCGGATTGGCTTTAATCGACAAGAAACCCTAAAATAATCAAAGTAAACCAATTGAAGGTTTCACATCCAGAATCGAGTAAACAAAATGCACATGTGAGGCTCGACTACTAGTCGTATGCCTCGCCAAATAATTACTAATGCAAGGGTACAAAACATGATTTTTGGGAACAAAAAGGTAACATGAAGACCTAGGTTCAACAACCCAAAAGCCCTTCATTTCTATCACAAGCCAATTCAAACTTAAAGGAACCAATCGGCCTAGAAAAATTGGACAGCACTTCCCCTAAATTTCTTACTTTTCCAGCCATCACGGCTTCATTATTTTCCTCAATCAACTCCCAAAGTCATACTCAATATACATTCATCACCACAGCCGTTCAATAGGCTCAAGGTTATCCAAGTACAAAAGTTAGCTAGGAAAATGACCGGAAATAAAAGTCAAGCCCTAGAATATTCCAATAAGCACAAGAAGACTCGATTACAAGTCATAAACCGATGCCAACACGATCACAATAGGGTTCCATAAGCATATAAAAGCATTAGAGGAAACCAGAAATTTCGGAAATGTAACTAGCTTTGGCCCTGAAAAAAACAGTTTTTGTCCTCATTTTGCGGTAATGGCACCAATTCCACTACGCTTATCGGATGAGGGTGCAAGACCCACAATATCGAAGAAACAAGACAGGGCTACAACATCACAGAAGGTCACTTAACCCAGTTTTGAGTGAAAACAGGTCAAAAATGCAAGATACTACATCAACAACGTAAAACAGATTCACCAAAACGTATTCTAGCGGAAACATCATAACTCAGGCTCTACAAGTCCAAATCCAGAAATTCCAAAACCAGATGAAAGCTAAGAAAAAGGGATAAATTTCATCAGAAGGCCTCAACAACCAATTCGGAAGCAATTCCAGAAAAAACAACCAATTACAGGCGCAGTTCTCAATTTCGGGTAAAACCAGAACAGCAATAGTAATTTCGACTTTTCTCATTCTACACTACTCCGATTGACCTTAAATTCTGTAGGCACCTCTAAAATATCATTCCCTACAACTTTCATGTTTTGAGCTAAGGCCAATTCGGCCTCTAACTAGGACCTAAAAATTCGGACAGAATGCTCCTTCAAGAACCCTAATTTTCTGAAATTTCTTCCAAACCAGAAATTGGTTGCAATTAATCACTTTTTCCACCTCCTAGAGTCATTATATACCATTTTCAATCATCATAGATAGCCACACAATCATGCTTATATTAAAACAGAAAAATCCCCAAAAATATAAAAGTTCATCAATTCAACCACAACTCAAAATATAATCCATAAAATGGCATCTCATACTACCACTAAGCATGATTTAAGCATCAATCAAGGAAGGAAAGTGGTTCTTCACAACTTACCTTAGAAACAAGAGAGAGAGAGTTATTGGTCCTCTTAGCTTTCCAAATAACTCCACAAAACAACTCACTATCACTCCCTTAAGTGTTTCTATGGAACAAAAACAAGTTTAGATGGTTGAATTCTTGGATTTGAGCAAGAGAGAATCAAGTAGTTGAAGAGGTTTTCTTTCTTCCTTTCCTAGAGAGAAATTCGGCCAAGCTTGAAGGAAAATGGAAGATATTTGGTCAATTTTTGGTTTTATTTAGTAATTGGTAAAAGGTTGAATAGTAAGTCAAAACAAGATTTAATCATATGGTGACACATGTCCCTCTCATTAATTCATGCCTAACTTGTTTTTGTCTTTCTCACACCTATGCACTTGGTACCTCTAAATATCTCATAACACCCGGTAAATTAAACCCGGTATCCAAAACTTAACCTAACTGGCCGAATTTTTCCGAACTTTTCGCATTAGCGGGTCCCATGTCCGTTATACGTTCTAAATTTTTCAAAAACTATCCGATACTAGAAAAATCACCTAAAAACTCTATTTACTCATAAAAATTATTTTCACAATTTTTTCAAATCAATAAAATGTGGAAAAACGTGCAATTAAAAGAAAAATAAAACTTAGTACTTTAAAAAAAATTACGGGCTCTCACACTCTCTCCCCCTTAAGGAAATTTAGTCCTCGAAATTTTACCTTCAAAATTTAAAGTAACCAATGGCTTGTACCTTCTTCGTCTTCAGAGTCAGTAGAAATGAGGTTCTTCATTTTAGTCCCTTCTCCACTTGACGGTCCAGGGTCGGTCTTAGTTGGCTGCTGGTTCCTTTCTTTTCGTGCAATAAACCCCGGGCAATTAACAATCAGATACTCGGCGCTTCCACAGCGCAGACATCTCCTTCCCTTTTTCCAACAATCCACTTCAATATGATTGGATTTTCTACAATATCCATAAATTGTCACACCACCAGCTCCACGGCCCTTCTTAGCAAGTGATCTACCAGCTTTACCCTTTTTCTTTACATGGAAGATCTTCAGTTGTGGCCTTACAATTCCTGTCTTTTGAGCTTCCTCTGGAACCCCCATAGAAGTATTGCTTTGTGCCATGGCTACAGTCTCCTTGGAAATCTCTTCGTATTTCCTCTTTAACTCCATGTTTTGGTGTAAAAGCTCAAGTTTCTCCGAATACTCTTGCTTCCATCGCCCTTCCCAGTACTCGGTCAGCCTCCTTTGAACCTCTATTTCGTCTCGAAGAACCGCAATTTCCCGATACGGATCAACCCAATGTGTCATCTTACAGAGTTGCTGGAACTCGGATGCTAGCCTGTCGGGCAAAACAATGGGTCATAATACATTCCTAAGTACAAGTGGCACTCTCGGTCCTTGTCCAGCTATTGTTTCCCTTTTCTTCTCTTGATTCTTGGCCTCGCTTAGTTCCACGGCCACGACCACGTCCATGACTGCATCTTCCTTACATATATATATATATATATATATATTTCCCTCTTTTTTTCCCCCCCAAGGTAATTCAGCGAATAAATATAGTAAAGTGACAAAAGTAATCGAATTCTAGCACACCAATTACACCAAAGACATATACACGTATAACACACCATGTATCAAGATGGTAGACAATCCAATACACCAATACATGTCATATTAGACAAATAATCATATGCACAAATACTCAAACCAATGTCATGTCATAACGGTATAAGAACAAATCAAAAGTAAAGGCGATATCATCCCGGTCGCAGTCAAATAACCTCGTCCGGTCTCTCACGTCACTTATCAACCAACCTAGTTGTCCCTTGACCTCCTGTCTCATTCTAACCAAATAAAACCTGTTCATGTTCCCAAAATGCAAATCTCACATACTTAACACTGCCTCAACTCTGGAGTACCCAAGCACAAGAATCCGAAATAAGATAATTCACCTCTCGAGCTGGCCAGTCCCAAGAGTAAACCATCTACAATCGAAATTCCTACCAGACGTACCTATCTATGGTCCTCAAATACCACAAGAAAATTTAAAGCCTATAACATTCACAATTCAGAGCTTAGGCTCGAACGAGCACTTAATCCCTCATACCTATCCACCACTTATTCCAGGCGCATTCCGCGCAGAGACCACGCGAAGCAGGCTCTGATACCAACTGTGATAGCCCCACCTCACCCTAAGGCGAACCAAAGGGTTCGGCGGACCGCCTGCCCAGCTCTCGCCAGGACTACGGAGTCGAATCACACAAATCCGATATTACGCGAGATAGGACCCAAAAGAAATGAACGATTGAAGACCGCCAAGCTTAAACATGGAGAAAATGCTTTCATATATACATGTCGCTAGGTTTACAATTCAAATGGAACCAGTGAAACGAAATGCATTTAGGGTTTGCTCATTCTCGAGGAGCTATACAAAAGAACAAAAGATTTCCTAACTAGCTCAACTCGCTTCTCAAAATCATGATTTCCAAAAGAGGTTTCTGTAAGGAAAACAAAGATAACGAGGAGGGGGTGAGCTTACGCCCAATGAGGTACCAAACATGTAGCAGAAAAATCAGGTATTTCACGTTATACAAACCAGATACACATGCTCGCTATAAAGTAAGACAGGTAAACACAAGAACTCAAATAGGAAGGATACAGGTGGCTCTCAGGAGCCAGCTTTCCAGCGCAGTACTTGATCCAAGCCGGTTGACTCTCCGTCAACGTATATAGAACCAACGCGTCCGTAGATCCCACTTTACACCAAATTCCGTCCACCAAACACCCCTTTACCGGGCCCGCTCACCTCAACAGAACAGAAATGGTAATACTCGAGTATACCGGAATCAAGGGTCTCAATACCCATAGATCCCAAAACAGACTACCGTGGTTCGTTATCTAATCGTCCAGGCCCTTGTCGGCCCGACTCGAATAACTTAGCCACAGGATTTGAGCTCATAGGTCACAGATACAGATACAGATACAGATACAGATACAGATATCAGATACAGATACAGATACATATTGACACCAAAATTGGCATATGAACAGACAAGAGAACGAGTGCGATAAAGTACACCCTCGTCTCAAACAAATTAAACAGATTGCAGAGCAGAAATCAAGTTAAACAGCAATGGAGGGGAGTGGTACACTCACCGGTTCAAGTACAGATACCTCAAAAGTTTTCACTTCGGATTGGCTTTAATCGACAAGAAACCCTAAAATAATCAAAGTAAACCAATTGAAGGTTTCACATCCAGAATCGAGTAAACAAAATGCACATGTGAGGCTCGACTACTAGTCGTATGCCTCGCCAAATAATTACTAATGCAAGGGTACAAAACATGATTTTCGGGAACAAAAAGGTAACATGAAGACCTAGGTTCAACAACCCAAAAGCCCTTCATTTCTATCACAAGCCAATTCAAACTTAAAGGAACCAATCGGCCTAGAAAAATTGGACAGCACTTCCCCTAAATTTCTTACTTTCCAGCCATCACGGCTTCATTATTTTCCTCAATCAACTCCCAAAGTCATACTCAATATACATTCATCACCACAGCCGTTCAATAGGCTCAAGGTTATCCAAGTACAAAAGTTAGCTAGGAAAATGACCGGAAATAAAAGTCAAGCCCTAGAATATTCCAATAAGCACAAGAAGACTCGATTACAAGTCATAAACCGATGCCAACACGATCACAATAGGGTTCCATAAGCATATAAAAGCATTAGAGGAAACCAGAAATTTCGGAAATGTAACTAGCTTTGGCCCTGAAAAAAACAGTTTTTGTCCTCATTTTGCGGTAATGGCACCAATTCCACTACGCTTATCGGATGAGGGTGCAAGACCCACAATATCGAAGAAAAAAGACAGGGCTACAACATCACAGAAGGTCACTTAACCCAGTTTTGAGTGAAAACAGGTCAAAAATGCAAGATACTACATCAACAACGTAAAACAGATTCACCAAAACGTATTCTAGCGGAAACATCATAACTCAGGCTCTACAAGTCCAAATCCAGAAATTCCAAAACCAGATGAAAGCTAAGAAACAGGGATAAATTTCATCAGAAGGCCTCAACAACCAATTCGGAAGCAATTCCAGAAAAAACAACCAATTACAGGCGCAGTTCTCAATTTCGGGTAAAACCAGAACAGCAATAGTAATTTCGACTTTTCTCATTCTACACTACTCCGATTGACCTTAAATTTTGTAGGCACCTCTAAAATATCATTCCCTACAACTTTCATGTTTTGAGCTAATGCCAATTCGGCCTCTAACTAGGACCTAAAAATTCGGACAGAATGCTCCTTCAAGAACCCTAATTTTCTGAAATTTCTTCCAAACCAGAAATTGGTTGCAATTAATCACTTTTTCCACCTCCTAGAGTCATTATATACCATTTTCAATCATCATAGATAGCCACACAATCATGCTTATATTAAAACAGAAAAATCCCCAAAAATATAAAAGTTCATCAATTCAACCACAACTCAAAATATAATCCATAAAATGGCATCTCATACTACCACTAAGCATGATTTAAGCATCAATCAAGGAAGGAAAGTGGTTCTTCACAACTTACCTTAGAAACAAGAGAGAGAGAGTTATTGGTCCTCTTAGCTTTCCAAATAACTCCACAAAACAACTCACTATCACTCCCTTAAGTGTTTCTATGGAACAAAAACAAGTTTAGATGGTTGAATTCTTGGATTTGAGCAAGAGAGAATCAAGTAGTTGAAGAGGTTTTCTTTCTTCCTTTCCTAGAGAGAAATTCGACCAAGCTTGAAGGAAAATGGAAGATATTTGGTCAATTTTTGGTTTTATTTAGTAATTGGTAAAAGGTTGAATAGTAAGTCAAAACAAGATTTAATCATATGGTGACACATGTCCCTCTCATTAATTCATGCCTAACTTGTTTTTGTCTTTCTCACACCTATGCACTTGGTACCTCTAAATATCTCATAACACCCGGTAAATTAAACCCGGTATCCAAAACTTAACCTAACTGGCCGAATTTTTCCGAACTTTTCGCATTAGCGGGTCCCATGTCCGTTATACGTTCTAAATTTTTCAAAAACTATCCGATACTAGAAAAATCACCTAAAAACTCTATTTACTCATAAAAATTATTTTCACAATTTTTTCAAATCAATAAAATGTGGAAAAACGTGCAATTAAAAGAACATCACATGCAATTCCCATCCTCTTCATAATCAGATTTCCTGTGACTTGATTCATCATCCAACTGCACAACCATCACATGCATGCCCATAAACAACATCATCTACCTATAATTAACTAGTCTAAGTCCAGAATTTACCTCAACTTGAAGCTCAACACACGCGACAAGCAGCTGCAATTTTTCTCTCCTCTCGGCTTTCTAAGGAACTCGGATATAACTGGCTGAGCTCAGTTTGGCAGGCTGTGGTGTTGGTTGTTGGGCTGATCGCAACTGGTTGAAGATGAGGAAGGAAATTAACAGCTCGGCAGTGATGGAGGAGATGAAGACAGATAGCTCGCACACTACCTCTTGCTCTCTCTCTCTCTCTCTCGGACAGTTCAGAAATGCAGCTCACCGACTCTCTCTCCCTTGCTCAAGCTTACAAACGAAATGATGGAAGTGTTGGCTCTCGGTCCTCTTCACCAGCTCACGGATGAAATGAAGGAAGAACGGCAGGTCTCTCTTTTTTTCTTTCTAGCTTACGGACAGAGAGAAAGGAAAGAAAATAAAGAGCTCGGCTCCCTCTCTCTCTCACTTCACTCTCGGTTCACGGCAGGAGAATGAAATGGAAATGGAGTGTTGTGGTGAATTGAAGCTGATGTAGTGGAGTGTGTGTAGTGAGGGTGAGCCGGCAAAGATGGAAGGTTGAGTGTTGATGTGGAGAATGGAACCGGCAAGATGGAAATGCTTGGATTTGAAGCTTACCCAAGGAGGTTCCATGGCTGCATGGTTAATTTGAGATGGAGGAAGGCTAAATTGGTCTTTTAACATCTTGTCCGACCTTCCACTTAAGTCTTCACTCGTAATCAAATTCCAAAATTTTACCCCAAATGAAATTTGATAGCCTACTAGTATACTAATCTCGCCAAAAATTCAATTATCGAGATTTTAACGTCCTAAGTGAAATTATAAAGGGTTTTGACCTAAAATCGATTTCGTCTTAATTCTAGGTTCCCGTTGACACTTAACATTATTAACACTTAATATTAGCTATCGGAATTCAAAGAATTAATATTAAAGCAATAAAATAATCTACATCAAGAAATATTAATTTAACTTGGCAAAAATCAAATAATTTAATATTTTGCACAATTAAATTAGTTGTAATCTAAAAATTATTTTTATATACTTATTTAAGAACAACTAATAATAAAATTTATTAAAAGTCTAAAATGCAGTTGCAACATGTATATATGTATATATATATATATATTTTTTTTTTCAAGGCTCTCACATTACATCTCCCAAGATATAGGGGAAAACCCAAATAATGAACTGGAAAATTCTGCCTAGGAAATTTAGTCACTCGTTCAATAACCCTTCTCCGAGCAAGTGACAATCAGGATGCACCAAGTAGCCACTTTTTGGGCATTAATTAGCTATCCAGAGCTCTTTTGATACATTTCCAGCACCTGCATGATGCTCTTTAGAGAAGTATAAGATCCATTACCAAAGATGAGCACATCGTTAGCAAACACCAAATGAGTTACCGGAGGACAACCATGCGGCACTCTGAAACCCACAAAACCAAACTTGGTAACAAGGTCATTAGGTGCTCTCAATAGAACCTTTGCCCCAATAACAAACAAAGCAGGCGATAAAGGGTCCCATGCCATAGACCCCTACTAGATTTAAATCCATACACCATCCCATTTATAATAATCGAAAACCACACATTGAAGATCAACCTCCAAATCATAACTTTGAATCGTTCCCCAAAACCAAACTTGCGTAATACATTTACCATAAAAACCAAGACACACGATCATATGCTTTGGACACATTCAACTTCAATGCTACATTTCCTCCTCTATACATTTGCCCAATCCCAATCATAATTTCTTGAGCTAGCAAATAATTTTCTCTAATATTACGGCCCTTTACGAATCCATTCTGTTGTGGTGAAATAATTTTTGGCAAGGTGAAAAATAATCGATCTACTAAAATTTTGGATAAAACTTTATCATAAAAGTTGTAAGACTAATAGGGCAAAACTGAGAAAATCCTGAGGGTTAGAAACCTTTGGAATCAAAACAATAGCAATAGATTTAATAAACTGAGGCAATTTTGCTCCACAAAAAAAACTCAAAACTGCATTATAAACGTCTTGAGCAATGACTTCTCATGTGTAAGTAAAAAACTTATCCGTAAAGCCATCAGGACCCACCGCAATCTCTCCATCCATTTCAAACACTACTTTCCGAATTCCATCCATTGGATCAGCCTCCAAATTAATGTTATCCTCATCCGTCACAAGAGGAGGGATTACATTCAGTAATTTAGAAGAAGAGAGCGAGGTCTCAGAAAACAAATAAAAAAAAAAACTTAATAGCTTCATTTGCTATATCCTTGTCCTAATCCACCGAAGAACCATTCGAATCCTTTATCAGATGAATTGCCCTTTGCACTCTCCTCTGTTTAACAATCGAGTGAAAGTACATTGAGTTGCAATCCCTATGCTTCAACTACTTCACTTGAGCTTTTTGGCTCCAGAATTTTCCCTCAATTAAAAGTGCATGCCGTAATTTCGCTATGGCCTTATTTAAGTTCGTCTGGGCTTCATCTGAACCATCATTTTCCAAACTTGTTTCAGCCATTAAAACCAAAGATTCTGCTGCCTTGATAGATGCAAAATTTTTTCCGAAACACCGGTTATTCCATTGTTGAATAGCTTTTCTAGCAGCCAACAAATTGGAGCACAAAATAGGCAATGGTGAACCACTAACCTCCAGCTGCCAGGTATCCCGAATCACCTCCAACAGCGAGGACTTTGAAGTCCAGACATTCAAAAATCTGAAAGGCCTCGAGTTATCATCGAAACACGACACAAACGAAATCTTCAATGGCGCATAATTGGATAAATATTATTAGTCCTTTTCGTTGCAAGACCGTTTTGTTTCCATTTACTCTTTTTCAAATTTTAATTGGCTACTCTTTGTTTGCCTTTCTCGAATAACATGATTTAGAATGGCAAATGATTATTGACCACGAAAAACTGCAAATAATCTAAGCCTAGTTAACTGGCTATTAGCAATTATATCAGTCTAAAATCTTCTCTTAAAATGAAAATTTTTGAATTATGGGTGATTAAATTTTAGCCTGATACACAATCAGTAGTTCAGGTATTTCTGAATTATTCGACTATTGCCGTAAAATGAGCAATGCTCTTATAGAAAAATGGTTGGATGACTAAAAAAGGAAATGGCAGATTAATGGAGGAGAATTTCGTGACTAGCACTCAAAATTTTTTGTAATATTCATTTAAAAAGTCAGGCACACTAACCCTACAAGAGCTTGTTGGGACTTATAGCATCTAAAATAGGGTCAGTCTTTCAACTTTCAGAAAAGGCCCTCTTGATTTTTGATCAAACATCTTGATTCTTATTTGAATCTCAAAGAAGTGAACATCCGGTAGTGCATTAATAATGCATCTGACAAAAGTGCCAGTCTGTTACTAAGGAATTATAGACGGAAAAAAACAACTCTTAAGAACGGTAAAAGTCGAGGTATATGCTTTTCATGAGCATAGAGGAGCCCAACCAATTTCAAGATTTGGAAGTGGACTTGAATTGATGTATGAACGTGAATAGTATTAAACAGAATACAAAACTTTAAACCAGCAATAGGAGCTGAAAATATCTTTTATTAAACAAAAAGCAACTACAAAAGCCAAGGCCTTAATCTGATGTAACTCGAAGACGATAGTTGCAACACTGAGAAATAATATCAGCTAAGTAAAAATGTCAGCCCCTCCCAAGGAATTAAGAGGAGGAGAAGAAACGAAATTAGTAATCTATGTCTGGGGATTTCTATACTTAGAGATCATCGATCCAATCTTATCAAGTAGTTTAGTTGCACTTTTCTCTCCAGATGGGGAAGGTGTAGTCCATTCCTGATACTGGTGGAGGCTGCCTGTAAAGTCTGTGAAGAGTCCATCCACTCCAATCGTATTAATCCAGTAATCATATTCCTTATATGGATCTTGGCTGAAGTTGAAATGCAAGAATTGGTTCTCATTGCGGTAAGTGTAGGGGTGCACCTGGAACAATCCATCATAGTGAATAAAAATTTTAGCATATGCACTAAAAGATATCCAGCAGCAAGGACAAAAAAATGCTAAACGGAGCAGAAGTACTGCTGATTGACACAAAATTAGCAAAGCACAATAGGTAAACACATCTCATTTTGCAAACAACAGGCCAGAGAAATCAAGCGAGAGCATATCATGATCAAAAAGACAGTACACACTTCGGAGAAGATATGAAATTTGGCTCCTGAAGAATAGGCAAATTTTTATTAGACTAAAATAAAGAAGGCTTCAGAGTTCACTCAAGGAAAAAGGAATGCAAACTATTGAATCAAGAAAATGTCTAAGACTTTCCCGCATGCAACACATACTAATACTTCAAAACGCTAAAACGAGAGTGAGTTTGGTACAATATTTACAGAATTATTCTTCTTTTTCCCTCCTCTGATCATGCTGAGGATGTAATTTGGTTAATATTTGTCCAAGTGTAATGCTCCTATCCACTACTAAAGTTGAAATTTCGTTGGATTCTCTGGTTAATAGTGTAGCTACAAGCAGTCAACAACAGTCCAAGAAACATAAGAATTTCACAAGGCAACCCAAACCATACCTGAAGGTTTAAAGCATGTGCTCTCGCAACAAGATCAGTAGGTAGCTGCAAATAATTCTCCGATACATATACTATTGTATCCTTCCAAGGTCCAATACCCATCACATAATTCTTGATGAAGTTGAGATATTTGTCAGAAGTGATTTCCCAGTATGACTGATATTTGAAAATACAACGTTTGTCAAAAGCAGAAAAAGGAAAGCAACTGAGTCACTTATTACATTCACAAATAATAACCACAATCTGGAGATCCAGTTACAAGTCATGTAAAGGGGCAAGAAAACCCAGTGCATCAGTCTTCAAATACATAATCAGAAAAGAGGTACAAGTACATGAGATTAACAGAGAGACATTTACAGTAGCCATAAAAGTGAACTCAATAGAAAATGATGGGATATATTAACAATTTCCTTGGTGACCTCCAAATAGGCCATGGACACAACAATAAGCATCAGGATGACAACAACAGCTTTGTGACTACTAACTTCGAAGTCAAATCTACCATTCTTGAATTATCAAGTAACTTTCATGCTACAATTTTGCCCGAAGAATTTTCTCATAATTTGCCTTTAAGATTGATATTGGGATAATATATGTTGACAAAAGGCTAAAGAGGAAATTGTTAAACCTGATTGGTATCCTGTGTAGGTATAGTTATGTCATCAATTAGGAAGACTTTTGGCAAGTCAGTCAGGTTTGATACATAAATCAGAGATGTTGGAGCAAAGGACTGAATAAATGCTGGCTGTTTCAACCATTGCTTTGACATATACTCTCCCCTGTATCCATACTTATGGAGTGTCTCAACAAACTTGTCTTCAAATTTCTTACCACCTGGCCACTTCACCTGTTGAAAACAATTGTTAAATACTACTACAGTAATAGAAAATTGCAAAACTCGTGAACTTTTTGCATTTGTACACTCTAATAGGAGCCCTCAAGTTAAGAAGCTGAAAAAACGAAGAAAAAAAAAGAGACAACTTACATATTGGTTGACCATTGCAGGATTTTTTATCTCTGGGTAAATTCCTACAACTCTGGGGGCATCTAGTGCTATAGATATGAACTCCTCAAATGTAATGATAGGAAATTTTCCTGCACAACATTTTCACAAAGTAATCAAGTTTACATATGTTCAGAGTTTATTTCCTTAGTACTAACAAAAAAACTCATATGTCAGAAACACATAATTTGATCATCATCTATGAAAAAGTTACTCAAGATTATATTTTCGTTATTTGTGTCATAAAAAATTAAAATAATTGAAATTATGACCTATCATAACATATGTCATAAAGTGAATTCATGCTTTTTTGTTATGCAGAAGTCCACACAGTGAACCATTTTAAACCAGTTAGCTGCAGTTATGCAGAAAAAATTCAACCTGGAACAAGGATGAAGCAAGAGCTATGGAACTTGTACACATTCTGACCATAAGAATCATTTAGTTTCCTTCCTAAGACCTATACCACCAGAAAAACCACCAGTATTTGCACCATAACCAAACATAAAGTTGGGGTCGCCCTTTAGCTTTTGGTGATAAAACTAATGCATAAAATACAAATTCTTTCCCAAATACATGATTAACCATTTTGAATTGGTTACTAGTGATACTAATTATTAACTCAGCACAATCATTAAAAATTGATAACTGTGGATCCCATGAAGAGTTATGACAAGTTACTTCTCTGCTCTGTTGATGCCAACAAATAGGGTAATGGTAAGTGTAAGATGGACACATGATCTGGGCACATCTCATACTATCTTAAGTTTCATGTGTCCAGACATGTTCTAAAATTATGAAGAAATGCATAATTTGACATTTGACATGAAATTTGAATAATACTAATAGGACTGCAATGCATACTGACTGTTGTATTGTTGATCCCGGAAAGGATATCTTTGCTTAACACCCAATGACTTCAGCTCTTCCAGTGTAAAATCAACTGCATAATTGCAATGGAACCAAAAAGAAATTCAGTAAATGCTTTCCTTAGAATAGACAGTGTATGTCACTGTAGAGATCTTTTGGTCATCCTCACACAAGAATATGTGCAAACATGATAAGCAAACTAGCACTTTTATGTTTTTTAATAGTAAGTTAAGGCTCTCAAATGTCAGTATGTGACTTCAAAACTAGAGACATATGACAAGTCAAAGATAACAAAAGATTTTAGTTAATAAACGAATGCCATGATATCCTACAATGGAAAAAGCCGGTTGTGTTTGTGCCTTGAACGTTACAGGCTCTCTTCCTATTTGCAAACTCCTTGTGTTCAGCAATGTCTGTAGTATCATCAAGTGTTACATCATGTTGCATTATGAGAACACCATCTTTGGAGGCTAGGACGTCACCTTCTATAAAGTCAGCACCCTCCTCAATGGCTCTCTGCAAATAAAACAGGTTTCAGGGAAGACAACTAAATGAGAAGAGCATCTTCACCTTCTATTTTAGCACCAAATTTTACTGGATGAAAAATACTGATACATTGCAAATTGTTCACTTTTTTCTGTAGTTTCAATTTACTGCTAATTTGTTCTGGGCAGTTTGAATTTGCACTAAAATTCAATAGATATCAGTATTGATGCCAGTTAGTGAAGCAATGAGTTACCTAACAACCATAAAAAAAAGTTTGGAAAACCAAACACAAAGGGCAAAGTAAAAGCCCCTTCGGTGCAGGTAGAATAAATGGTTTGTATATATGTACCATATATGCAGCAGCTGTTTCCTCAGGAAATTCTCCGTTTGAACCTCGATGTGCAAGGTTGTAAGGGCGAAAAGTCTGTAATGGTTTTTTGCTTCCATCATATCTTTTGCCAGGAAGTGGGTAAAGAGGCCTTGAAGCACAGCCAACCAGCAGGAGCAGGAAACTTAAAGGAACAAGACCTGCCACTGGCATTACCAATAAGATCACGTACTAATAGCAAAAATGAATTTTTCACATTAACAACAAATCTCTTGTATTAGACCATACTAATTCTTGCAGGTAGAACAGGAAAAATGATATCCTTCCAATCATCATCAGTAACGGGTTGTGTATAATCAATCTCATCATAGTTAATCAACATCTTCAGTCCATATCAAAGACACTTCATTTGATAATCAAAAGCCCACCTTACCAAATTGTAAAGCAAAGCCTTCTCTTTCCTTTCTGACATTAATTTTTTGAGCCTATAAAGCTAATAATTCCCAAAACATTAATCATAACCATCACCAGAACCAATTCCAGTACAAAAGGTTAAACAAAGCAACCAATTTTATCTAAATTCCTCATTCCCTAAAAAATGGTAATGACAACAAACTTACAGAAATGCAAGCCCTGTATATCAGACGTATGCAAGAAATCTAGCAAAGAAATGAGAAATTTGCAGAAATTAAGAGGTAGGTATTGGAGCTTACGAGCTGAAGCCATGGAGTCCCTCCCTTTCGCAGCTCCTATTCTTGACTTTTGTTTTGGCTGTTTGAGGATGGCAGTCAATTCAAACATTTATATAGCACTATGATGGAGACCTTCTGCAGAATCGTTGCCGTGGATTTACATGTAATTCTGGGAATATTCCATTAATCCATAGTTGTTGAGAAGTACTAGAGAATTTGGACTCGTTCTCATCTCGCCGGTGAATCAAACCAACCCGTGTTAAACTTTAATGGTTTGAATTTTTATATATTAACTAAAACGCACAAATAATGATTTATTTTTTTGGGATAAAATTTAGAGTTGATTCTTGTTTTTCATTTTTTATTTCTGGATAAAATTTAGAGTTATTATATTATGTGATTAAGAGTCTGTCTAATGAAATATCCATTGGGCCGGGTATTTCAGTTATCATATTTTTTAAGTGTAAGATTAATTAGATAAAATAAATAAATACAACAGAGGATAAGTAAAATTAAATATGAAAAGTTCATAAATGTAAGATAAGGTAATAATTATTAGTATATATATATACATAGTAAATTAGGTAAATTTTATGTGTGTTAATAAGTGTCCATTGGGCATTCATTAAAAAAAATCCTTTGATTAATAGTTTTGGTCTGCCAAAAATTACTTTTGCTTAATCTTGATCAGTGATGATTAATGACAATTATGAATTAGGATTTTAATGCATAATTTGTTTTCAAACTTTCGCCGCTGATTTTTTTTCTCATATATATGCAATACTCGTATAATGTTTGGTTGAAATCCCAAAATTTAGAGTTTTTCAAATCCTTCCTTTCCCCTCCTCACTTTTTAAATCCTATCATTTCTCGTTAGAAAAAGATTAATATATATGCAATTGAATAGAATTAGCATGTCTAATGAATGGAATAGAATTAGTGGATCATCGATATATTGGAGCATCAATGTTATCTATTTATGTGTGTTGATTTTTTAGATCCATTTTTATCTACTAATTGTCAAATATGTATGTTGTTGTGTAATGTTTGATTTGATATACTTTTCTGCCATTGATGCAATTTTATGAAAATTTTCTAATAAAAAAAGGAAAAAAAAGAATTAATGGATCAATTGGATCATGGGTTTTACCTATTTTCTAAGTGAAGATAACTTTTCAATTAACCAATCATATGTGAGAACGTAAAAGTAAAATTTCACTATAAATTTAAAATTTTAAATTGTAGTAGATCAGAACAGTAACATGGAGTCCCATGTTCAATTTTTAAATTTAATGGTTTCAGATCTTAACATGCTGATATGCGTTTGATAACCACAAATTAAATATCTAAATTAATTAAGTGGTAATGAATTTTTTAGGCAAAACTTGTTTCCAAAAATAAATAATAATCTATTCACTTATCACTTAATGTGATATACACACAATTGTATCAAATTTAATAATTAACAATTGAATAACTTAATGAATTTAAACTTTAAATTTTAGATTTCAAATTTCAGTTTTTAGATTTCAATTTTATCAAACGAACCCTAATACTATTTGCTCCATTTGAAATTCAGGCAGAAACTAGAAACATTTAGTTTTTGGTTTCTAAAGATTTCAAAATTGATATGTATCATATCCTAACAAACCTGAATGTAGATTGCAAATTAAGCGGTTATAGTTTTTGTAAGCCCCGATGCAACCAAATACAACCAAAATACTCAACCAGACAAGTAGTCAAGTAAATACAATGACAAAGAATATAAGCAATTTTAAAGCACAAAAATAGAGTAACAATAAAGTAAAAGAAATTCAAACCAATCAAACTCCCAAACTTCTTCCAAACTTGGAGTTGAATCCACCAAATAGCTTCTTCAATTGATGGTAGTGCTAACCAACTTGTACAAGTGAAGGCTCACTCCTTCCTCACCCCAAACATACTTTGGTTGAGCAAAGGAATTTTACTACTCTCCAAGTAAACCCTCAACTAGCTACAATTGAAAGCTTACCCACTCAATTAAGAACTACTTTATACAAGTGAGGCAACCTTTATCAAGGTTTTACCACTCCAAGTGATAGGTTCACCTTCACCAAGGTTTTACTCCTCCTAGAGAGTAACCTTCACTTGAGCAACCTCACAACCCAACTTTCCCAACCCCTTATACAACCAACAAAGAATATTTCTACTCAAAGATCTCACTTGTAAGCTTGTATTTAGTGTTGGCAAAAGTCTGTGTCTTCTTGTGTTTTGGGGTATTTATAGAAGGTGAGAAATGGCTCCAAAAAGGCTCTCCAACGGTCAAATATTAAATGCTGTCGAAACTAGTCGTTGGCCTGTCGGACGTCCGAACCATTTGCTCTGCGTCCGAACCATGCGTCCGAACCACCTATCGGACGTCCGAACCATTTGTTCTGCGTCCGAACCCTGCGTCCGATAGAAGTCAGAATGTTCAACTTTCATTCTTTTTGTGTCGGACGGCCGAAGTAATGAATGAGCGTCCGATCCAAGCGTCCGAAGAGTATCGTCGTCTGTCGGACGTCCGATCCTCTACATCCGAACCTTCATATTTCTTAACTTCTCTTTGATTCAAATCTTTTCGATTCTCTTTTGGATCAATGACCTGTTCTAACAAATTTCTCACATAAAAACATTAGTCCAAATCTACATTTTGGTTTTGTTAATCATCAAAACCAATGACTGATCAACCAAGGTCAACAGTTTTAACTGACCACATATTTCATCATCTAACACTGGATGCAACTAAAGGATACCATGGCCAGAAGGACCTAAAATCTCCGAAAATTGTGTTATGCATAAACAAATACCATCTATTGAAAGCTTTTCAAATTTTCTTTTCATAGTTAATTATGAGTTTGACTACTGGGTGACTCATTAGGTAACCTAGTTGTTAATTAGGGAAAGAATCTAAATGACGGGTTATAATAAATTTGGGTGTGTATTCATATGGTATATTGGGTATAAATTAAGTGAGCATTAACTTGACCACTAAGTATCCGTTAGAAAAATTCATTAACTTTCAATATTACGTTTACTTTCTTAAATTTCACTATCTTAAGTGGATTTATATTTTCATTTTAATTGTTTTTTTTTTCTTTTTGTTTTGTTTTCCTTTGGTTTGCATGTCAAGATGTCCATTTCTGCCAGCTACATTTAAAAGGCTATTACTTAGGAAGATGGCATCACAGGATTGTGGAAATGCATCAGAGATCCTGGGTTTGCGTTTATCAATTCAAACTGCAGAGGCCCCGTCCTGGGCAGAGACACGTGGCAGCCCAGGAAGGCCAGAGCTGGGCTCGGACCCCAGGCCCATGGCCACTGTCCTGAGGCACACCGCCGCTAGGGCTCTGAGGGGTTCCAGAGAACAATCCCGCAGAGGGCGGAAAGATCCCCCTCGGCGCGGGATTGAGACTATTCTGGGCAGGTCCCGAAACGTACGGAGGTCGGACTTACCAGCAGGTATAAATGGTAACGCACATCCACTGCACAAGGCACGCTCACCGTAGGCAAATTACCCCCAACTGTTTTACTTCTCGTGGATTCCACTCACCGGAAGACTAACTTGACCGTCGGAGTGCTCCCGGGGACAACCTCGGGGCTCCCCTGCTAGTCATCCTCTAGACCTCTTCTCATTTATTTTGCAGGGCTTGGACACGCTTTTCTCATCAGCACGCCGAGCTCATCAGGTCAGCTCGGTCCGGGGAAGCTCAGCGCTTCTTCAGTTGGCGTCGTCTGCGGGAAACGAAAGGTACGTGTAGTTGTGTTGATGGCGAGAACGCGTTCCAAGCGCACCATGGAGAACACCGATCCCGGAGCCGGCGAGGGGTCCCGGCGAAGGGTGTGAGAACCCGAAATTTTTCCCATTTTCTAGGTTTTATTCGGGTTACTGGCATGTTTTCTGCATTTTCTTTATTCAAAAAGTTTCTAGATAATTTTTATGAGTAAATATAGTTTTTAGGTGAGTTTTCTAGTATTGGTTAGTTTTTAAGAAATTAAGAGCGTATACCGGACGTGGGACCCACTAAGGCGAAAAGTTCGGAAAAATTCGGCCAACTAGGTTAAGTTTTGGATATTGGGCTTAAATTATCGGGTGCTAGGAGATAATTAGAGGATACCTTATGGATTAGAGTGAGAGGGAACAAAAGGATATTCATGCATTTAATGGGGTGACAAGTGTCACCATGTGATTAAATCTTGCCATTTTGACCACTATTCATGCCTTTACCAAATTAATATCAAAATTCACCAAAAATTCACCATTTTTCTCCCTCTCTTGGCCGGCCTCTTCAAGCAACAAAAGAAAAGAAAACTCTCCACAATCTTGTCTTCAATCTTGCCCAATCTTCAATTAAACCGATTAATCTTCCAATTACTCCATAAAACCTCTTAGTTTGGTGGAGTTAAGCTTGGTGGTGAAGTGGTTTGGAAGCTTAAGGTGTTAAGTTGCTTCTTTCTTGACTTGGCAAGGTGAGTGGTGGAGGAACTCCTTTTCTCTCTTCAATAATGCTTAATTAGTGGTTAATGTGAGCTTAAGTGATGATTTTAGTGGTTATTTGTGATTTTTGGATGAAATTTGTGAAGTTTTATAATTATTGGTGATTTTTATGTTTTCATATGATTATTATTATGGGATCATGTATGATGATTGGAAATGATATTTAAGGAAGCTAGAAGGTGGAAAAAGTGGTTAATTGCAGGAAATTTCTGTTTTGGAAGAAATTTGGAAAGTTAGGGTTTCATGTTCTTACATTCTGCCCGGCACTGTAGCTCATAGTTAGAGGCCGAATTGCCTTGGGTTAAAACATGAAAGTTGTAGGGAATGATATTTTAGAGATGCCTACAAAATTTCAGGTCAATCGGAGCAACGTAGATTTAGAAAAGACTGAAATACCCCTGCTGCCCTGGTTCTACCCGAATTTGATAATTGCGTCTGTAATTGGTTAATTTGGTTGGGAATGCTTCTGATTTGGTTGTTGGTGCCTTCTGATGAATTGTATCCTTGTATCTTAGCTTTCGGATGGCTTTGGAATTACTTGATTTGGACTTAGGTAGCCTGACTTATGATGTTTGAACCAGAATGTGGTTTGTGAACCTGTTTTTGCGGTTCTGGTTTAGTATCTTGCATTTTTGACCTAGTTACACTCGAAACTGGGCAGAGTAGCCTTCTTCAACATTGTAACCCTATCTCTTAGCTTCGAAACGGTGTATCTTTCACCTCCATCCGATAATCGTAGTGCCAATGGTGCCAAAACCGCAAAATGATGTCAAAAACTATTTTTTTTGGGTTAGAGCTTAATTCCATTTCCGGATTTTCCTGGTTTACTCTAGTGCTTATTATTCTTATGGAACCCTATTTTGGTGGTATTTGGACTTGGTTTATGACCGGTAATCGAGTCTTATTGTGCTTATTTGAATGTTTTAGGACGTGACGGTGGTCCAAGACGCTCTTAGGCGGAAGTGCATGAAATATCATTTGCTTGATTGGTGAGTGTACCACTCACTTGTTGTTTACAATGTGGCTTTGGTAAATGTGAACTTGATGCCTTGAAGGCTTATTTGCTTCGTTGAACTTAATTAAGTGAGGGTGTACTTGATCGCCCTCACCATTTGGTATCTCATATGACTGTCTACTGTTTTACTGCAATGACTGAATGATACATGAAATACTGAATTGGTTCATGAATTTGGTGTCGCTTGGACGAGTATCCAACGACCATTACTGATACGACTGAGCTCAACCCCATTGGTAGTCAATTGGATCGAGCCGGCGAGGGCTTGGTCGTGAAAATTGACGAGCCATGGGGACTGTTATATGGAATCTTGTAGTAGTGAGACTCTTGATTCCGGTATACTCGAGTATTACCAAATTTCTACTGTTTGGAGTTCGGGCCCGGTAGGGGTATGTTGGGTGGAAGGAATGGAAGTAAAGTGGAGCCTACGGTTGGTTACTCTTAAATATTGACGGAGGGTCAATGAGGTTCGATCAAGAATGCAAACGAGGAAAAGGGCTCTTGAGAGCCGCCCGTATCCTTTTATCACCACTATTGATGTGTGCCTTTGCTTACTTTTGATGAGTTGGAATGAAAAGCTTTATGCTTATGTGAACTTTGCTGCTTGAGTGGTATTATCTCACTGGGCGTAAGCTCACTCTATTCCCTTTTGTTTTCCTTACAGGAAAATAAATATTTTTGGACTGAATTTGATAGTTGGTTGCCGAATTGAGCTAGATGGACATATCTTTTGTATAGCTCCTTGATTGAAACCCTAAATGTACTTTTGGGTCCGTTTCTCTTTTGATTTGGCAAACCGTACATGTATCCACTTTTGAATAACTTTTGTATGCCACTTTGGATTGTATATGCTTAATTTCAACATGTAAATATTTGCTTGATGTTTGGTTGGATTTTGACGTGTCGATTACTATTCATGGCCGACTCCGATTTCATTTTTTTATTTTGACATTTTGACTTGTTTACGCGCTGTTGTATGTTCCGGAACGTATTAGATCGCTTTAAACTGAACCGTTAGTCCTGGCGAGAGCTGGGCAGGCAGTCCGCTAACCCCTTTGGTTCGCCTTAGGGGAAGGTGGGGCTGTCACAGGTGGTATCAGAGCTACTTCGCGTGGTCTCTGCGCGGAGTGAGTTTGGGCCAAGTGGTGTTATGGTCCTGCTTTCGTGAATGCGTTGAAAGGTATAAGTGCTCTTTTGAGCGTAAGCTATGAACTGTGCATGTCATAAGTGTAAGGATCATTACCATGGGACTTCAGGAAGTTAGGTATGTATGTCGGGTAGGAATCTTTAATATGGATGATTTACGCTTGGGACAGGCCGGCTCGAGTTGTGAATCATCTTAGATGGGATTCTTGCGCCCGGATACGAAAGAGATGAGAGCCTAGGTTAGAAAGGATTGGGCAAACTAGAAATACGATTCTATGAAATTTCGTGTGGTTTGTTCGGGTATGGTTAAGCGTGATCAACCTTGATTAAGATATAAATGGTGTTGTTCTCGTAGATTATGGACGGAGCCCTAGGGGGGGAAACTTTTTCGTGAGTTCTTTTGTACTCGTGACCTAGTCTGTCTATAGTACTTTTGGAGGACCCCTTTTGTTTCATGGGATAACTTTGTATGTACTTGACTGACTGTTCTATATAATTGCTTGATCCGGTTATGTGTTCTATGTATATGTGTTATGTGTTTAAATGCTCTACGAGGTAGTTGTTTTAGTTAATTGTCCTTGTTTAATTGTTCCTGTTTAGTGCTACGAAAAGGAGGGTTAGGTGCCCTTTAACAGTATATTTATTTTGTGACCTAGATCGACTTAGTTTGATGGAAGGCACTCGTAGTGGTCGAGGCCGTGGACGCGGGGGTAGGCAACCCACGCCTGAAAGGGGCACTGGGGAAATCTCATCTGGACCTAACCCTGACCCTGAATCTAGGGTTGATCCTAACATCCAAATAGCGGCTGCTATGCAGCAAATGACTAATTTACTAGCCCAAGTGGTGCACCAACAGGGCCAAAACCCAAACCCTAATCCTGGAAACCCTGGCAACCACGTCGAGAGCGACGACAGGGCACTTGAAAGATTCCAGAAGTTTGCCCCACCGAAATTTATTGGGGGGGCCCGACCCGGATGTCGCCGAAAGGTGGCTGGAGAAAATGATAGATATTTTCGCTGCCCTGCACTACACCGAAGAAAGGCAGGTGACTTTCGCCGTCTTTCAACTAGAAGGGGCGGCCCGTTCCTGGTGGAACGTCATTCGGCAAAAATGGGAGCGGGAACAAACGCCCAGGACCTGGGTGAATTTTATGCAGGAATTCAATGCTAAATTCTTCCCTCCTCTAGTTCAGGAGCGGAAGGAAGATGAATTTATTCGGCTTTGTCAGGGGGCCCAATCTGTAGCGGAGTACGAGAGCCAATTCACCCGCCTATCCAAATTTGCGTCCGAACTCATTATGACCGAGCAACGAAGAATACGGCGATTTGTTCAGGGCCTGAACGTAGAAATCCAGAAGGATCTCGCAGTAGCCCAAATTAACGCTTTCAGCGATGCAGTGGAGAAGGCGCAACGAGTAGAGAATGCTAGGCTACAGGTGAGAAACTTCCAGGCGAAAAAGGGAGCATTTCCTGGAAGTAGTTCGGGGCAGGGGGATGAGAGTATCCCTTCCAAGTTTGGACGGGGAACGGGAGGAGAAAGGATGCCGGAAGTGTCACGAGAGGGCCCGTCACGAGGCGTCCAAGTGGGGAGAGGCCAGAGAGGAGGCTCGGCTTCGGCAACACGCGGACCTTGCGGGTATTGTGAAAAGTCAAACCACTCGGAGGACAATTGCTGGAAGAAGGAGGGAAAATGTTTGCGCTGTGGAAGTGCAAATCATCAACTCGCTACTTGTCCAGTCCTATCACGAGATGGAAAGGGGAGTCAGCAATCGACGAGGACTACTTCCAAACCCGCCAAGGAGGAGGGGACCAAACCTAAGGTAGCAGCTCGAGTGTATTCACTGGAGCCACAACAGGTCCCCGATTTTTCTGAAATTGAGGAAGGTACGATTTCGGTATTTCACCGATTTACGAAAATCTTAGTAGATCCCGGTGTTATTCATTCATTTGTCAACCCCAATTTTATGTACGGAATAGATACAAAACCTGTTCGTCTACCCTACGACCTGAAAGTAGTACTCCTATGGGGAAACATCGTTTGAGCACTGGTATGGTTTGTAAGGATTGCCGCGTTTGGGTAGGAGGGAAGGTTTGGGGTGTGTGTTGACGCAAAACCAGAATGTGATATTTTTTTGCCTCTAAGAAATTGAAACCCCACGAACAAAACTGTCCAACCCACGATCTGGAGTTAGTCGCAGTTGTTTTCGCTCGGGAAAAGTAGAGAAATCATGAGATAGAAGAAGCTATCTGAGAAGTGGAAGTGGAAGAAGAGATGCAAACGAAATATCCTGAACTTTTCGTGAGTTAAGGTGAGAAATTTCGAGGGCGAAATTCTTTTAAGGGGGAGAGAGTGTGAGAACCCGTAATTTTTCCCATTTTCTAGGTTTTATTCGGGTTACTGGCATGTTTTCTGCATTTTCTTTATTCAAAAAGTTTCTAGATAATTTTTATGAGTAAATATAGTTTTTAGGTGAGTTTTCTAGTATTGGTTAGTTTTTAAGAAATTAAGAGCGTATACCGGACGTGGGACCCACTAAGGCGAAAAGTTCAGAAAAATTCGGCCAACTAGGTTAAGTTTTGGATACTGGGCTTAAATTATCGAGTGCTAGGAGATAACTAGAGGATACCTTATAGATTAGAGTGAGAGGGAACAAAAGGATATTCATGCATTTAATGGGGTGACAAGTGTCACCATGTGATTAAATCTTGCCATTTTGACCACTATTCATGCCTTTACCAAATTAATATCAAAATTCACCAAAAATTCACCATTTTTCTCCCTCTCTTGGCCGGCCTCTTCAAGCAACAAAAGAAAAGAAAACTCTCCACAATCTTGTCTTCAATCTTGCCCAATCTTCAATTAAACCGATTAATCTTCCAATTACTCCATAAAACCTCTTAGTTTGGTGGAGTTAAGCTTGGTGGTGAAGTGGTTTGGAAGCTTAAGGTGTTAAGTTGCTTCTTTCTTGACTTGACAAGGTGAGTGGTGGAGGAACTCCTTTTCTCTCTTCAATAATGCTTAATTAGTGGTTAATGTGAGCTTAAGTGATGATTTTAGTGGTTATTTGTGATTTTTGGATGAAATTTGTGAAGTTTTATAATTATTGGTGATTTTTATGTTTTCATATGATTATTATTATGGGATCATGTATGATGATTGGAAATGATATTTAAGGAAGCTAGAAGGTGGAAAAAGTGGTTAATTGCAGGAAATTTCTGTTTTGGAAGAAATTTGGAAAGTTAGGGTTTCATGTTCTTACATTCTGCCCGGCACTGTAGCTCATAGTTAGAGGCCGAATTGCCCTTGGGTTAAAAATGAAAGTTGTAGGGAATGATATTTTAGAGAGGTCGGCACGTTGCCTCAGTGGAATGATATTTTAGAGAGGTCGGCACGTTGCCCGGGAGGTCGGCACGTTGCCTTAATGGATCAATTTAGTGCTCGACCCAGGAGGTCGGCATACCGCTTTGGTTGCTAGAGTTTGGCACAGGCGAGAATTGCAAAACTTTCATTCGAATTACGTATAAACAACCTATCTATTACAAAGCCTACCGAGCTATAAAAGGAAAGGAAAACCTAGCTATATACAGCTCGGCCCCTCTTTTGCCCGGCCGCCTTCTTTTTGCTGGTGACCTGCTTGGAGGGGGACTGAGATTGGGATGCCTCCTTCTGGGGAACCGAGCTGCCCCCAGGAGTCGGAGAGGCCTCGGAGGTCTTCTGGGCGGCCTCTGGCTGTGGAGTCGGGGTGATCGGCTCGGAAGGCACGCCCAACAGTTTGGAAAGCCTCCTCACTGCAGCAAATGTCACCAAGTTAGCACAAACAGGACAGTGAAAGAAAGAAGCAAACGGCGGACTACATAAGCACAGAGGCGGCATTACGGGCGTCGTGGTCGGCAGGAGAGGGCACCACCTCTCCAGGGTACCCGGACAACGTCCCCATCAGCCCGGCCGCAGAAATCTGCTCGGTGGAGAACTTGGCCGCATAGAGCTTCACCTTGGAGCTCACCAGCTGGCTGAGGGCTTCGGAGTCCAAGCCCTCCGGGTAGGGGTTGGCTTTGACCTCCCCAACCTTCCACACATCAGGGGGAAAATTGTGGACTTAACAAAGAAGAAATCCCCCTTCCAGTTCTTCACGGAAGAGGGGACCCCGAAGAGCAGATCCTGGGTGCCTTCCCACCCCGAACTTTGCCAACAGTTCGGCGGGAGAAGTAGTACCACCCAGGAAGGGAGAGCTTGAGGGTATAGGAAGCTCAGAAGAAGAAGAAAGAGGAGGAGGAGATGATGAAGATGAAGACGAAGACGAGGAAGAAATGAGGATTCTGGGGGCTCTACGGTGGGCTGGAATCTGGGATGTGGTGGAGGTAACGCCGGAACGATCCGACATAAAATGCAGAATGTGGCAAAGGAGGAAAAGAAAGTGCGAAGGAGGAGGAAAAAGGACTTACTGGTGAACAGAATGGGGAAAAGATGGAGGAATCGCCGGAGTCTGGACACTGTAGGCCGAAAGTCTTGCTGTTGGAAATTTCGGGAGTAAGAAAATATGCGAAGAGAAGAAAATGGCAAATAGAGTCGGAAGGAAATCTGGCAGTCCTTATTTATAGGGAGTGAAATGGGGGGAAACGGCTGCTTGAATTTGAACCGTCCCCATGTGAACGCATTTAAGAACGGTACGGAAACCGAGGAGACGCGACAACCGAAAGGACGCGAGCGCATCTTTTCAGTGATTGCACTGTGCCTGAGGTGGCCATGGCAGAGCAGGGCGACGCCGGTCTCCCACGTGGCAGGGGCGTAGATTAAGTCTTTCTGGAAGCCCTACCTAATTTAGGGGGCTAGTGCAGAGACCCCGTCCTGGGCCGAGACACGTGGCAGCCCAGGAAGGCCAGAGCTGGGCTCGGACCCCAGGCCCATGGCCACTGTCCTAAGGCACACCTCCGCTAGGGCTCCGAGGGGTTCCAGAGAACAATCCCGCAGAGGGCGGGAAAGATCCCCCTCGGCGCGGGATTGAGACTATTCTGGGCAGGTCCCGAAACGTACGAAGGTCGGACTTACCAGCAGGTATAAATGGTAACGCACATCCACTGCACAAGGTACGCTCACCGTAGGCAAATTACCCCCAACTGTTTTACTTCTCGTGGATTCCACTCACCGGAAGACTAACTTGACCGTCGGAGTGCCCCCGGGGACAACCTCGGGGCTCCCCTTCTAGTCATCCTCTAGACCTCTTCTCATTTATTTTGCAGGGCTTGGACACGCTTTTCTCATCAGCACGCCGAGCTCATCAGGTCAGCTCGATCCGGGGAAGCTCAGCGCTTCTTCACAAACAAATTTTTTGAATATTGGAAGAGTTGAAATTTGCATCTGTTTAAATGTTGGAAGAGTTGAATATTGCATCAAATAATTTGGCAAGAAATATATGGTTTGCAATCAAAATTGACCATGCTTCTTCCTTTCTTTTTTTTTTAATCTAATCATTCTACTTAGTTACTAATTTTGGTTTTTTTTCCCAAAAATCAGGTTTACGAAAAAATACTAAAATTTGGTACACGATATTATTGACAAAAGTTTGGAGTTATTAGTAATAATCCATACTAACAATTATTTCACTTCTACATGAATATCATTCCACCAGATATGGATCTTTACTTTTCCAATCCTAGCTTTTTAGGTATTTTCTTTTATTTGCTCTGCACATTCTTTGATCATCCTAGAAGATGTTAATCATTTCATCAACTTTTATGAGTATCAAAATCCCTATATCTTGGTTCAAAAAATACATATATATATTTGTTTTACAATTTTTTGATATTATTATATTGCGTTCAATATTTATTTCTTGATTGTCGTTAATTTAGGATCAACCTAAAATAAAATTTTGAAATTTGCAAGTAGTTCAAATTTTTTGCCCTCCATTACATTCTATCACTTTTCTAATGTAATTTCATTTCTTTATTGGACAAAAATATTGTGCATTGTTGTCTATTGTACATCGTCATGCAAATAATTTGTTTTGGGTTAATTTACAACTTGCACTCTAGTTTCAATTTTGCCCACCTCAACTAAAAATATATTTGCACCTGTACTTAAGGTTAATCTGTGATAGCCCCATCTTCCCCTAGGGCGTACCAAAGGGGTTAGCGGACTGCCTGCCCAACTCTCGCCAGGACTACTAAGACGGTCGTATATAATCTAAAATGTTTCGGAAAATATTAGCGCGCTCACGCGATTAAAATCGTAAAATGGGAAACGAAAATTAAAATCGCAAATGAATAGTGACTTCCACTTCACCGTCCAACTAGAATCCAATTGTATGTAGATCTCACCATATACCTCGGAGAAACATTCCCAAACCACATAGGATACATGAACAGGGTTTAACAGTGTGATACACATACGTTTGTAATTTACAAATCAAAAGGGAGAAATTTAGATCAAAGTACATTTAGGGTTTTTCCAACCATCGAGGAGCTTTACAAAAGAATATATTCAAACTATATGAAAACTAGCTCAACTTGTGCTTCAAAACAATATAGTTCCCTCAAAAGTTATTCATATCCCTGTAAGGAAAACAAAGTAACGAGGGTGAGTTTATGCTCGTGAGGTACCAATAAGACACACCAATAAACACATTTTATCACATAGTGATTCCAAAGCTCATAAACAAAACAAGTCAATGAAAGGATACAATTGGCTCTCAAGAGCCACTTTCCACTGGCCGCACTTGATCTCCAACCCGTTGACACTCCGTCAACTTTTGAAGAGAAGAACATCCCGTAGATCCCCACTTTACTCCGTATCCCTTCCACCGATCACCCCCTTACCGGGCCCGAACACCTCACAGTAACAGAGAGGGTAATACTCGAGTATACCATAAGGTCGAGGAGTTAACACTCCACTCGACTGCAGTGAACCCAAGGTCCCTTATCGATTCGCCCAAGCCTTTACCCGCTCGATTCGATTAAAGACCAATGGGGTATGAGCTCAGATAGCATAGTTAAGTTGTCGAGCAAAGCCCTCAGCCATGTCAAATCATACATGTAGACAATTTCACATTTTGACAGTAACAGTAATACAGATAAGAGATCGAGAGCGATAAACTACACTCTCGTCTCATTCAAGCCATTCAAGTTCACATAACAAGTATAAGCAACCATTTAAGCAGTTGACCATATAATGGTACACTCACCAAGGTAAGTAAGCAAATTCACAAGTTCGCTTCAGACGTAGGTCCCGGGTCACCGGCACGACCTATACAACAAGAATATCACAATTAAGACTCGAACACGAGTCAAATCAAACCCACACACTACCAAAAATAAGGCCCAAAACAACGTATAAGTGCATGGTCAAACTAGGGACATGTGCGGAAATGAAGTTTAAGTTGAAAAGCAAAAGACAGTTTTGACGTTACTTAGCGGAACTGTCACAACTGGAGCTACACTTATCGGTTTGGGGTAAAACTTACACCGTTTCGAAGCTAAGAGAAAGGGTTACAATGTTGAAGAAGGACACTCAGTCCAGTTTGCAACGTATCTAGGTCAAATTTACCAAAACAACCCCAGATTTTCCAGTTCGCAGCTTACTGTGAAATTCAATGAGCAGTCCTGATTCATTCAATCATATCTCAGCACATACGACTCCAATTCAAGTGATTCCAAAGCCATATGAAAGCTAAGATACCAGGCTATAATTCTTATGAAGACATCAACAATCAAATCAGTAGTATTCCAGGTTAAACTAGCCAATTACAGAAGCTGATTATCAGGTTCGGACAGAAACAGGACAGCAGGGGTATTTCGGTCTTTTCATAGGCTATGTTGCTCCGATTGGGCTGAAATTTTGCAGGAAACTATAAAACTTCATTTCCTACAACTTTCATGTTTTATCCTAAGGCTGATTCTGTGACGGGCCCACCTTCCCCTAAGGCGAACCAAAGGGTTCGGCGGACCGCTTGCCCAACTCTCGCCAGGACTATGGAGTCAAATCTTGTAAACCCTAGAGCACGCACGATAGAAACCCAAGAAACAATCCATCGGCGACTATTACATTGGAGACATGATTCCTAACCTTCAGGTACAATGATGCTTTAATTAAGTACTGCAACGAAAGAAAACGGAAACAAAAACTAATCGAAAATGAACAGTAACCACCAAAATTTTCTTTCTTCCCTCACTCAAAAGCCGCGCCCGTCTGATCTTCCCAACAGTGACATAAACATTCACCAGAGCTATAAAACATAGCATCTCAAACAAATACAATTAAGAAACAAGGTTAAATACTTGCTTACATATATTTACATTAGAGTCTTGAACAAATTAACTAAAGTACAAGCCAAAGTATTCCTACTATTCAAAATACAATTAAGGTTTCGGTTGCGAAAGAGCTTAACAAAATTTCATATACAATAGCTCGACCCTTTTCTTCCAAACCCATGAGTTCATAGTTTGTTCCCTGTAAGGAAAACAAAGATAACGGGAAGGGGGTGAGCTTACGCTCAATGAGGTACCCAAAATAATAACAGGCAAGAACCAAGGAACTTCATGCTCAATTAATCACATAGGTGTACCAAATAAGGAGATGAGCCAAACATCTTAGATAGAAAGGATACAGGTGGCTCTCAGGAGCCAAATCCCCGTTGCAGTACTTGATCCGACTACGTTGACCCTCCGTCAACTTTCAAATAAGGAAACCAGTCTAGTAGAACACCACTTTAACGCCAAATCCCGTTCACCAATCATACCCCCTTACCGGGCCCGAACGCCAAACAAGAAACAGGAATGGTAATACTCGAGTATACCGGAATCAAGAGTCTCAATACTCAAAGATTCCATAAAAACAGGCACCCACGGATTGTCAATTTCCTCAACCAAGCCCTTGCATGGCTCGATTTAATTAACTCCCCATGAGATTGAGCTCAGGTTTAACAAGGAGGTCGTTGGACACACTTCCAAACGACATTATAACAAGTGCAGGTAACAGGCTCAAGTTCATAACAAGTACAAGTAATAGATTTCAGCTTGTACAACACATGCAAGAGAACGAGTGTGATAAAGTACACTCTCGTCTCAATCAAACTAAACAGGATTCATAGTCATTCATGTCATAGATTTCAAGTACAGATAACTCAAATAGCGACCATGCAAGGGTGTGGTACACTCACCAGTTCAAATAAGGATAACTTCAAAAGTTTCATTCCCAAGTGTGGCTTTAATCGTCAGCACCTCCTAGAACAATCAAGGCAAACACTTAAGACTCGACTCCAAGACCTAGTATAGAATTTGCAAGTGAGACTCGGTTACGAGCCATATGCCTAGTCAAAAGAACCATTAATGCAAAGCGAAGAGGTGACCTCGGAGTGAAAAGGTAACAATTAGTCTTAAAAGCATGAACAACCTCAAAGCCCTACCTACAATTGTGACGCCCGAAAGAAAAGAAAAGGGAAAATTTCTTTCTTTATTTATTTATTTTTCCGCGTGCATTTTTCTTACTTTATTTTATTATCAAAATTTTCCAGAGAATTTTATAAATGAATATAGTTTTCCAATCATTTTTCTAGTAGAAATTAGTTCATGAGAAATAAAGAGTGTATATTGGACGTGGGACCCGCTAGTGGCGTTAAGTTCGATAAATTCGACCAATTAGGTTATGTTTTGTATACCGGGATTAATATACTAGGTGTTAAGAGATAATTAGAGGTTACCCATATGGATGGGTGTTGGAGAGACAAAAGGATAGCTATGCATTAAAGAGGTGACAAGTGTCACTTTGTGATTCAAGTTGGACTTTTGACCATCTTACCTCAACTTTACTAAAACCAAAATTTGACCAAAAATCAAGCCATTTTCTCCTTCTTGTGGTAGAAACTTTGAGAGCAAGAGAGGGAGAAAAATCTTCATCTTTCACTCCAATTTCTTACTCCAATCTTGAGTTATAACCGATAGAATTGCAAATTACTCCACAAAAGTTGTTTACTAAGGAGATTCCAAGGTGTTTGTGGAGCTAATTTGGGAAGAAGAACTCTAAGCCATCACCTTTCTTGAGATTTCAAGGTATCATGTCTAGCAATCCATTCTTTGTTCTTAACAATGGTTTATTAGTGACTGTGTTGGCTTAAGAGGTGATTTTATGGAAGATTTCTTGGATTAAAGTGAAGCTAGTTAAATTTCTATTTTTTTTGGGATTTTCTGTTTTCCTATGATGGATATGGTTAGCCTTGAATTGATGGTTCTAAATGGTGTTAAATAGCTCTCTTGTGCGTTAATTGCCGTTATTTGCGGAAAATTTCAGTTTTGTGCGGAAATTCCAGGTTTAGGGTTTACATTTGCCCTGTTCTGACCGGATTTATTTGGGCATGCTAGAGACCGAATCAGGCTTAGGTTAAAACATTAAAGTTTTAGGAAATGGAGTTAACTATTTGCCTACGAAATTTCATCTCAATCCGAGAACTGTATCCTATGAAATGACCGAAATACCCTTGACTGTCCATGAACCCTGTTTCGCGCCCAGATTTCTGTTTTCGTGGAAACTTCTTTTTTTGACCCTGAAAATGCATGATTTGGCTTTGGAGGTCTTCATAAGAAATGTAGGGTTATGTCTTGGCTTCGAAACTCCATAAGATTCATTTCAATCCGATAAGTGTAGCTTCAGTTATGGATATTGTACCGAAAGATGTATTTGATAGTCTATGATGTGCATGTGGTTGATTTGAGATGAAATGGTGTTGCTTGTAGGATGGAAAAGTAAGGAAATTAAGGGGATATGCTGTCTGATCTTTGAAAGCATTTGATTACTTTGAGTTTGAGTTGAAGGGCTTGGATTTGGCCAAGGCAATGATATATGATGGATGGTTCCTAAGCCGTGGAGGTGAGTGACCCCAAACTGTTTCCAAAGCTACTTATGAATTGTTTCTTGCATTATTTACTCGATTGCATATCATGTGTGCTTGCATGTGAGTTCATGACATGATTTGGCTTAAATGAGTTCTTGGGAAGTCTTGGGCTTAGAACCAACGTCTCCACCACGGTTTACTGTTTATCTAGAGCAAATGGCTCCCTATTCCTGTTTCACTGTTTATTGTTAACTGATCAACTTGAGCGTTGGCCGTCTAAGTACCATGATTTCACTGGCTCACGAGAGCAATAAACGTACATTTGATTACTGATTCATGACATCATTGAAATGAACTATTATGAAACTGATTTTGACTGGTTACTCGCTGAGCTTCTAGCTCACCCCAAAAATATTTTATTCCCCTCCATAGGGCACTACAAGAATTTTGGTCATCAGTGATAACTACTTTTCGTCACAAATAATCAAAAAGTCGTCACTGATGACCATTATTGACAACATTTCAGTTGTCGCAAGGCCGTCACTGAATCTCCGTCGGTAAAAGTATACAGTGACAACTTTAAAGTCGTCAGTAAATATAACCTTTTTTATGACAATCTATGTCGTCAGTAAAAGATGAAAGTATACAATGACGACCTTAGAGTCGTCAGTGAATGAAACTTTTTATGACAACATATGTCATCAGTAAAAGCTATAAATCTAGTGACAACACCTTCTCTTGTCAGTGATGCAAGTGATGCATGAAGGGACGATAGTGAGGGCATAGGGGAATTAGTGACAACTTTGTTGTCAATAAACCCCTGATCAACCGTGGCAACAATCCCTTATCAATAGACAGTTTTGATTAAGTGACAATAACAATTGTCAATAAAGACATCCTGCCTAGAAAAATACTACTCATTTACAACACCTTACACATGACTTTCCTACTACAATAATATCTAAAAAATGAAAATATCAGCAATGTTTAATAAATAACAAATGTAGGCACCCGTTACAATAGAATATGCCAAAATAATATATTAAATATTCAAATGTCATAAATAAGTGCAACATCATAGTACAAATAGTTTCATAAGTTTGAGTAGAACAAATACTACTCATATAAGTCAAGGCTGCACTAAAAAACATATTCCAAGTCCCAAAACATATCCTGTGCTTCTGAAACATTTTCTAAACTTAAGACAGCACTATAACCACAGTTTTTGAGCCGACATGTAAGCCGTACTGCTAATCTTCTTTGAAACCTCCAAAATGAGCAATTTATCTGCAATAAAGTAGTAAAGTTATTAGTAAAGTTATCAGGTGACAAAAGCAAAACAGTCTCTAATTGCTAAATAAACAACAAAAGTAACAAGCATTCACTAATATGATACCACCGTAATGAATGCAGCATTCACTAATATGATACCACCGTAATGAATGCAGCAATTGCAGGAGACAAAGTCATCCAAAGACAAGTGTGTTGTGATGTGAAAATTTGCTAACCGCAGACGACAAGACACTCGTAAATATTTTGTTTTGTAAATACTATAAAAACATGTATTGTCCTTTCAGGTCTAGCTTCTCTCTGTCTCTCTCTCTCCCTTTGTAAGTAAAGTACATGACACCACATTTTTGGTCTCGGCAAACAGAAAATTATTTTTTCTTTTTCTTTTTCTTTTTTTGGGGGGTGGGACCTAAGCAGAACTTCAGTAGAATCCTATTGGTAGATTTACTCTAGATTGAGATTTAATTAGTCTCATCTGTTACGTATGTTTTGCTGAACCATTCTAATTGCTTTATTAGACTAAACAGATATGTTACTATTTACTGGCTTGCTTACTGGTAATCAAATCCAACTTGCTGGCATCCGGAAAAACAATAAAAAAAAAATTCAATGGCTAGTAAAATTAGCCATAAGCAACTAACCCAAGATAATTGTATGAATTTGGTATCGTCGGTTCCAAAAAATCCAAGAATCAAATCAAAATTTCTTTGAGAAGAAACATAAATTTTTTTTTACACATCTATTTTGAGAGTTTTCAAGAATTCGATCAACCAAAACTTAGGCAAAACAAGATTATGGTATGAGGGCACCGTAATGAATGCAGCAATTGCAAAACAGAAAAACTAGAATCAGGACACCACATAGCAAATCATTAGGCTTAACTGGAAATTGCATGAAATTAATGTTTAGCAAGTATTCAAAAAGCTAAATCAGTATTTTGTTTTTGCTGTTCATTCCTAACCTAAATTAGTAAGCAGATATCAAATCTTCCTACTCTGTCCACAACGACCAGTAGTGACATAGACACTACACTAGTTTGTGTTCAAAACACTGAGAATAATAAGTGGCACCTACAAGAATGAAAGGGAGAGACAGGTCCAGAATTGCCATGAACCTTTGAAACCTGCAAGATGCAAGCGTTTCTGTATCTTGACCATAAAACGTCTTAAACATGACAATATTTTAAGTTTTTAGCTAACTCATTGGCCAAATGACAATAATAATCTTTTCTATTCTTTAGCCCTTCTGTGCTCCTCAAATTAATATCATGAAACAGAAACACTATTGAAGCTTTTTTTTGTGTAATGTTATTGTTTCATGATAACAAAGCTATGATAAAGCCACAAATGTACTCCCAAGATCAAAACACCATCTGATTAGAACCTTGTGTTGACAGAAGTAATTCTTAAATGTCCCTCCTCAGTCTTGATATTACAAGTTAATATTGTCACCTACCAATAACTAAATTGCAATAACGTATGTTAACTTTAAACCATAGCAGCCATTATATCTATTTCGACAAGTATATATAGTTGAAAATTGCTTACCAATCAGTTCGTTCAGATGTGCCTTCATCGTCTTACTTGTTGGCTTGCAGCTGTGCTTTCAAAGATTTAAGGAGATCTTGCATTTCACTTTGTTGGTTCTGCATTTCACTTTGCTGGTTCACAAGCTTCTCCATAAGTTGTTGTTGAGATTGGACTGTTATTTCCAACTCAGCTGAGCGCTTCTCCGCTTGTTCTGCTCTTTTCTTGAAATCATCTATCTCTGCAAGCTTTTGGGCAATTATTCCAGCTTTGGAGGGACCACGACCATGTACGTATCCGGTTACACGTCCAGTTACTTCAATGGAAATGTCTTCTTCAGTCCTATTTGCACCACTGGATTCAGATTCCAACTTTTTCTCCTTCATCATGCTCTGTCACAAAGGTAAATTCTGAAGTTAGACTTTCATAAGAGTTGTACAACAATATTAGAGTACCAATTCCATTTTTCTTACTAAGTTCATAGCAGATGTTTCGTCAACCATTGCATTCTTCTTCTTGCTGTAATGGGTGATGTCATAAAGTTCTATTGGTCCAACTTCCCTCCCTTCTTATGTTTCCTGTTACAATAAGAAGTTAAATAACCTGCCTAAACAATCCAAAAGACATGTCTTCAAGATAATCAAATACCCGGTCAGCTTTATGACGAAGAAAGGATTTTGTTCCAGCTGTATGAGCAGTTTTTTGCTTTGATCTATTGATCTTGTTCCTCTCACTTATCTTCTGCACTTATCAAGTTCAGCTGTGATCAAAATTTAACACACAAAAAACATGAGAAAGAACAATAGTAAATGATCAAAAGTCGGCCTCTATACCATAAAATTTAGACTACAGAAATAGTCACAAAGGTAAATCCAATCAGATTCTTCAACATATTGTGGACGATTTGCAAGTGCTTCCTCTTTTGTACTAAATTTCTTGAAAATCTTGTGAAAATTGTATCGTCGACTTCTGTACTGTGTATTTAACTGCTTAAGAAGTGCTGGCTTAACATGTTCTCCTTCATCATAAGCAAAACTATTCTGAAATATGAGTGAAAAATTATTGTAAATGTCAGAAAAAGTGCATAAATGACCTGTTGCAGAACTAGTTGTTACCAAGTCAAGAAGAAAAACAAGCCTTCAAAACAATTTCACTTACATTAACAAGTTTTAGCATTCCTTCTCTATCAGATTGTTGGAGTTTGGACCATTTTTCTGCTTTCCATTTGCCATATTTACGAATGACACAACTTGCCTCTGAGATGTACTGTTGTGCCCCTTCTCCAATTACTCTTCCACTAACTTCAGAGACCTGGACTTTTACCTTTTTGCCGGCCTTCTTTTCCTTGGACAGTGCAATATTGCGAGTATATCCTCTTTTCCTAGTTACATTGATACCACCTATCCAAAACATAGTACACAGTTATGAATGTGAGTAGAAAAATCTGAAATGAAATTAGCTGTGTAATATAAATTACAAGTAAATCTCATATACCGGTATCATTCTGTTGAACATCATCGCTCTCATTATTCCGGTCACTTCCACAACCAATGGACTGGTTAGATCCGACTTGTACTGAAGTAGGAGTAGTATTTTGCTGCTCAATAGATGTAGGAGTTGTCAACTCATGTCTTGATGATCCTGTAGCAGTTTTGCGACCATTTGAGGTAGTAGGATCCTAAAATCCAGCCAACTACACATTAGAAATGTATTTTTCAAATATTGCCAACTACCAAAAGTAAGAACTAACCTCAGTCTCATCAAATAGGCGAATTTGAACTGACTTTCTAGATAGGCTGAATTCAGCACCATTATTGGCATTGCTAGCCAGACTACCTTTTGGGCCACCAACTTGCTATAGTGAAGTAAGAAATACACAGCAGGGCAGATGCTTAATTGTTTAAAACCAATGGTATAAAGAAGTGAAGGTACAAGTACATAGCAAAGTCAATTTTCATCACCTGTTCACCTATTTTTTCTCTAGCTTCTGCTGCATTAGGTATTCCAGCACCTCGAGTTGGTCGCATAGGACATTTTCCTTTCTTCCCTGGCCCAGCCATGTAACTACATGATAAAAAGATATCAATCAGCCATGCATTTAGACTAAATATGTCTAAAAAGCCAGGACAAGGTACAATTACCAGCATGCTCACCCGAAGGAGGAACTTAATTAATATGCCTTGTATTTTACAATAGATATTGCAAATTAGAAGATAAGAGTGACTAAAAATAATTCAAGATAAGAAATACACTTGATTTGAACCAAAAGTTACATGGTAACTATAAATAGAAACTGAAAATGTTATTTACAACATCGTTTAGTCAGACTCATAGTCATCACTTTCTACAAATTTTTCACTTTCATCTTCACTCGAGCTCAATTGCTGAATCTCATCATCATCAACAAAAAAATCATCCATTTTCCTGGCATGTTTAGCTGAAGAATCAGAATTTAGGATGCCAGTTTCTACAGCTTCATCAGCTAGCATATCACCTCTTTTCAAGTTAGACAAATCGACATTCTCTTGAACCCCAATTAGGTCTTCAAGATAATCTTCTTGGTAAACCTCTTCTTCTTCACATGATTTATCCTCATCCTTTTCAAGAACAGCATATGATGAACGTGGACAGACTGACTCAACAATATGCCAATCACCTCCAAGCCTCATATCCTTTACGTAAAAGACCTGTTCGGCTTGGGAAGCGAATACAAATGGCTGGTCTATATACCATTTTTTTGACAAATTGACGCTGCTTAGATTACTCTGTTTGTCTATTTTAAGACATGAGCTATTTTTCAAGTCCCACCAATCACACTTGAACAGAACTACTCGGCTTTGACTGAAGGAGTATTCAACCTCTAAGATATCTGTAATAGCACCATAGAAGTTTATTTCTACATCAGCATGCTCACCCTTCACCATAATGCCACTATTCTGGGTTTTTCTGTCTACCTCACGTGTTTTGGTATGAAATCTAAACCCATTGACATTACAACCAGGATATTTGATCACTCTAAAATCCAGTCCTTTGGCCAAAGACAACAATTCATCACAGCATCTGCCTTGTGTATGCATGTAAGTGACCTATATGACCCAAATAAGAAATTAGAATGACTGAACAAATTAACAACTATATAAATACCACAAGTTTTCTAGTAGTTTGTTCCATACTTACACGATCTTCAAACCACTTTGGAAACTCTAAATCGTGCATCTGCTCTACATTCGACACATTTTGCTGCTGAAGCAATTCTTTGTGCATCCTATACAATAGTATTATTAGTTATCTATGTGCTACGGTTAGTGCTAAAATTGACTAAACATATAACACTTCTCATATACATAAGGTAATAAATTTATTACCTTATGTAATCATCAATTTCTTCACAATTTTTCAAGATGAATAAATGTATTTTCATCAACTCTGATTCACTTAAGCAACAAAATGTTGCTGCCCCAAAAGGCCGAGCCATTCCAGAAAAAATAGACAACTTTCCAGTAGCCTCAAAGCGTTCGATGTTTCTTTCTGGTTCATTAAATATTGTAGGAACATTGTGCAAGTACCTGGAAATGAATGTTAGACATTCATCATCCAAGTAACGCTCAACAATGCATACTTCCGGTCGAGCTCTGTTGTGCACATAACCTTTGTATTGACCCATTTTTCTGTGTCACAAAAATGCAGCCATAAGATGTCACAGCAGTACGACCCTATGAAGCAAAAGAAGATTCAGTCTTAAAATAGCCTTTACACTACCTCTCAAATGGGAACATCCACCGGTATTGTGCTGGGCCAGCAAGTTTTGCTTCAGCAGGTAAATGGACCATTAAATGGACCATTACATCGAAGAAATTTGGAGGGAAAATTTTTTCAAGTTTGCAGAGTATTACAACAATGTTTTTCTCCTGTGCATCTAACTCATCTACATAAAGAGTCCTGGAACAAATTTTCCTAAAAAAATTGCTTAGTTCTACCAAAGTTTGGGAAACATCCTTTGGCAGCATGCCTCTAATTGCTAATGGAAGTAGACGTTGCAAGAATACATGATAATCATGACTCTTCATCCCTGAAATTTGGCACTCTTTTGGCTTAACACAATGAGATATGTTTGAGGCAAATCCATCGGGGAACTTGAGTGAGCTCAAAAACTGGCATAGTTTTTGTTTTTCGCTGCGTGAAAGAGTGTAGCATGCAGCGGGCATCACCTTTGAATCCCCTTGAGTTTGAAGATGCAATTCTTCCCTCAATCTCATTTCCTTCAAATCCTCTCTAGCTTGCCAAGTGTCCCTATTTTTGTGTCCCGTACCCATCACTGTAGCCAACAAAATTTCACACACATTCTTCACGATATGCATAATGTCCAAGTTGTGTCTAATTTTGTTAGTACTTCAATATGGCAGCTCAAAAAAAATGCTTTTCTTCAACCAATTTGACTGATTTTGCATGCGTTTTCTTTTCTTCTCTTTAAGCAATTCAGGTGCCTTACCAAACACCATTTGATCAAACTCTTGAAGTTGTTCAAAGATTTCTTCACCGGATAAAGTTCTAACAGGCTGTCTAAGATCACTCTTGCCATCAAATGACTTTCTTTCTCTGCGCCATTTATGGTCCGCTGGCAAAAATCGCCGGTGCCCCATATAGCAACATTTTAATCCATTTCTCAGATATACACTGGTTGTATCATCTAAACAAATAGGACAGGCCTTATAACCTTTCGTACTCCACCCTGACAAATAGGCATATGCTGGAAAATCACTTATAGTCCACAATAGAGCAGCCCGTAACATAAATTTTTCTCCCACGGCTGCATCATAAGTCTCAAAGCCAGTGTCAAAAAACTCTTTCAACTCATCAATTAGAGGCCTAAAAAATATATCCATATCATTTCCTATGCACTTAGGACCTGGAATAATCATTGATAACAGGAAAAAAGGGTCCTTTAAGCATTTCCAAGGTGGTAGATTGTAAGGAACAAGGATTACAGGCCATATACTATATGCATTATTCATGTTTCCATAGGGATTGAAACCATCAGTTGAAAGCCCCAACCTAACATTACGAGGATCTTCGGCAAAAGATGGGTGACTGTTATCAAACTCCTTCCAAGCTATTGAGTCAGCAGGGTGTGTCATTGTGTTTTCCTTGGGAACGCGTCTCTCTTTATGCCACCTCATATCTTGAGCTATCTCCTTGTTTATGAATAGTCTTTGCAACCTTGATTTTAAGGGGAAATAGCGAAGCACTTTTCTAGGAATTTTAGAACCCGGGGATTTATAACGAGGTGCTTTACATTTTTCATTTGGGCAGTGATCGAGGCTTTCATTTTCTTTCCAATAAAGTGCACAATCATTTTCACATGCATGTATTTTTTCACACTTGAGTCCTAGCTCACGAATTAAATTTTTTGCATCATAGTATGAGCTAGGAATTGATGCCATGGGGAAGACTTGAATGAGGAATTTCAGCAGCATATCGATGGATTTGCAAGTCCACCGATTCATAGTTTTCAAATGAAGGATATGGACAACAAAGGAAAGTTTTGAGTACTTATCACAACCCGGGTAGAGACTTTTTTCAGCTTCAGATAATAATCTAAGAAACTTACTTGCTTCCCCCTCTTGCTTATTTGGTATATCCCTATTATGTTCCCCCGAATTTCTCCAATTCTCGCCAAAGTTTGCAGTACCAACGTCATTTAACATTTCTTGAATATCATCTGACTCACTGTTTTCTTCATCTAAAACTATGTTATCATCTTCATCCTCATCAGAATCCTCAAACCTTTCACCATGATATACCCACCTAGTATAGCTCTCAACAATTCCCCCACACAAATGACTTTTCATGACCTCCATAGTTTGATCCTCAAAGTTGTTGCACCCTTTACATGGACAAGGGAGCTTATATGTGGGATCCTTGCCTAAATAAGCGAACTGAACGAATTCTTTCACTCCTGCCAAATATCTAGGATGCAAGTAATCTTTAATTGTCATCCAACTCCTATCCATGTTTTTTCAAAAGCACCGTTGATCCTAACACAAAAAAATATGCAACCATGATATTACAACAACACATATAATAAATATAGGAAATTAATCTTCCCATACAACAATAATAAAAATTAAACAAAATACAACACAGCTATTAGTAAATTCAAACATGTCACAACTACACATTTGGTTCATAAATACAAAAAGGAAACTAACTGTCAAACATGTCACAAATACA